>NC_087210.1:55699623-55724623 GCF_015104395.2 Macrobrachium nipponense | reverse complement strand
TGTGACTTCAACAGATAACACATTTTCAGGATCTTTGAGGAAAGGAAATACTCCACCAGTATGCACAGTTTCTCTGAGGTATTTGCCATTCCGTGACTGTCCTTTTCCTTTGATGATCCACATTAACCGTTTGGCTGTGAAACAGAAAAATTCCCAAACATGCAGGAAATTTCACAACTTGGCGATAGCGCATATCATCGCTGATATCATCCAACTTTGCAGCCCAAATGGTGTCATTTTTATGATTTGGCTTCCTGACTGTGTAAATGAAGAATTTTATGATAAGGCAACATGGAGAAAGTCGGCTTCATCCCAATCTTTAAGAAATGAACCACAAAACCATGCACGGTCTTCTCTCTGTTGCCGAGTGATGCTGGGCTTGCTGAAAACATGAAATGGCTTTATACCAGATTTTTTTCAACTCACGATATTCAGCACTATAACTTCTCTTCTTTCCCCTCTTTGTTTCTAGTTCAAGCGCTAATTTACGTAAAGACTTTCTTGGTCTACCCACTGCCTCAGCTAAAATGTCTTTTGAAGGACATCAGGCCTTCCAAGATTCGCGATGACAGTCATATGGATTTTTGTTCCAGTTTCTTTTAACAAAGGATTAATCTCTTTTAATGTATTTAGCTATCCAGGAATGTGAAATGAAGGATGTGCCAGCATCCCTGGCCTCTCTGAAGGTTATAGCCCAGATTCTGTCAATCCACATGACTTCCTCCGAGTCCTTAGCCATGGCTGTATCTAACTCCGTCACTCAGTCTGAAAATAAAGAAATGTCAAATGAAAAATAGCTTAATAGAAACTTAAGATAATGTACTTGGAGATAGGCTATAGCAGAACACTTCATAACTTTCCATTTGTTTTGTGGAGGGGGTTCTCTAATTTCGAAACACCTGGTATATATTATATATATAATATATATATATATATATATATATATATATATATATATATAAATAAAGATAAATGCCACGAAGGAAAAATAAACGAAGGAGTCTGCAAGATCTTTCGACTTTAAAAGTCCTTTACTGAGCAGATACTGACATAAATACGAGAAAAGACAATACAAGAAGGTTCGTATAACTGACAGATAGGGATTATAAAGGGATTAGACCTAGAATCCGACACACCTGGAAGATAAGAAACCTTCCCAAACAAGCATAAACAATGGGTGCAATTAAAGGTTTAAGACAATCATCTTAGATACAATTTCCAGACAATTAAAGGATTATAGGTGACAGCTATTCGGAACTTGGTAAACAAAACCATATTCACAAAACATGATAGACATACATTTTAACAAAATTTAATAACTCTAAGGCAACTGATTTTTATTTAAGTCAGTAATTATATCTTTGAGGTCATTCTTAAACATGTTACAGATACAAGGGTCTAAATGAAAAAGGCCACGACTAACATTGAAATTACAATGAAAAGTAAGTTGTATTAAAGCAGATTCTAAAAGATTTCGTGATAAGACATCTCTTGACCATGCAATTACTGAACTATCAATCCAATTAATTCGGTGGTTGTTTTCACTTAAATGAATGAATAATGCATTAGATTTTTGCCCAGTTTTTACAGAGTATTTATGCTGGCTTAGCCTTACTTCTAAGCCTTTGCTGGACTGTCCGAGATAGAATGAGGGACAATCCATACATGGAATTTTATATATTATGTTGTTGCTTTCTCTGGGGCCATTTTTTATTAACATTCTTTTTAGTGTGTTATTATAGGAAAAATTAAGGTTGACATTAAAAGGTTTTAACAATGGTTTAATGGTTTGAAGTCCGTTAAAAAAGGCAAACTGAGAATGTTCTTAGAATTTTCTTTCTGTGTGTTATTTACAGTATAAAACTTTTTGTGGGCTTTATTATAACAAATGTCTAATATATGTGAAGGATAGCATAAATCTTTCCCTATTTTTATTATGTATTCAATTTCTTGATCCAACTATTGTGGACTGACAATTCGCAATGCTCGTAAAAAAATAGAGGAAAAAATTGATATTTTTATATTAAGATGGTGGCCTGAGAAGAAATGAACATAAGTTAAGTTGTTAGTCGGTTTCCTATAAATACTGAATTTACATTGAAATGGTTCTCTATGTATCAAAACGTCTAAGAAAGGGAGGCAATTGTCTTTTTCTAATTCTAGAGTAAACTTAATCGATGGTACCTGGTTATTTCATTTAGAGAGTAAATCATTTACATCAATACCGACAGGAAGAACAGCTAAACAATCATCAACGTAACGATACAACTTTACAGGAATATGAATGATATTAGGTAAGTAGCGTTTTTATCACGTTCCTAACTTTCGTGATTCAGTTATACACACACACACACATATATATATATATATATATATATATATATATATATATATATATATATACATACATACATTATATATCATATATATATATACATATATATACACACACACACACATATATATCAATATATTATTATATACACATATATATAGTATATATATATATATATATGGATATATATATATGTATATATATACATACATACATATATATATGTATATATATACCTATATATATATATATATATATATATATATATATATATATATATATACATATATATATATATATATATATATATATATATATATATAGTATATATATATATATATATATATATATATATATATATATATATATATATATATATATATCATATTTCTCTCTCTCATTTAAATTTTCCAAATCCAAAAGGGGATAAAATGAAAGAAAAGTGTACAGAAATATATATTATAAATTTTTCCTTGATCACTCAGTTATCAACGATCTCTCTTTCAGCTACCGTTCCTGTCCTTTACAATCCTAATTCAGTATAATAAATATAAGATGTTTTATGTCTCTTCATATCTTGATTTCTCAGTATCTCTCGACATAAAAGCATATAGAAGCTTCTATCACTAACTAGTCAATTGGTTTACCTACATAGAGATATACGTGAATATAGGGTGTTCGACGTACTGTTGGTGAGCGTTTTCTACACGGGTCTCGTCGTCACTTGGGCAGTTAAAGCATGTCTGTAGGAGACATCATTCTCTTACTGTTTGTATGAACCCACCACTCGTTATGATAAACGATTTAAATGTTACCATGTCTCTTAATTTATATAATTACACACATACGAATTCCGTAAATATGATATATATATATATATATATATATATATATATATATATATATATATATATATATATATATCATATATATCTATACGTATATAGCATGTCCTTTAATATCTAATTCACTCTACCCCGGAATTGATATATTTTCATATATGAAAACCGAAGGGGAATTTATTAGTTGATAATAATTTCGTCCCCTCATGGGATCGAACCACCGTCCAGCAGACAGGGACGAAGTCGGACGATAGTGACGTCAGCGATTCGGCTAGCATGTGAGGGTATAAGTATATACCGATTCTGACCTTACAAATCACCGTCTAACTCGGTTATTCGTTATGAAAATCGATATCCAACCCCCTCTACCATGTTAGCAAATTCGAACGTTTGACGAACGTAGCCATATTATGAATAATTATCACATCACCGTGAATCATATAAATTATTCGAGCTACAAATGTGCATTAATGTCTAATTCGCTCTGCCTCGGAATTGATATATTTTCATATCTGTAAACCGAATGGAAATTTTTTAGTTTATAATAAATTCTTCCCCTCATGGGATCGAACCACCGTCCAGCGGACAGGGACGAAGTCAGGACGACAGTGATGTTAGCAATTCGTCTTACAAGCGAGGTTATAAGTTAATATCGATTCTAATTACGAATAGCCGAGTTCGACAGTGATTTGTAAGGTCAGAATCGGTATAAACTTATAACCTCACTTGTTAGCCCATGAGGGGACCAAATTATTATCAACTAAAAATATATATATAATCAGCTACTTGTTTTTATCCCGTGGGTTACTTTACGTAAACATTTGTTTATAAATTACATTTCAAT
The DNA here is from genome assembly GCF_015104395.2 of Macrobrachium nipponense. Taxonomy (NCBI): domain Eukaryota; kingdom Metazoa; phylum Arthropoda; class Malacostraca; order Decapoda; family Palaemonidae; genus Macrobrachium; species Macrobrachium nipponense. The sequence continues at coordinate 55,720,602 of NC_087210.1, read as the reverse complement.
TTTTCATTAGTTCATTTGAGCCTCGAATTTTTGGCTAATTATTTTGTTTTGTTTCTGCTTCTGCTAGCGAAGGTGGTTATTTGTTAACTGGTCCTCCACCGTAAAAGTTTTTTTTACTTTCATGCGAGTGCTTCGTTGGTTTGATCTTCCGCCTCCTTCCACGCTGGACTGTTAGAGGTCGCGAGACTTGCATGTTTTGGCCTAGAACGACTGGAGATGCGTTCGGCCCTTCTGTTAGAGACGTTCTTGACTTTAATCACGGTAATTCTAGGCAATAACTCCTCTCTGATTGCAAGGAATGGTCTCGCGAAAACGAAAGCCAATGGGGATTGGGGCGTCTAATGCTAAGCCCTTGGCCCTGGGGTTGAATTACAATCGACCCCCAAAAATTACGGTTAATTCTTCATAAGCAACCCAAATATTATAGGAAACGAAATTTCCAAAGAAATACCAGACGCGGAGTTATTTCTTACGTCTTCCTCAATCACAGGTTGTTATTCACGACTTGTTCTTCAGTGTGGCGGTCACCTTCTTGCACCATTGCTCTGCTCTACTTAAACTGTCTAATATCTCCAAGTGGGCTTGTCTGCTTCTCATGCATGCACCATCAACACTGGATGACCACTCCTCAACCCCTTGTACCCTACGGCTGTGCTTTCGTCCTCTCGGGTGTAATGAGACCTTCGTCCTCGCGGCCTCGCCTACATCCTGAGCTCTCCTCTATCGTTGTGTTAAGTTAGATTAAGGATTTCCTTCTTTCTTTCGTCTACCACTAACTATCGACTTGGTGCGAATGTTGCTTTTCTCACCCTTCTCCTCAGCCCTTTCCTCTAACTAACGTTTACGTGACGGTTAACCGTCTTACGCCGATTGGACGTATTAAACGTCGAGTCAAAATGTCTCCCGTATGCCAATTGGACGTACCATACGTCGACTCAAAAAAGTTTTTTTTTTAAATTCGCGGAAAAATACTTATAGGCCTACCAGCTGAAAACTTTTGAATCACGCGCCTTGGGGGATGCTGGGAGATCACGGATCAAGGCCTTGTTTTGTTTTGAAGCGTGACCCAAGTGCGCATGCGCGGAATCCTTCCTTCTCGCTCCAGCCAGCATCATCGTAGCATCATCCGTCAGCGATCTTTTGCCGCAATCATGTTTGACTGAGCTTGTGCGAGACTTTGAACATTTGTGTTGGTACAGAACGTTCATAGAGATGTCTGACCGTCGTATGACACGCGAAAGGCGCGTTTTACCCATCGGAAGGGATCGTGTTAGAAGAGTTTTGGACTTGGATGCTGGCGAAGGACCCAGCACCCAACCTGACCTCGCTCCTCAACGCCGTTCTGTGCGACCACGTGTCGATGAAAGTGCTTCGAATGTGTCTCATTTGCCGTTAGTAACCCCAAGGAAACATCGTGCCATCCTTAGGGGCATTCGTAGGAATTTGGGAGGGCTCAAACCAAGAGACATTGACGATTATTTATCGGAGCTCGATCGAGAGCATTTGGCAAGTCCTCATTTTGATGGCGGTTGGTCATCCAGTGACGAGGACATTACTCCCGATCATAGTGATGACGAGGGTCACATCCCGAAAGTGAACTAGAATTTAGTAGTTATAGTGCTTATGAGGGGGAATCTGAGGAGGGGGAGGACGATGATTTAGGATCAAGTTTTGTTGGCGATGATGATGGGGATACAGAAAGCGAAGGCTTGAGTGAGGGAGATGGGCCAGTGAGGGGGGTTCGTGTGGGAAATCGTTCCTGCGCTCGTGCCCGCGCGCACGAGGGCAGGGGCACGTAGAAGGTCGGATAGTCGTGCTAGCCTAGGGTCGTCCGAGAGCGACGATGGGTGGACAGAGCACCCCACACCACCTACCATGCATCCATTTACGGCAAATCCTGGGCTCACCGTACCTGTTCCCCTGACTGCTCTGGGTTTTGTTCAGCTTTTCCTTACGCGGGAATTGCTGGAGTACCTGGTAGCAGAAACGGTGGACTACGCCAGGTATTGCCGTGATGAACTACGCACGACATTATCTTATCACTGGCGAGGCTGCGACTTCCCTGACATGGCGCATTTTTGGGGCTCCACGTTTTTTTTTGGATTGATTCCTGCTGCCGACGTCAGGATGTATTGGAGGCGTAATTTTCTTTTATGTACGCCCTATGTGCCCGGCATTATGCCCCGTGATACTTTCCTGGCGTTGGACAGATATTTCAACGCCTTCACCCGAAGGGCCATACCCCGGAATAACTCTGATCGCCTCATTTTAGTGCACCCAGTGTTGGAATATATTCGTGAACGCTGTAAAACTCTCGTGATTCCTGGAAAGAACCTTTCTTTAGATGAGGGGATGATGCCTTACAAAGGACGTCTAAGCATCAAAGAGTATAACCCCAAGAAGCCGAAGAAATATGGCGTGAAATTTTTTTTATTACCGAGGCCAACACTGGCTACGTCGTGGACTTTTCGGTGTATTCCGGGGTCTTCTCCACGATGCGTGAAACTGTTTTCGGGCTTGTGGATCGTTTCCGTAACCAGGGATACCACCTGTTTATGGATAATTATTATAACTCGGTATCCCTGGCCCAGGAACTGTATGATGCAGGTGTTCACGTCAGTGGTACCCTTCGGTTGGTGCGTGGGGCCCCGAATTCCCTCAAGAGGTACGCTAGCCATCAGCAACATCTGGCAAGAGGAGAGACACAGTGGCGCCGGAAGGGAGCTGTCTTCGTCATCTGTTGGAAGGGTGTCCGACTCGTCCCCATGATTACGACGAGCTATGAACCTGTCCAAGAGGAGATCGTGCAGCGGAAGAAGACGCGTCGACAGGGCCGAGTTGTGTATGAGCAGTTTCGTGTAGAGCGCCCTACCGTCATTGGGCACTACAATAGGCACATGGGAGGAGTTGATCTCTTTGATCAACTCATCCAATATTATCCCTTCGCCAGGAGAACCAGGAGATGGACCCAAAAGCTCCTGAAATACATTCTGCAGTTGGCCCTCCAAAATGCCTACGTACTCTACTGTGGGTACTACGGTCCCGATCTACGGAGGATGAGCCACTTACAGTTCCTCGAGGCAGCCGGGGAAGCCCTCATCAACTTTGATCCCAATGAGTGGCCTTCCATGTCTGCCCCCCTGCCCCGAGCTGTAGATCTACCCATAGAGGAAAGGGGCAGACCTTCGGGGTGCCAACTTCGGTCATCCTTCTGCCGCCGCCCTGCTGCCGACGCCCATGCTGCTGACGCCCCTGCTGCCGCCGCCCCTGCTGCCGACGCCCCTGCTGCCGCCGCCCTTCTGCTGACGCCCTGCTGCTGACGCCCCTGCTGCCGCCGCCCCTGCTGACGCCCCCACCCGCGCCCCTTCTCGCCGGGTAGTGGACCCTTCGTGTCGGCTGATGCCAGGGGATCACACACTGGATCTCCTAGAAGGGCGCAGGCAGAAACGGTGCCGGGTGTGCCATATGAATGGCAGAAGGAGAGACACCCGGTTCTTCTGTCGCACCTGCAAGATAGCTCTATGCAGGTTCGGGAGTGTGACCGCAAAAACCACAGTGCGGTCTTCTATTGGAGTGCGACTCAGCGGCGGTCAAGGGAGGGCGCACGGAACCGCGCCCTATCCCAGCGGCCGTAAGGGCGCGCGTCTCCCTCCTCCACCATGTACCTCGTCATGTCGAGAGGAAAAAAATGCAAGACTCTTCAGTGGAGGAGGGAGAAAACAAGAATAGAACGGAGAGTCAGGATTAGGAGTGAGTATTCTGCATTTGTTTTATATTTATTTTTTTTATTTATTTTCAAGTTTTTATATCTCAGTATCTATGCATGAATACGATATTTCATTGTATGCAAAAAGAAAAGTGTCACCTGCATTCCTTTTATTTATGTATTCGTACCAGATCGTAAAAGAATGTAATAAATGAAAATGAAACACATACTATATATTATAATATATATATATATATATATATATATATTATATATATATATATATATATATTATATGTATATATATATATTTATATATATATATATATATATCTTTAATTTTTTTTTTATGTTGGTATTTTTGGGTAAGCAAAATACATAACAGTCTAGTAATCTTCATTTATTTATCTTCATTTTGAAATAAATTTGAAGTCTCTAGAACAATATTGTGATTTATGGTGAATTTTTGAAAAAAATATCTTTCTTCCCTCCGCGCGCCGCTTCGCGGCCGAAAATCTCCGAAATGCGTAGATCGTATTATCCTAATATTTGCTCCTTTTCATATTAGCCGTTTTATAGAGTTTTATATATCAAAATGTGCGCAAATTCATGAAAAATACAACAAAAAATAATTAAAGGTTGTAGCTTTTCTCATATCTGAAATATCTGCATATAAATTACGATAATTGGAAAAAAAACTACGTACGGTCAACTTTGATGCAATCGAAATGGTCAAAAAACGCAATTGTAAGCTAAATCTCTTACGGCCTAGTAATATTCATTTATTTATATTCATTTTGAAACAAATTTGAAGTCTCTAGAACAATATTGTGATTTATGGTGAATTTCTGAAAAAAATATCTTTCTTCCCTCCGCGCGCCGCTTCGCGGCCGAAAATCTCCGAAAGGCGTAGATCGCATTATCCTAATATTTTCTCCTTTTCATATTAGCCGTTTCATACAGTTTCATATATCAAAATGTGCGCAAATTCATTGCAAATACAACAAAAAATAATTAAAGGTTGTAGCTTTTCTCATTTCTGAAATATCTGCATATAAATTACGATAATTGGAAAAAAAACTACGTACGGTCAAATTTGACGCAATCGAAATGGTCGAAAAACGTAATTGTAAGCTAAATCTCTTACGGCGTAGTAATATTCATTTATTTATCTTCATTTTGAAACAAATTTGAAGTCTCTAGAACAATATTGTGATTTATGGTGAATTTCTGAAAAAATATCTTTCTTCCCTCCGCGCGCCGTTTCGCGGCCGAAAATCTCCGAAAGGCGTAGATCGCATTATCCTAATATTTGCTCCTTTTCATATTAGCCGTTTTATACAGTTTCATATATCAAAATGTGCGTAAATTCATGAAAAATACAACAAAAAATAATTAAAGGTTGTAGCTTTTCTCATTTCTGAAATATCTGCATATAAATTACGATAATTGGAAAAAATACTACGTACGGTCAACTTTGACGCAATTGAAATGGTCAAAAAACGTAATTGTAAGCTAAATCTCTTACGGCGTAGTAATATTCATTTATTTATCTTCATTTTGAAACAAATTTGAAGTCTCTAGAACAATATTGTGATTTATGGTGAATTTCTGAAAAAAATATCTTTCTCCTCCGCCCGCCGCTTCGCGGCCGAAAATCTCCGAAATGCGTAAATCGCATTATCCTAATATTTGCTCCTTTTCATATTAGCCGTTTTATACAGTTTTCATATCACAAAATGTGCGCAAATTCATGAAGAATACAACAAAAAATAATTAAAAAGGTTGTAGCTGTTTCCATTTTCGAAATATGTGCATATAAAAAAAATATATATAAAAAATTTCGACATTCGGTCAACTTTAACTCGTCCGAAATGGTCAAAATCTGCAATTTTAATCTAAAACTCTTGCAGTATCATAATATTCAATCATTTGTCTTAATTTTGAAACAAATTGGAAGTCTCTAGAACAATATTGTGATTTACAGTGAATTTTTGATAAAAAAAATTTTTTGCGTCCGCGCGTTACGAATTCGTACATCATTTTGTGATAATATTTTTCCGGTGTTGCTTTTATTGTTTTACAATGTATTATATATCAAAATGATCGCAATTTAGTGTACAATACAACGCAAAATAAAGTAACTGGTTAGCTTTGACCGTATTCTGCACAGCGTGATTTGAATACAATTATGTATGAATTTTTTTTTTTCGCTACCATATATCGCATTATTTACATATGATAATGATATTATTTTTCATTTCTGATGGTTGCATTCTAAACTTCAGGCAATGACAAAAAAAGGAGCCAAAAATGAACACTTAATCTTCAAAAGTACGCGCGCTGTAATTTTTTGAAAAAATTATTTTTTCCACTTCCGCGGTCACTCCAAACCGGGCCCGGCATACGGGAGACGTTTTGATTTTTAGGGCTCCGGCGTAAGAGGGTTAACTGTGGGTTTGAATGGGAATTATAGGTGAAAGTGTTCATGCCCTCAGCCAATAATTCGGGTATTAGTGTAGATGACTTATTGTAATAAATCTAGGCATTTACGTTAAAGGTTTAAGGTTTCAATTACCCCATTACAAATAACTAGATGATCTAGTTATTTGTAAGCCAGACAAGGGAAAAGGTGTTGTAATCTTAAACAATTATGAGAACAATTATGGCGGTTTACAACAGTCCGTCTTTTAATATTTCTAAATTTTTAGTATCGATTTTAAATGAGTTTTCTTTTAACCAATACAATGCGAAAAACGGTTACGAATTTCAGGATCAAATAACTAAACAGGATGGTGAACTTTTTATGGCCAGTTTTGACGTGTAGCCGTCGTTTACTAATGTCCCTATCAATGAAACCATAGATATCATAATTGATAGAATATTTCCAAATAAAGAATTTTTATTTCATGGTTTTAATAAGCTTCGTTTTAAAAAATTTTTAGAACTCTCCGTTCAAGATTCAGTCTTTGTTTTCAACAATAAATTATATTCTCAGGTTGATGGTGTAGCCATGGGTTCTCCCTTGGGCCCATTATTCGCATTTTGTTTTTATGTCTAGTCTTGAACAAGAATTTCTGAATTCTTGTCCCGATTCTTTTAAACCATTGTTCTACAGAAGGTATCTGGACGATACCTTCGTCCTTTCACAATTTTTACAGTTTATTAATTTGAAACACCCTAACATTAACTTTACTGTGGAACCCAAAAACCGTAATTCTTTACCGTTTCTTGATATTTGTATTACTAGGGATCATTCAATTTTCAACACTTCAGTTTTTAGGAAAAAAACACATACGTGACTATCTAATATCTTTTATGGCTCTTGTCAAAAGTGTTTTAAGCTTAATGCCATCTCCACTCCGGTTCATAGTGCAATAAAGTATTCATCGAACTGGGATATCTTCCATAAAGAAATTGAATTTTTATCTAATATCTTTCAATGAAACTCGTACCCTAATAAACTTTTCATAAAATTTTAACTTTGCATTTTAAACCACCTATTCCAATGATAGACGTACCAAAGAAACTAATGTATGCCTCCAAACAATAGCAAATTTTCACAACACCTAACTAAAATTATTGAAAGTGTAATTCCCTGTCTAAATATAAAACTTATATCAAACAACCCAAGCAAAATAGGCTCCTTTTTTCTACTTCAAAGATCGTCTGCAGCAGTTCATGCGATCCAACGTAGTATACAAATTTACGTTCCAGGGATGTCCCGGAATTTACGTTGGATCGACTAGGAGGCTGCTGCAGATGAGATACTGTAGTCACATGGGCTTTAGTTTTAGGACGGGTCAAAAATTAAGTAGGCCTGAACACTCAAACATAAAAAATCACGCAATCAATTGCAAGATAGAGGTGAAGAAACAACACTTCCCTATTTTAGGCTCCGTTAAAGACTCTGATTACCTAACCACTCTAGAGTCATTATATATTAAACGTCTTGTTCCCTCATTGAATAGTGGAGTTTCATCTTCTCCGCTTTATCTGGCATAGTCAACTTTTTAACTTCTTGCCCAAGTCTAGTCATTCTACCTCCTTCCTTCTCAGCTAACGGTTGGTTGCGCCTTGGTATTTGTTTTTATACTTTTTACTTCATTTTACTTGTCATTAACTTTTAATCCTTTTTGTAAATTTAAAGTTAATTTTAGTCTTGCATTAATTTTCACTTGTTAAATTAAGAATCCTGCTTTTTATCTCAACAGACTGAAGATACACATTGTGTGTGCGAAACGTCTCAAATAAGTGTTCTTCTGATGTGGTTGTCTTCGGTTTCCTGAATGATTGTATGTGATATACCTGCATAGCCTATATATATATATATATATATAATATATATATATATATATATATATAATTACTTATATATATATATCTATATATATATATATATATATATATTATATATATACATATATATATATATATATATATATATATATATATTCGAGCAAAAACCATGTCGAGCAAGTCAACTATGGACTTAGACAAGAGGCCACCTGAGGGTATATTCTTCCCCCATCTCCAGAGTCCGTGGCTGTGACTAGCTTGACAGTCTAGGAAGTTCTTTGTGACTGGAAAATATACCACCATCCTTACCTTTTTCTTTGTCAAGAATCAAAGTTGCTAGATTGGAATTTTTAGTGTCCCCAAGAGATAACATACGTGAACTGACTTACGCTGGAATATGGGGTTCATTTTTTTCCCCTCTTTTCAGTCATGTCAGGTACTTGGCTCCAAGATGCTTAGGGTGAATTCATTAGCAGCAAGAGAACCAAGCTTGAAGATAAAAGTACTACAAATAATTTAAGGTTTGACTGCATTTGCAATTGCTTGAATGCCCTGTTCAAACTTGGATGGAAAATCTTCAAAAATGGGGAATGCACACCTTTACAGTGATAAAACCTACTACAGGTGTCACTGCTTATCTGCTTGCTTTCACACTTTAGGTCAGTGTGGCCATATTCACAATATAGATACCACTGGCAGAGGAAAACAAAAACTTAGTCGAGCTTCATTGTCAAAAACAAAATGTGCTACTATGCGCAAAACTTGCATTATACCTTATAATAAATTAACTTAATTTATTCAGCTCTACCGGTCCTTCTAACGTACATTCTAATAGTTTAATCCAGATTCTTTTGCCTTCATCTCTGAAAACTGGATGTGGGTCTTTTGTCTCCTCTCAAAGGTTTTTCTATGTTTTATATTGGTACTTCACCCATGATTTTTTTTTTATACTGATTTGGTTATTCGTTGCGTGTGCCACGCCATATTTTGACCCCCTCTCATAGATGTCGGAGTGCCTTGTGGCATTAGCTCTCAGCTCTGTACTCGGCTCCATCATAAAAGAATCAGGTGCTATCTTTTTTGGCAGTTACGGCATTTTACATATTGGGTAGAGAATACTGCTGGTTGCCTTTAAGGGCCCCATAAGGGCCCCGACGTTAGTTGTGGCCCGGGGAGGCAAACAAGTCCTTATGGGTGCCGGTCCCAAGCCCAGACAAATAGGGAGGGTTGGTGTCAGGAAGGGCATCCAGCTGTAAAAATCTGTGCCAAAACCAAAAAATGGAATGAGCCGAAATATGGAAAGAGGTAATGCTAGGGCGTACTCCGTAAACGACGCACAGAGACATCGCCCTAACTCTGTGGTAAGGCAAGGGCTACTGCATCAGGAGCGGGTGCAGCTAAAGAAGCAAGCTCACATTGGGTTTAGAGTATGTCAGCTAAATGTTGGGTCCATGACTGGGAGAGGTAGAGAATTGGCTGACTTGAGAGAGAAAAGAAAGTAGATGTTATGTGTGTGCAAGAAATGTGGTGGAAAGGAAATAAAGCTAAAGAGTTGGGAGATGGATATAAGGTATATTATGGTGGAGCAAATAAGCAAGGTAGAAATGGAGTTGGCATAGTACTGTCTAGTGAACTGAAGAACTCGATAATAGAAGTGCATAGAAAGAATGACTGTATCATCAGATTGAAGATGTGCAATGGAGGAGAGATTCTGAATATTATAAGCGCATATGTACCACAAGTTGGTTGCACAGAAGAGAAGGGAAATTTCTGGAGAGACATGGATGGAATAATGCAAGAACTGGAAGAGCATGAGAGGGTGATAGTTGGGGCAGATTTGAATTGCCATGTCGAAAGTGAAAATGAGGCAATTGGGCGGGTGCATGGGGGCCATGGAATTGGGGAGAGAAACCCAGAAGGAGAGAGTGTAGTGGACTTTGCTGTGTCATTCGACATGGCAATAGTAAACACATTCTTTAAGAAGAAAAGGGAACACTTTGTAACATATAAGAGTGGGGGAAGATTCTCCCAGATAGACTACTTCTTGTATAAAAGGTTAAATCTGGTGGAGGTCAAGAACTGCAAAGTTATTCCAGGCGACCATGTAGCCCCCCAACACAGACTGCTATGTATGGATTTGAAGTTGAAAAAGGAAAGAAAAACCAAAGCTAAAGGGATAAGGAAAATTAAATGGTACAAATTAGAGAAGGAAGGGGATAAGAAGGGAGAGTTTAAGAGGAGGGTTTTGGAGGATATTGATATAGGGATTGAAGATGTTCAAGAATGGTGGACACGAAATGCAGCAGTAATAAGAAGGCATGGAAAGGAGCTGCTAGGAGAGACATCTGGTATCATATGGGAAGAAAAGGAGAGTTGGTGGTGGGATGAAGACATTGAGAAAGTAGTAAAAGATAAGAAGGAGGCAAAGAAAAGATGGGAAGAGACACAGTCAGTGGAAGACAGCGATAGGTTCAGAGAGAAAAACAAGGTGGTGAAAAAGGTGGTAGCCCAAGCAAAAGCAAAGTCGTATGATGATGTGTATAATGAGCTGGGGACAAAGGAAGGATTAAAGAAGATGATCAAGCTATCAAAGGCTAGAAATAAGAGCACCAAAGATATTACACATATCAAACAAATAAAGGATCAAGATGGTGTAGTACTTAGAAAGGAGGAAGACATTGTGAAGAGATGGAAAAAATAATAGACTAATAAGAGAGGATGGGCAAGTGAACATTGGCATGCTGATGAGGTTTTCTAGGCAAGAGGTACTAAATGCACTGAAGAAAATGAAGAATGGGAAGGCAACCGGACCAGACATGATTCCGGTGGAGGCATGGAAAGCATTAGGAGATGAAGGAGTGGATATACTGTACGATCTTATGATAAAGATCCTTGAACAGGAAAAGATACCAAATGAGTGGCGTGGGAGTATATTGATCCCAATTTTTAAAGGGAAAGGCGATGTCCAAGAGTGTGGTAATTATAGGGGCATTAAATTGATGTCCCACACTTTGAAGATACTGGAAAGGATGATAGATGCTAGACTGAGAGAAGAAGTACAAATAGGTAAAGAGCAGATGGGATTTATGAAGGGAAGGGGAACAACAGATGGTATATTTTGTCTGAGGCAAATAATGGAGAAATTTGGGGAAACACAAAGGGAACTACATATGGTATTCATTGACCTTGAAAAGGCTTATGACCGAGTCCCGAGACAAGAGGTATGGAGGAGTCTGAGGGAGAAGATGGTGCCAGAGAAGTATGTGCGATTGATACAAGAGATGTACAGGAATGTATTTACCAGAGTGAGGAGCAGTGTTGGGGAGACAGAAGGTTTTGAGGTGAGAGTAGGATTACATCAGGGGTCGGCTCTAAGCCCATTTATCTTTAACATAGGGATGGATTTTATAATAGAGGAAGTAAGGGAGACAGTACCATGGAACATACTGTATGCGGATGATATTGTTCTGTGTGCAGAGAGTAGGGAAGATCTGGAAGTGAAATTGGAAAGATGGAGACAAGTACAGGAGGACAGAGGAATGAGAATAAGTAGATCCAAGACAGAATATATGTGTACCACCACTGAAGGGGATGATAGAGAAAGTATTCAGCTTGGTGGAGAGCAAATAAGGAGAGTTGATAAGTTTAAGTATTTGGGATCTTTTGTTAACGCTGGAGAAAGTATGGAAGAAGAAGTAAAACATCGGGTACAGGCAGGCTGGAACAACTGGAGAGTGGCCTCTGGAGTTCTTTGTGACAAAAGAGTGTCGCTTAGGTTAAAAGGAAAATTTCACAAGACGGTGGTAAGAACAGCAATGCTGTATGGTACGGAAACAGCAAGCATGAGAAAAACAGAGCAGAAGAAGATGGATGTGGCAGAAATGAGAATGCTTAGGTGGATGTCTTGGGTGACAAGAGAGGATAGGATCAGAAATGACTACATAAGGAGGTCAACTAAGGTGGTGGAAGTATCAAAGAAAGTGCAGGAGGGGAGGCTGAGATAGTATGGATACCTATTGAGGAGAGATGAGGACCACGCTGGGAGACATACTATGGGGGTGGAGGTGCAAGGAAGAAGAAGGGGGAGACCAAGAAAGAGATGGAAGGACTGTGTGAGAGGAGATTTTCATGAGAAGGGAATAGAAATAGATGGAAACGGCTTATCCAAAACGGCGACCCCATATAAAAATGGGAACAAGCTGGGAAGAAGAAGAGATTTGTAATATGTTTAAGAATGACCTCAAAGATATAATTACAGACTTAAATAAAAAGTAGTTGCCTTAGAGTTATCTTCGTTGTAATGTATATCTAAAATGTATTGTGAATATGTATTGTGAATATGGTTTTGTTTACCAAAGTTCTGAATAGCTGTCACCTATAATCCTTTAATTGTCTTGTCCTTGTATCTGAGATGATTGTCTTAAACTTTTAATTGCACCCATTGTTTATGCTTGTTTGGGAAGGTTACTCATCTTCCAAGTGTGTCGGATTCTAGGTACTAATCTCTTTATAATCCCTATCTGTCAGTTATATGACTCTTCTTGTAATGTCTTTTTCCTCATGTATGTCAGTTCATCTGCTTAGTAAAGGATGTTTAAACATCAAAAGGTCTCGCGGATACTCCGTCGTTTATTTTCCTTCGTGGCATATATCTTTATTTATGGATTTATCACATTCCTAACTTTTGTGATTCAGTTATACATAATGAGGGCCATGTTTACTTTCGCTATTCTGTTTCCTCTTTTGAGATGTGTCATCACTACCTTCTCCAAGTTTCTTGTGGCTGCACATTCAACCAGTATTCGTCTTAAGTTCTTGAAGAAGTGCCTTTCTGAACAAGTGCTCCCTAAATCCTTGCTGCCACGCCGTCTAAGAAGGTATGACAATCACCCATTCAATGAATTTAGTGCCATGATGTTATAACAGCACATAGCAGCCGCCAAGCAAGAAGAGAAGGAAAAATTCAAGGAACTGGAAAAAACAAGGATCTCTTTCAATCATTCCATCCCGGCTGATTGAAAGGACTCGCTGTTACTGGAAATTTACGAAAAACTATGTAGGACCACAGATGCCCTGAAAAGGAAACTCGACAGAAAACTAAAAAATCTTATTGATAGCAGTGATTGGACTAATTGTGCACGTCAAGATTGTGTTGTTAACTTATCTAGTAAACAAATAAGTGAAAATGTTGTGAGTGCGCTTGGATATGGTTTATCTTTCTTTATAACAAGTAGACCTTCTGCTTTAATAATTGCGTCATCCCTAAGTAAATTTGAAAAATATTGTGATCTTCCTCAAAATCGGAGCTGCCAACTTTAAGCATGAAAGTAACTTCCCTGCTCGCTATAAGAAAAGTTTGACCGATCTTAAAAAGGACAATACTATCCACATTACAAAAGCTGATAAGTCAAATAGTATAGTAATTTTAGATAAAGCTGACTACATATCACGTATGCAAGCCCTACTGGATGATGATGTGACTTATAAAAAACTTACAAAAAATCCCCTTGATCAAGTCATAAAAAACTTCAATAGCACAGTGAAAAATATCCTTAAAGAAAAAACAGAACTACTAGGCAAATTGTCAGTCAAATCTCCTTCGCTACCTTACTTGTATGGATTAGTCAAAAGGCACAAAGAAAATAGCCCTATGCGGCCTATTATCAGTACTGTTGGTTCAATTTCATATAAACTTGCGAAATATATAACTAAGATCTTGTTCCCGTTACTTGGAACCATCTCCGATTCTCATATATATAATTCTCTAGATTTTTTACTAAAGTCCCTATGGACTCTATTTTAGAATATTTTAGTAATGAACTAACTCAGCATGAATTACCTCTACCTATAAGTCACATTATTTCACTCACGAGTTTGTGCATTTGTGATTCTAAGTTTATATTCAATGGTGAATTTTATCAACAAATATTTGGCATGGCAATGGGAAATCCTTTATCACCACTACTCTCAAACTTGTACATGGAATTCTTTGAAAAACGCTACTTACCTAATATCACTTATATTCCTGTAAAGTGGTATCGTTATGTTGATGATATTCTAGCTGTTCTGCCTGTCGGTATTGATGTAAATGTTTTACTCTCTAAATTAAATAACCAGGTACCATCGATTAAGTTTACTCTAGAATTAGAAAAAGGCAATTGCCTCCCTTTCTTAGATGTTTTGATACATAGAGAACCATTTCAATGTAAATTCAGTATTTATAGGAAACCGACCAACAACTTAACTTATGTTCATTTCTTCTCAGGCCACCATCTTAGTATAAAAATATAAATTTTTTCTTCTATGTTTTTATGAGCATTGCGCATTGTCAGTCCACAATATTTGGATCAAGAAATTGAATACATAAGAAAAATAGGGAAAGATTTATGCTATCCTTCACATATATTAGATATTTGTTATAATAAAGCCCACAAAAAGTTTTATAGTGTAAGTAACACGCAGAAAGAAAATTCTAAGAACATTCTCAGTTTGCCTTATTTTAACGGATTTGAAACCTTTAAATCATTGTTAAAAGCTTTTAATGTCAACCTTGATTTTTCCTATAATAACACACTAAAAGGAATGTTAATAAAAAAATGGCCACAGAGAAAGCAACAACATAATATATAAAATTCCATGTATGGATTGTCCCTCATTTTATCTCGGACAGTCTAGGAAGGGCCTAGAAGTAAGGCTAAGCTAGCATTAATATTCTGTAAAAACTGGGCAAACATCTAATGCAATATTCATTCATTTAAGTGAAAACAACCACCAAATAAATTGGGTTGGTAGTTCAGTAATTGAAGGTCAAGAGATGTCTTATCACGAAATCTTTTAGAATCTGCTTTAATACAACTTACTTTTCATTGTAATTTCAATGTTAGTCGTGGCCTTTTTCATTTAGACCCTTGTATTTGTAACATGTTTAAGAATGACCTCAAAGATATATTTACAGACTTCAATAAAACGTAGTTGCCTTAGAGTTATCTTTGTTGTAATGTATGTCTAAAATGTATTGTCAATATGTATTGTGAATATGGTTTTGTTTACCAAAGTTCTGAATAGCTGTCACCTTTAATCCTTTAATTGTCTTGTCCTTGTATCTGAGATGATTATCTTAAACTTTTAATTGCACCCATTGTTTATGCTTGTTTGGGAAGGTTACTCATCTTCTAGGTGTGTTGGATTCTAGGTACTAATCTCTTTATAATCCCTATCTGTCAGTTATAAGAATCTTCTTGTATTGTCTTTTTACTCATGTATGTCAGTTCATCTGCTTAGTAAAGGATGTTTAAACGTCAAAATGTCTCGTGGATACTCCGTCGTTTATTTTCCTTCGTGGCATATATCTTTATTTATGGATTTATCACGTTCCTAACTTTCGTGATTCAGTTATACATACATTTATATATATATATATATATATTATATATATATATATATATATATATATATATATATATATCTATATATATATAATATCTTATAATGTAAGTTTTGTAATACATTTATAATTTTGGTGTTCAGATTCCCAAATTTAAAGATAACATGTGTTAAGTAGTGTAACATTTCATTTTGAAACGTACGTAAGACAGAGAGAAAGAGTAAGAACTTATAAGCCTCTAGAGAAGGTTGCTATTCACATCTTGAGAATGCCTTAGTTAATCTGATCTTTTTTTCTTCCTAAAGCGGCCCCCATGAGGAACAAAAGGGAGCCTTGTTCATCCACATACGCGAACACAGATGACGTAATATGTTTTCGTCTCGGACTTGTACACTCACCCACCTCCATTCACCTTGATACGCATGTTTACGCATATAAAACTATTCATTCGATTCCAAGACCTAGCCACTTGCGTTAGGGATAGAATCTTTCTCTCTCTCTCTCTCTCTCTCTCTCAAATCTCTTTCGCTCGCTCATTCGCAAGGCTGTTTCATTATCCTAACGTAACTCACATTTATATATGAGCTGGTCACTCAGTTAGTAATGTATGTCTGGTTTGTGAAATCTGAGCATAGTGTTATTATTATTATTTTCGGGAAGGTGCCCACAAAAGTGTTGAAGATATTGAAGATTGTAACAGGCCTTTCTTTTTGAGTGAGAAGTTGCTACTGCGTATACAGGTATTTTACAAATGTTTTGAAGTGCATTCGAGGTTTTATTTTACAGTGTTTGGATAAAATTATCATTTTTATGCGTTTTTCTTTTGCTTTGTTCTTTTAACATGTCCATTTTATATGCTTAATGTTTGTACTGTCAAGAATTCAAGAATTAATTAAACTTGTTTTCAAGTAATAATAATTTCCAAGAGACTGTGAATTTCACTTATAAATGTTTAAATTAGAGATAAACTTTTGTATTTAAAATTTATATGAGCATTTTATTGTACCACAAGTATTATATTTTATTTTCGTTTAGGTAGAAATATAGAGTGGTAATTGTGCCGTTTCACTCAAATGAATCATAATCAGGGAAATACTTAGATCTGAAATTGCAGAAGAAGTGATGCCCTTTAATTAAGATTACCTCACATCTATTTTAATGAACTTAGACTGATTGTTTTCTTGACTGTTCAATTCTATAAGGGATCACTGTTACCTTTAGAGTATTCAGTCGTTTAGTATTTGTGATGAAGGGTCTGGTGTCTGGCTGTAGTGAGGTAAGCAATAACCAAGTACTTGATCAAACTGTGCCCCAAATACAAAGGGTGTCCCAGACCCAGGAATAAAACGGTCTCTTGCGCTAACAAGTACAAATGTAAATGTAATAACCAGATACTTGGCAATTTTGGTTAACAAATACTAATGGTGTCCAGACCCAGATTTTTGGCTACTTCCCCCAAGTATCAACAGTGTCCAGATCCAGATACTCTTGGCCACTTCGTCACAAGTATTTATGGTGCCCAGAGACCCGGGATATTTGGCACTTTGTGTACCAAGTATTAATGATCCCCAGAGACCAGATAGGAAAACAAATCACATTATCACTCTAGCTTATACTGGTGGTGTTAGGAATATATTTTGTTAAAAGAGTGACCATTATTTGTTTTTGCATTTTATTGTAAAAATTGTTTTTGAGAAAAATGGCTCCATTCGATACTCAGGAATTTTTAGCAGCCCCTTCCATCCAAGTGTTATCTGAAACTACTCTGACTAAGGCACAGTGGAGCGCTCTAGCAGTAGCATGTGGTGGTCATGTGTCTAGTATGATAAAAGCAGAAATCAAATGCATTGCCTTGCAAGCATTGATAGACTCTGGTAGAATAACTGATGATGATGAGTTAGAACTTGCTCAAGAGTTGTTGAATGTAGCACAGGCTGATCTTATAAATAAGCAAGTAGAAAAGAAAGAGAAAAGTGACACAGAGTTAGAACTCAGATGCATAGAAGCAGAAGAAAGTTTGATTAAGCTGAAAATGCAGGCTGAAAGAGAGAGAGTAGACAGAGAAAAACAAGAAAGAAGAGAAAGAGAAGAAGAAAAAGCAGCAGAAGATGAAAGGCAAAGGATAAAAGTGGAAAGAGAAATTGCAAGACATGAAAGGGAGATGGAACTGATAAGAGCTAGATCCACATTACCTGTAACACCGTCTAACCCTAACCATGCTAATCAAGACCCTGCATTTGATGTAGTAAGAGTGCAGAAGTTAATCCCTAAGTTTACTGAAGAGGCTCCAGATGAGTTCTTTGATCACTTTGAGAAAGTGGCTTCAGGTATTTGATGGCCAGAAGATAAATGGTCAGTTATGCTACAAAGTGTCTTGATTGGTAAAGGGAGAAGTGCTTATTTAGCCTTAACAGCTGATCAGTGTGAAGACTACAAGGAGCTCAAACATAATGTGCTACAAGTATACCAGTTGACCCTAGAGTACTACAATGAAAGATTCAGAAATTTAAGAAAGGATGAAAAAGTAACTTTCTTGGATTACGCTTATAAAGTGAGAAGGTGTTTTAAAAGATGGTTGGAGGCCGCTAAAGTTACAGCTTTTGAAGAGTTAGAAGAGTTAGTTGTTTTGGAGCAATATTTTAAAGGTATTCCTGAGCATATAAGAGCCTATTTGAGAGAGAGAGAGAGGTTAAAAAACTTGACAAAGCTGCTACACTGAGTGAAGACTACAATATAATTAGTAGCAGGCGCAATTATAATGTCAAGTACCAGAATCAACCACGCACAGATTTTAAGTCTCATCCAAGTTTCAGGAGTAATTTTTTAAATGGGAAACCTGCAAGTAATAATACTCCTCAGCAAGCTAATGTGAAATCCTCATCTAATTTTGCAAGACAGTTGCAAAAGCCTAATGTTGTCTGCTTCAAGTGTGGAAGAGCAGGACACTTCAGTCAGTAGTGCTATTGGAATTATCAACAGTCCAAGCCTGTTGGTCAAATAGTAAGAGGTGACCAGGTGAAACAGACTGTTAAGAACAATGTGGGGAAGAATCCAACTACAGGGAAGACTGAAACTAAACAAGCTGAGTGTTTAGCTACCAGTGGAAATGTAACTTCAAGCAGTGAGTGGCTGAGCAGTTTGGAGGCCTTTAAACCATTTAACTATGAGGGTACACTGGCAACTCAAGAAGAGAGTGTGCAGGTACCAGTCAAGATTTTATGCGATACAGGGAGCAACCATAGTGTGGTGTTACGTGGTGCTCACCCACTGTTGGAGAAGAATCTCACTGGAGATTCAGTTATTTTGAAGGGTATAGGAGGAGAGGAAGTAACTCCTATATGCCACTTACACCTGTCCTGTGAATTGGTGACAGGGAGTGTTGACTTTGCTGTGAAGGACTCACTGGCTGTGGAAGGTGTGCATGTTCTGTTGGGGAATGAAGTTGGTGGTGTTCCATTTGTTCCTTGTCTTGTAGTGACCGACAGACCATTGAGGATTAGTCCTACGGTAGAGTTGGAGAAGAATAACCCCCACCTGTTCCCTACTTGTGTAACTACCAGGAGTATGAGGAGGATTACGACTGTTGGTGAAGAAACTGAGGATTTGCACGCCCAAGATGGATCAAGTGAAGGATCTTTGAACTTAGAACAATTGTTCCAGGGGAGTGATGCCTCCTGTGTAGCTGACCGAGAAGAGATTTTCCAAGAAAATTAAGAATCTGTTGCTCCTGAAGAGACTCCGGGTAGTCAAAGTGTTTCTGAAGATAGTAGTGAAACTACAGTAGCTGAGGTAGCAGATATTGATAGTTCAACCCTTGAAGTTGGACAGGTGACAAGATAACAGCTAATAGACTTGCAAAAGAGGGATGCATTGTTAGCTGATTTGTTCTTCAGAGTTGTTGATCAGGAAGAGATGCAATAAACTCCTACCTGTTATTATCTGAAGGAAGGTTTCCTGGTGAAGTATAGACCTTCAGATATACCCGGAAATGCTGAATGGGGCGAATATCATCAGATTTTTATTCCATGTCCATTGAGGAAACAAGTGGTAGCAGTAGCTCATGAATCTGGACATATGGGAATCAGGAAGACTGTGGAGAAGATTATGAGATATTTTTTCTGGTCTGGACTTCATAAAGATGTTAGCAGGTTCTGTCGAGAGTGTCATACCTGCCAGATAGCTGGAAAACCTAATGAAACCATTCAGAAAGCCCCACTACAACCTATAGAAGTTAGAGGAGAACCCTTTAACAAGGTGATTATAGATATGGTTGGACAGCTTCCAAAGACGAAGAAAGGAAATGAATATCTGTTGACATTATTGTCTTGTTATCAGATATCCTGAGGCGATCCCTGTTAGAAACCTATCTGCCAAGGTAGTTGCTGAGCAACTAGAGGAGTTTTTCTCAAAATCTGGGATACCGGAAATTGTACAAAGTGATAGAGGAACGAACTTTACTTCTAAGTTATTCCAGGATGTGATGAACTTATTAGGGGTGAAACAACATTTATCAACTGCTTATCATCCAGAAACTCAAGGAGCCCTGGAAAGGTTCCACCAGACATTGTTCTGAGTCAGGAAGAGAATTGGATGTTGGTTTACCCTTAATGTTATTTGAAGTAAGGAATGCTTATCAAGAAAGCATGGGATGTTCACCTAATGAGATGATTTTTGGAAGAGAAGTGAGAGGACCTTTGAAGATTCTTGCAGAAAATTGGGTAGAAAATCAAGAGGAAATCCAAGGAGAGTATGTGAAAAACTTAAGAAAAAGGTTGGAAGAGATTAGAAAATTCTCTTTAGAAAATCTGAAAATGAGATAAGAAAAAATGAAAAGGAACTATGATAGAAAGACTAAGCTAAGAAGTTTTAATGTTGGTCAACAAGTGTCAGTGTTTCTGCCAGTCATGGGATTTCCCTTTACCAATAAATTTCAAGGTCCCTACAGGATAATTGAGAAGTTAAGTGATAGAACTTATGTGATTGAAACACCAGAAAGAAGAAAACGACAGAGGAAGATACATGTGAACCTCTTGAAACCTTACTTCTCAGAAACTAGAATTGAAACTGTGTCAATAATACAGACAACTTCATCTACAGAAGACGATGACGGCTATGAATTGGGAGCTGAAAGCAAGATGAAAAATTCTTAAATTTTGAAAAATTTGGAGGATAAAGTGAACATCTTAATGTTGAACAAGGTGAGGAACTGAGTGAAGTGATTAGAAGCACAGATTTTTGTAGACGTACCCAGACATACTGATCTGACCAAACATGAAATCAAGATCCAAGAAGATGGAAAATCATTCAAGCAAAGAGCTTATCGCTTATCACCTTATCATCGAGATGTTCTGAAGAAAGAAGTTGAGTATTTGCTGCAGCATGGATTAGCAGAACCCAGTTCAAGTCACTTCAGTTCTCCATGGGTGTTGGTGAAGAAACCTGATGACTCGTTTAGGATGTGTACTGATAATAGGAAACTCAATTCCATTAGTATGGTTGACAATTATCCCTTGCCTCTTATAGACCAGTTACTTGATAATATTGGGCAAGCCAAGTTTGTTTCCAAGATAGACTAATTGAAGGGATATTA
>NC_087210.1:55669016-55699123 GCF_015104395.2 Macrobrachium nipponense | reverse complement strand
TGATGACAGGTTCGAGTCATTCACGATTCCCTCCCTATTGGACTTCACCGATAATGATGCGGATGAGATGCTGCTTTGTCCTGTGAGGGCGCTACGGCGCTATCTAAGAGAACTCGACACCTCAGGCCTGAGTGTCGACGCCTCTTCGTTAGCACGGGGTCACCAAGAAAGAAGTATCCAAGAACACTCTTTCATTCTGGCTGCGTGAGGTCATCAGGAGGGCAGTATGAGGCTGATGGTAGTGACGACATCCGTACGTCCCGTCCGAGAGCTCACGAAGTCAGAAGTATTGGCCCCTCGTTGGCGTTTTCGCAAGAACTTCTCCGTGGCGCAGGTCCTGAAGGCAGGGGTGTCTGGTCTAACCAGACTACCTTTTACGTCCTTCTACCTTCAGGATATTGCCCACAGGTCCTTGGATACCTTTTTTTCCTTGGGATCCCGTGGTGGCTGCTCAACAAGTTGTGTAGCTTAACCCAGACCCTCGCAGGCTGAACAGCATCGAGTCCTGGTGTGACTGTGTGGATGGATGTGTGAGTGAGTGAGTGACTGGCTCTCTCTTCCCGTCTTTTCCTTCCCTCTACCGGTGGGCAGAGGGCCATGGTCGTCACTACGCTGGATGAGGACGAGATGCAGGTGAGCTATATGACAGAGCCCATCCTATCCCTTTCACTAGGGATAGGAGCAGAATATCCACCACTTCCTTCTACAAGGGGGGGAAGTGGATGCTACAAGAGTCAAACCCATGACTTATATTTGCTCCTGTACAGGAACAAGTTCTTGCATTGCTGGTACGAAGAGATACGCATGCCTCTCTCTTAGTACTCGGTCCAGAGGTCTGACCATTGATCCTGCGGTGCACACCCCGATCAATCGGACAGAGGCTTGGTATCCCTCCCTCGCTCTTACGACCAGGGAGGCTTCCAAGGTTGGGCGAACACCAGTCGTTTCACAAAAGACTCAGATTCCTCCCACCAAGAAGTGAGTCTTCCTATTGTAAAAGGACCGAGGTTTTGTATGCCGTGTCGGAAACAAATGACAATTTGTCCAAAATTGCATTTTTCCTAACTATACAAACCTGAGGTCCTTTTACATAGCCCCACCTCATGCCACCCCTCACTCTGCAGTTTTTGCTTGGGCCAAAGCAAAAGTGATTTGTTTACCTCCCAGTCGCGCGCGCGCGCCTGTCGGACAAGCAGTTAACTACCGAACCCCTTGTTCGAAAGCTTACGACCTATCAGCTGCCGCTAGTAACTTCTATGTAAAAGGACCTCAGGTTTGTATAGTTAGGAAAAATGCAATTTGGACAAATTGTCATATTTAGCATAGACTAATTGCCATACATACATAGATTGAAGCGAGTTTTGGCTAGGCCTTGGGCTTATGTTCTACTGTTAACGTCATGCTAATTATGATATATTCCTAGTAGGCTATATGTTAGGCTATGCAAAAGTATCCTATGATATTGCTTGGAAATGAATGTTCTAGCTAAGCTGTGATGATATGCCTAGACCTGTGGGTATTGCATAAGTTGCCAATACATATGCCTTGCCTAACAGATCATTTTATTTTTTATATATTTTACACAATCTAAGAGATTTTTCATGTACATATGGCATTTGCTGCCCAAATGAATGTTAACCATTTAATCTTAGGTTAGGTTAGGGTAAAAACTTGGGAGCTTTTGAAGTATTGCAGTCCCACACGAACATGAGACCTGTTCAAAAGGATAAAACTGGGGTCCGTATTTTTAAAAGGGTCTTATCTACAAGACCAATCTTAACCTAGGCTAACCTGAACCTAACATAAACCATGCCTAGTTGTGACTCAAGTAATTGTTATGTACTCTATCTATGGTATCTGTCACTTTTTTTTTCCTTTGATGAGGTAGAGATGTGGGAAGTCATTAATAATAATTACACCAATTACATTGATGTTTCTTTTCCAGAGTTACTGCAGTAGCTAATTTCTGTATTATAATCTTTTGAGGTGGTGGTCCTCATGAAAGTTTAGCTCTAGAACCTTCAGAGGAAGCTTTGGTAAGATTGGGCCTACTGGAGCAAGAAGCAGTTGAGGTGTTGGCAGATGTTTCTGATATTTTCAGGATATATTGTCTAATCAAAAAGAATTAAATGAAAGTGTAAAAGAATTAAATGGAAGTGTAAGGGTAATAGCTGACAGCATGGTAATCATGACGATATGCCTTAAGAGACATTATGCATAATTTTTTTTTAAAGTGGTAGTACTTTTGAATATAGTCTATACAGTAGTAAAAATCAGTATATATATATACCATGCCTTATATGTTCCTATACCAAGGGTGCCCATAATGTGATAAATGTCATATACCTCTTCATTATTGAGATTATTTTTTTTTGTAAGTTTTTTTTTTTTTGTTTAAGAGTAATGTAATATACTACCTCATTGTTGTTTATGCTAATCACTCCATTATTTAATAAGGTTTTAGTTTTTTATTTTTCCTCCATTTACTCTTATTATATCGTGCTTCTTGTGATCTCGTGTTATTGTGACAAAGTTTGGTACAGTTTTTGTTTATTTACAATGCCTATTTCATGTTATTTCTCTATTTTGGCTATAAAGCATGTTTTCTTTATTTATTTATAATAGTATAAATGATACCTCTGTGATCTCAGTTTACCTCTACCTTATTGTAAGTTTTTATTTTTTATTTACTTTAGTATGTTTATTTCTTTCCTGGAGATAATGTACTATTTGATAGGCTACACTGATACTGCTATATTAAGGTTACTTCAGTGATACAGTAACCTATTTGTATCTAGGTAATATGACATCAAATTCATTTATTTCATAACTTATTAGTATCTAGGTGGCATTTATTTCATATGTGAGTCACTGTATGTAGTACTGTACTTATCTCAGACCACTTTAACCTATGTTTATTGTGCTTATATGAGAAGTGATGAGGCAGGGAAATTGCATACATAATTTCACCTTTGCATATAGTACATAGTATAAAGATATATTTTCTGTATTGAGATTTATTAAACAAGACAAAAAAATATAGTTTTTCTAGCATTGATTATACATGAACATTTTTATAAGATATACGATAACTAAAGGTCAAAACAATCAGATTATAATATAGGAATTTTAGATTGTATATATGAAATCATTTTAAATAAATACACATCCAATAACTTTAAATCTACGTCTGCAGAGGAAAATCACACTATTACAAAGCAATTAGAGTATTTTGCAAAATAAAAATATGTATAATGGCGTTCATTGACGTATACAAAGAGGTAGGAGACATCTTCTTCTTACTTGTTGTCAATCCCAAAGTTGCCTTTCCCACCTCAAAGGCTGCTCTAACTAGCCCTAGCGCAAAGGCTCTCATGGCGCCATATTTCCAAGATGTCGGGGCGCATCGTCGTTTTGAGTATGAGCCTTTCGAGTAACGGCCAACAGGAACGGCGCCTTTGCCACAAAAGGCGCCTTTGAAAGTTTTGAGTATCGGCCCCTGTTTCCTCAAAAGGCCGTGATCCTGACAGTATATTATCAACCTTTCATACTGCCCCGAGTAATAGGCTGAAAAGTCCTTATAACTAACGAAAACAGTTAGCACATGTACGGAGCAGAGTCGAGTTAGTAATGGGCCCAGGAGGAGGTGGAGGTGCCTGGAACTGCTTCCGCCATCGTGCTGGTTGATAGTGAAGTGAGACACCGGCAAGTTTGTCAGGAGGAGGGGTGGGGGGGTGGAGACCACGAAAGAGGGTAGAGAGGATGGGATGGGGGGTAAATATTGACGTTTGTGAAAGAGAAAAAAAAAACAACACGGTCTTGTAATGGGTGGACAACATAGGAAATTGATGGGAGGCCTGTTTTGGGGGTAATTGAACTTGACAAAATATTGAGTGAAACCGTACATATATAGCTTCTTTGGATGTTTATGAAACCAAAGTTATCGTGTATTATTAATAAAGTAAAAATATTGCAATGAAACCTTACATAGGGACACATATTTTAGATAAGAGTTTAATAATCCATACATACATGAAAAATATATATATATCATACACAGTTTTTTACATCTGGTATTTACACTTCTGGTACTTAAGTATAA
Organism: Macrobrachium nipponense; assembly: GCF_015104395.2. Taxonomy (NCBI): domain Eukaryota; kingdom Metazoa; phylum Arthropoda; class Malacostraca; order Decapoda; family Palaemonidae; genus Macrobrachium; species Macrobrachium nipponense. Next base: position 55,695,021 of record NC_087210.1, on the reverse strand, counting down.
ATTAACAAGTACAAGTCTAAGGCCATTTTTAGTGAATAATGAATAGAATATTATCAAGTCTCAAGGATTAGAGTGGCCAGTTCAGGGGGTGATTGAACATAACAAGAAATGTTGAGGACAATTGTAAAAATTGTGTAACCTAACAGTGGGCTCCTCCCATCCCCATAGGCCACCTTTAAAGGAAGGCAATCTTAGAAGTGAACATATAGGTTAAGATCATAACCTAAACCTAACCTAACCTAGTAGAACATGTTGCCTGACCGGGGGGGGGGGTGGGGGGGGGGGGTTTAATCTTAGAAATATAACATATAGGTTAGGATCATAACCTAACCAACCTAACCTAACCTAACCTAACCTAGCGTAGAACATGTTGCCTGACCGGGGGGGGGGCTCCACCCCCCGTACCCCCCCTTAAAGAACAAGGTAATCTTAGAAATGTAACATATAGGTTAGGATCGTAAACATCATACCAACCAACTAACCTAACCTAGTAGAACATGTTGCTGACCGGGGGGGCTCTACCCGTACCCCCCCCTTAAGGAAGATAATCTTAGAAATGTAACATATAGGTTAGGATCGTTAACCTAACCAACCTAAACCTAACCTAACCTAGTAGAACATGTTGCCTGACCGGGGGGGCGGGGTACCCCTTAAAGGAAGGTAATCTTAGAAATGTAACATATTAGGTAGGATCGTAAACCTAAACCTAACCTAACCTAGATAGAACATGCGCCTGACCGGGGGTGGGGGGGGTAATCTTAGAAATATAACATATAGGCTAGGATCGTAACCTAACCAACCTAACCTAACCTAACCTAGTAGAACATGTTTTGCCTGACCGGGGGGGGCTCCGCCCCGTTACCCCACTTAAAGGAAGGTAATCTTAAAAAAATGTAACATATAGGTTAGGATCGTAACCTAAACTAATTAGTAGAACATGTGCCTGAGAACGGGGGCCCTCTACCCCCCGTACCCCACCTTAAAGGAAGGTAATCTTAAAAATGTAAACATATAGGTAAGGATCGTAACCTAACCAACCTAACCTAACCTAACCCAGTAGAGTATGTTGCCTGACCGGGGGCGAGCCCCTTAAAGGAGGGTAATCTTAGAAGAGTAGCATATAGGTTAGGATCGTAACCTAACCTAACCTAACCTAGTAGAACATGTTGCCTGACAGGGGGGCTCCGCCCCCACGTACCCTTCCTTAAAGGAAGATAATCTGAAGGCCCCTACACATGATCAATTTTTTTGTCAATTAACCCTTTACTGCCGACTGGACGTATTTGTTTTACAAAAGTTTTTTTAAAATTCGCGGAAAAAAATACTTATAGGCCTACCAGCCTAAAACTTTTGAATCACGCGCCGTTGGGGGATGCTGGGGAGTTCACGGATCAAGGCCTTGTTTTGTTTTGGAAGCGTGACCCAAGTGCGTATGTGCGAAATGCCTTCTTCTCGCTCCAGTCAGCATCGCAGCGCATCGTCCGCGAGCGAACGTTTTGTCGGAATAGTGTTTTTCTGGACTTGCGCGAGACTTTGAACATTTGTGTTGTACAAGGACATTCGTAGAGATGTCTCAATGGACGTGTGAACCGCGAAAGGCGCGTTTTACCTGGTCGGAAGGGATCGTGTTAGGAGAGTTTGGACTTGGATACTTGCGAAGGGCCAAGCACCCAGCATGACCCCGCGCCTCAAGGCCGTTCTGTGCGGCCAGTGTGGATGAAAGTGTTTCAGGAACACATTGTATGCCTTTGGTTACCCCTAGGAAGCATGTGGGCGTCCTTAGGGGCATTCGTTTAGGCATTTTTCGGAGGCCTCCAAACCAAGGGACATAGACGAGTATCTTTCGGAGCTTGATCGGGAACATGTCACAAGTCCTCATTTTGATGGCGGATGGTCATCGAGTGATAAGGATATCAGTCCCGATGTCAGTGTGATGGACGAAGATATGCCCCCAATGTCCGTTCGAGGCTCACATCCCGAAAGTGAGTTCAAATCAGTGGCTTCAGTGCATATGGAGGGGGAATCTGAGGAGGGGGAGGATGGGGATATGGGGTCTAGTTTCATCGCGGATGACGATACTGAAAGCGAAGGCCTAAGTGAAGGTGATGGGCCAATGGGGTGGGGGAGGGTAGTGTGGCAATATCGTGCCCTGCACGGGCACATAGAAGGTCGGCTCGTCGCGCCAGCCAAGGTGAAGGTCGGTCGTCGGAGAGTGAACGAGGGTGGACGGAGGACCCCACCCCCCTAATTAATTTGCACCCCTTCACGGCAACCCCTGGGCTCACCGTACCAGTACCCCTGACTGCTTTGGCTTTGGGGTTCATCCGGGGTCTTTCCACGCTTGCTGACACGTAATTCAGTCTTGTGGGACGTTTCCGTAACCAGGGATATCACCTGTTTATGGATAATTTTTATAACTCGTTATCCTGTCCAGGAACTGTATGAAGCTGGTGTGCACGTCAGTGGTTACCCTTCGTTGGGGCGTCGGGCGGACCCCCGATTTCCCTCAAGAGGTACGGTACGCTAGTCATCCGCAACACCTGGCAAGAGGAGAGACAGAGTGGCGGCGGAAGGGCGCTGTCTTCTTCATCTGTTGGAAGGGTGTCCGACTCGTCCCATTGATTACGACGAGTCATGAACCCATCCAAGAAGAGATCGTACAACGGAAGAAGACACGTCGACAGGGCCGAGTTGTGTTTTAGGAGTTTCGTGTCCAGCGTCCTACCGTCATTGGGCACTACAACAGGCACATGGGAGGATTGATCTCTTTGATCAGCTCATCCAGATATTAATCCCTCGCCAGGGAGAAACCAGAAGGTGGACCCAGAAGCTCCTCAAATACATCCTTCAGTTGGCCTACATACTGTACTGTGGGTACCGCGGTGACAATCTTCCGAGGTTGTCCCACATACAGTTCCTAGAGGTAGCCGGGAATGCCCTCATCAACTTCGATCCCGATGAGTGGCCCTCCATCACTGACCCCCTGCCCCGAGCTGCAGATCTGCCCCTAGCGGAAAGGGCAGATAGGAGGGCCAACTTCGGTCGACCTGCCGCCGCCCCTGCTGACGACGCCCCTGCTGACGACCGCCCCTGCTGCCTGCCGCACCCCTGCTGCCGCCGCCCCTGCTGACGACGACCCCTGCTGCCGCCGCCCATGCTGACGACGCCCCAGCGACGACACCCCTGCTGACGACGCCCTCTTGGTGCCGGCCCCCCGCCATCACCGCTTCTCGTCGGGTAGTGGACCCTTTGTTGGCTGCAGCCAGGGGATCACATACTGGAGGCCTTAGAAGGGCGAAGGCAGAAACGGTGCCGGGTGTGCCATATGAATGGCAGAAGGAGAGACACCCGGTTCTTCTGTCGTCTCTGCAAAATTGCTCTTTGCAGGATAGGGGACTGTGACCGTAAGTACCACACTAAGGTCATGTATTGGAGGGGCGCCCCCTAAACCGACAGCGGAGGGCGCACAGGGCCGCCGGTCCATCAGCAGTAAGGGCGCGCGTCTCCCTCCTCCACCTGTACCTCGTCATGTCGAGAGGAAAAAAAATGCAAGACTCTTCAATGGAGGAGGGAGAAAACAAGAATAGAACGAAGAGTCAGGATTACAAAGTGAGTATTCTGCATTTATTTTATATTTATTTTTATATTTATTACAATTTTTTATATCGTATCTGTGCATGATAAAATAATAATAAGACATTTTCATTGTAGCGAAAAGAAGTGTCACCTGCATTCCTTTTATTTATGTATTGGTACCAGAATCGAAAAATGTATAATAATATTATATATTTAAAAAAAAATAATACTATATATATATATATATATATATATATATATCTATATATATATATATATATAAATATTGGTAATTTTGGGTAAGCAATTACATAACAGTCTAGTAATATTCAATCATTTCTCTTCACTTTAAAACCAATTGCAAGTCTCTAGAACAATATCTCGATTATGGTGAATTTTTGAAAAAAACTTATTTTATTCGCGTCCGCGCGCCGATTCTCGGCAGAGAATCTCCGAAATGCGTAGGTCACAATCTCCTAATATTGTGCCTTTTCATATTATGCTTTTTATAGAGTTTTATATATGAAAATGTGCGCAAAAACATGCACATATACAAAAAAATATTTGAAGGCTATAGCATTTCTCATTTTTTGAAATATTTGCATATAAAGTACGATAAATAGGAAAAAAACTACGATCGGTCAACTTTGACTCAACCGAAATGGTCGAAAAACGCATTTGTAACATAAAAATCTTACAGTCTAGTAATATTCAATCATTTATCTTCACTTTAAAACAAATTGCAAGTCTCTAGAACAATATCTCGATTTATGGTGAATTTTTGAAAAAAACTATTTTATTCCCTCCGCGCGCCGATTCTCGGCAGCGAATCTCCGAAATGCGTAGGTCACATTCTCCTAATATTTGCCTTTTGCCTTTTATATTATGCTTTTTATAGAGTTTTATATATGAAAATGTGCAAACAAAAACATGCACAATATCAACAAAAAATATTTGAAGGTTGTAGCATTTCCCATTTTTTAAATATTTGCATATAAAAAAAATTTTAAACAAAAATTCGACATTTGGTCAACTTTAACTCGTCTGATTGGTCGAAAACTGCATTTGTAAGCTAAAACTCTTACAGTATCGTAATATTCCATCATTTAACTTCATCTTGAAACAAATTGCAAGTCTCTATAACAATATTTCGATTTATGGTGAATTATTTTTAAAAAAAATATTTTTTTACGTCCGCGCGTTACGAATTCATGCATCATTTTTGTGATAATATTTTCTCTGTGTTGCTTTTATCGTTTTACAATGTGTTATATACCAAAATGATCGCAATTTAGTGTACATTACAACGAAAAAATAAGTAACTTGTTACCTTTAACCGCTTTGCGCACAGCGCGATTTGAATTCAATTATATATGAAATTTCTTTTTGCGCTATCAAATATTGCATTATTTATATATGATGATGATAATTTTTTTCATTTCTGATGGTTGCATACTAAACTAGGCAATGACAAAAAACGGAGCCAAAATGAACTCTTAATCTTGAAAACTAAGCGCACTGTGATTTGTTTTTTGAAAAAAATATTTTTTCCGCTTCTGCGCTCACTCCGAAACCCCTCCGGCATACGGGAGACAATTTTTTATTTAACCGCTTCGGCGTTTAAGGGTTAATTGATATCAATTTATTGACGTCATGAATTGATGGAGAAATTGACCGTGTGTAGGGGACATTAATATCAATTTCATTGAATCAATTCATTGAGAGATCAAACATCCTTTGATATTTATTGATGGGTCTTCAATAAAATTGATCGTGTGTGGGCAAAGCATTCAATCATATTGATCAATAATTTAGTGTCCAGAGCAAGCACTATTCTAGAGCAACAGATGCTTTCATCTCGAAGTTATGAATCAAACTGAAAATTGAAGTAAATCATTGACCGTCTGTAGGCACAGTGATTTGCTCAATTTCATTGTCGTCAATAAATTGAGATCAATTGATTGACGAAAACATTGATCGTGTGTAGGGGCCTTTAGAATGTAACATAGAGGTTAGAGGATCATAAGCTAACCAACCTAAGCTAATAGAACAAGAAAGTTTTTTATGGGTCAGACAATCACGTAAAGGTTGAATATAGGAAAAGAAGGGAGAAAAAAAAAAGCCATATGTGAATTGGAATGTCTGTAAAATGAAAAGATGTAATACCAATTTCACGAAAAATGTAATAGCAATCAATTCAAAAAATGTAATACCATCAATTTCACGTCGTTTACAGAAGGTCTCGAAACGTCCTAAAATCGCCTTCTAGTCCCACCCCTCAGAAGTGTTTCAGTGGCCTGGCCTCAATTGTAACGTAATATTGTAAGTTATATAAGGCAACATTATGAAGTGAGAACAAGTCAGTGCACATATTAACAATACTATGATAAACGGAACAGAAATAAAAAGCTTGAAATAATATTACACAATTACAAAACAAATAAGGAAAAGGAATATATGTAACAATGCAGAATCCTCCCCAAAAGTCTCCTATCGCAACGTAGGGTTAATAATGCATCATGATTGGTTAATACATGTAACCCCCTACAAAACCCCCCATCTTTATCTCCTTAGGAACTTTGTGTCTGAACTAAAAGCTCCCTTATAGTAATTAGTGATTTTGGGCTATGTAACGGCTCCATTATTGGTTTATTTATCGCTTTATTTAAGTTTGTATTTCGTGTTTCAAATGTCATAAATAGAGGAAATGACACAATAACACTACAAAATCTTCCCCCATGTGTTTTACCCCCACCCAAACCCCGCATTCCCATCGGTGTCCCCCTTACCGTAGAAATACAGTTGAACGGCATAATTCGCCCGTGTTTTACCCCACCCAGAACCCGAATTCCCATCGGTCCCCCTTACCGTAGGATAGAGTTCAAAGGTAAATTACACGTTAATTACAGCCGGCCGAAAAATATTATCCTAAATTCTTGTTCAGGAGGGGATAAAACTGTAATAGAAAAACGTCAACTGGCATAGTCTAGTTTCGGGAGAAAGGAGGGAGAGGAGCCGCCGGTAATAATGGGCTTAGTTCTACCGAAAGGTTGGCTCTGGTTCAAGTGCTGAAAGGCTGTGTTCGTGTATACTGCACAGTTAAAGGAACTTTGGGAAGTTTTGAGTTAACAGTTATCTCGATATTTTTAACATTGAACCTCTTTGTTTCAGGTACGTTTGCGGAGTTCAGATATTGAGTGATGTATTTGTGCTGCATAACAGCAGTACTACGAGGGTTTAGTAAGTTAGAATTTAAGTTGTTCGTCTTAGTTTAGTTGTGGGCTGTAAATCTTCAGTGGCCCAAGTTTTTTATGAACATTGAATTTTTACTGTTTCTTAAAAGTTCCATTCATTCCTTTATGGAGGGTGTGGCCGATTTAACTAGAATCCTTTGCATTATTTTGTTTTTGTATTTTATTTTTGATTTTGCGAACGCCATATCAGTAAGAAGGCTGGAGTTATTTTGTATGTCAAATTGTGTAAATCCGTCTGTTTGACAGCATCCAAAGGCCAGGCAGGACGAGTCTGTTGAGCGAAAACCAACGCTACTTGAAATCCAGGTTGGCCAGTCTTTCGGAGTTTTCAACTGCCAATGTCTTCCATCACTATTCGATGCTTTGATCATTCCAAGTTTATAGTTTTATCCTAAAATGCAATGGTCCTTCGTAAACTTATACAGTCAACTCGTGAAATATTTTCTACTTATGCATCATTTGTATAACTATTTAAGCCACGGGTTCCCAAGGAAACGCTATCCTATGGAATGAACCAAATGATTTGTTCAGTGGCGTAATTTTTTTGAGTTGGCTCTAAGGTTTAACTTATGGTATGGGTGGAGAGGGCGAGCGAAGCAAGCCCTATCTGGGAGGGTAAGGGCCCTTTAAACCGCATCCCCAAATTTTTAATAGAGCTGGTTACCCGCCCGTTTTCCCACCCGTCCCTTGATCGAGGGACGGAGACTAATGCCATTAAGGGGGGCGGCTGAGGGGAGGTAGGATAAAACTCCATTATAAACCATCTTGGGAGTCCCCCATTAACCCCTGCCAATTTCATGCCCATCGGACCATCCGTTTGGCCGTGATTGAATGACAGACAGACGAAAGATTAACGCATTTTTGAAGCCGTATAAGAGCTGTATTGACTCATTTAGAGTGAATTTTATTATTTCAAAGGCTATGGGGGCAAACCAAGTTTTGGGGGAGTTAATCAGTGTCTTGTGGGGCAACGCCCCAGGATTGTCTTGACAAAGAATTCGTATTAGTATTTTGTAACTGATAACCGAGGAAACGCATATTGGTTCAGGTACATCGGATAACCCAGTTTAAACCAACCAAACAAAACCTTTTTCCTCTGAAGATGGAAGAGAAACCCACAGATTACAAAAAATAACTTGTAAATACTTACAAGTAAAAAAATTTTATACTCGGTAATCGTTGTGGTTTTCCTTTTCTAACCCAGTTTGTTTTTAATGCGGTTTTTCTTAAAGCATTTTCGCAGCAAGTAAGTTTAGCTTATTTAGGAAGGAGGGTCTCTCTCTCTCTCTCTCTCTCTCTCTCTCTCTCTCTCTCTCTCAATGGCAGCAACCCAGTGTATTACTTCTCCGAGGTGAAGAGCAACTTTATTATCACATTTGCTTCAGTAGTATCGACAAACCTAATTTGAAAAGAAGGTTGTTGGACGCATAGTTGAATTTAAAACAGTCGCAATTCTTTTTAACTAAATTACCTAGTTTCCCCAAAATTTACTTGTTAGATATAAATTTAGTATTACATAAGGATTTTAACTAACTGCTTCCATTATCTTGTGTAGCCTAGATAAATGCACGTTATGGGTTATTACTGATTTAGACTTTAGTTTCATTGAGTAAGTCCACCTTTGTTGGGTGAAGGTGCTGCTCCCCCAGCAAAAAAAAAAAAAGGTGGCCTAAGGTTCTATTTTGCTAAAACAATTCATTTGATTGATAGAATATAGAATTTAGGCCAAAGGCCAAGCACTGGGACCTATGAGGTCATTCAGCGCTGAAACGGATATTGACAGTAAAAGGTCTGAAAGGTGTTTATTTAATCATTCTTGAAGTGAAATAAATTTGGTTCTAGTAAGATTTCTAAAGGACCTGTTTTTTTTTTCATATATCTCGTTATTGCTATTTGCTATTTCAGTTCTTTCACTTCGAGGTCACTTTATGAACAGACGTTATATCCAAACTACAAATACGGCAGTTACTTTTCCAATTAGTATTTTTCAATTCTTCTATTAGATCGTGAGGGTTCTTGATGGTTTATGTATAATAAGTTATGATGAGCATGAAAGGCGCTAAGTTTTTTTCCCTAGCTTATATGATGATATGTTATTAGCCACTAAAAATAGCTTTATAGGAAAATGAAGTTTATGTATTTTTGGCATTCCATAGCATACCTGGAGAGTGGCTGCTAGCATAGGTACATGGCATTTAGAACATTCTTATCCTGAATGGTCCACTCTTTCAAGAGCTGTAAGGAATCTGTATAATCTGTCTTCATAATTGTTTTACTTATCGAGAATCAAATTGTCTTTGCTCTTCGATTGGCATAAACAAATGCCTTCGATAAGGATCTGAAAAGGTGCTACCTCATCTGGCAAAATTTCGCTCTGTCATAGTCAAGGACAGAAAAGATAAACGTGTTTGTTTCAGTGTTTATTTTCTAAACTTTCCCCTTCTTCAGCTAAAGTCTAACAATTTCCTTGAAGGGTGCAGGAATGAAGCTTTGCAGATAACTGCCCTTATGGACACCAAGAAGTCTCGCGGTAGGGGCACAGTTATCGATGGGTTGGAATAAAGTAAAAGGTCCGAAGATGCACTTAAAACAGCAAAGTCTCCCAATGCTCTGAAAAGGAAAGTAAATACGTCCATTATTGTCTTTGAAAATTACATAAATCTAGAGTAATGCATTCATGTATTCATGAAAAGCGTATTAAACTCATATACGAAACACTGTAGGCTAGTTAACGTCATTCGATAAAGCAACGTACGCAAAAAACATGAATTGGTAACATTTCTTTTTTTTTTAAGTCTTAATTTGTTTTTTAGTGACAACAATGAATTGAGTGAGCAGCCAGTTCCTTACCATAATCTTACCATATATCCCTCGTTGCCACAGCTACTTGCTTTGTACTTGACATCAACGACAGGGTCATCACTCCGGCAAGATTTTCCTTGTCGAAGAATTTGCACATATTGGTGGCTGTCTCTCCACCCATTGGGTTCACTTGGGGACCAAATTTGTTTTTGACGTGCTAGATAAGTATGAAAATAAACAATAAAATTATTCATAACAACATGAGCAGGAACAATTATGAAAATATAAAATTGCTCAACAAAAAATAAAAAGTTTATATCAGGAAAAGGAACGGCTTCAAAATAACTGGAATGATGTGATGATTGAAAAGGAGCATCTTTGCAGCATTGTTATTATTATTATTAAGTTTATTATTTTAATTATTACTAGTAGTTATTATTATTAAAATTTTTATTTTATTATTATTATTATTCATTATATAAAAAAAAGCATTCCCCACCTCTAAAAGCTTTCCAGGACAAATCCTTCTTAACAGTAGCGCAAGTCCCAAGAAAAGCCCTGGTCTCAAAGCCCTCGAATTCCTTCTCTACAAATCCACTGGTGGTCTTCAGGCGAAGATTTGTGAAGCACCTGGAGGAGAGACAACGAAAAGTAGGGATATTCCTATCAGCATCAGAAGAAACTTTGTTAGACTAATGTTTGGAGACCATCGGATAATGAACGGCTCTGCAAGCACAAGGGAACTGGAAGTCAGGTAGTTCCCCTTTGGACCAGTCGGTTACGTGCTCGACTACCGACCTCAGGGTCCGGGTTCGATTCTCCGTTCTGCCAACTCGAAATCAGAGGAATTTATTTTTTTGGTGATAGAAATTCATTTCTCGATGTGGTTCGGATCCCACAATAAGCTGTAGGTCCCTTTGCTAAGTAATCAATTGGTTCCTAGCCACGTAAAAATATCTAATCCTTCGGGCCAGCCCTAGGAGGAAGCTGTTAGTCAGGTCAGTGGTCTGGTAAAACTAAGATAAACTTTTTATGGACGCCAGGTTTTGTATCGGTTTGGAGAAACTTTAATCGCATAAATTTTTCTTCTTTTGCAAGGAAAAACTAGTTGTGTTTTTTATGAACAGCAGTGGCTGAACAAAACCAGATTCTTTAAAGGTTACAAATTTTCCTTGTAACTTCACTTGAGTCTAAATAGTTAAAAGGTTATCCTAAGGCTAACAAGGACTTTACTGACTTATTTTGCTTAGTAATGTATTGCCTTATTCACAGCAAGTTTGTGCGGTAAACGTCCGCTGAGGGTAAATGAAGGGACATTCGAAGAATAATGATACGGCTTACTCCAAATCAATTGTCAAATCCACACAGTCATAACACAGAAAATAAGAAATAAATATTTCTAAATACCTTATATTATCTCTCCTCCCAATATTAGCTGTGAGCGCTTTGGGTATGATCTTAAGATGCCTATTCGAAGGATCTGTAACCAGAGCTGGGCACTAAGTACTTTTAATGTACTTAAGTACTAAGTACTCAAGCAAAAAGTACTTAAGTACTAAGTACATTTTCTAAAAGTACTTAAGTACTAAGTACAATAAAGTACTTAAGTACATTTGTATCTATTGTATCACTAAATAATAATTGTTCAACCAGAAGTGGTATTTACTGAATAGTTACCTTTCCAGTTTCCTGCAATTATGAATTTAATACAGTTGTAAAAATAGTAAAGTGGTAAAAATAGTAAATAAATAAAATGAACTGACAGGTTACATTCATTTAATGCTGAAGATTATAGATGGTACATTTTCGAACAATAAAACTAAACCAAAAATAAACTTAGTTACTTTTTCATAAATAGCACCTTTTCTCACAAAAGACTTGAAGACTTATAGCTACTAATTGAATACAGATTTGTTAAATATTACTAGTATCACAAAAATATGAGTACTAAATTCTTTCACAACACAAAATACTATCTATTGTATCACTAAATAATAATTGTTCAACCAAGTGGTACTTATTGAATAGTTACCTTTCCAGTTTCCTGCAATTATGAATTTAATACAGTTTGCAGTGGAAATTTATGTTAGTGGAAGATAACTCAGGTGCAAAATTTATTATTAGCTCTTATTAACATTAAGTCGCTCAAATGTTTTGTCAGCCAATGAGGACCTCTTGGGTGTGAGGGTCATTCCAGCCACAGAAAAAAGCCTCTCAACTGGAGCAGACCGATGGTACTAGTTGTATTGTATCTTAAAAATAAAGATTTCACTAAGGGATATTTGGTTGAGGCTTTGAAAGATTCTTATCTTTATCCTTAAGGTGTTATAATTCGAGGATCTGCATATCAACTGACATGTGACCAGAAGGTTGACTAGCAGTTTCCTTTTTCCTTAAAACCAAAATAATCCTCTTCTTCTGATCCACTGTCGCTGAGTCTACTTAGAAGGAGGCAATGAAACAAAGTTCATTTGCAGATTCAATGAGCATCTTTTTAACAAGTTCTTTTTTTATTTTTCATGGCTCCATTTTGCACTAATTGTAACCCACCTCAACTTGAAGTAAGGGTGAGTGACAGTTGCCATTATGTGCACGTCCAGAGAGTCCTCCTTTAAATTTAAAAATTTTCCAAATCGTTCCTCAAATCCCTCAGAAATGGCAGAAAGAAGAGGTTTGCAGTACTTGAGAGCTTTGCTTTTGAAAGCGCCAAGTTTGTTTTCAACTGTTTAGGAGTGTTGGTATCAATTCGCCAAAGCAAATATCTTTTTTCCCCTGTAGGCGATCAATTGCTACTGCTATTGGAGTCAACGTTTCAACATACTCCGCTATAAATTTAATCTCTTTTAGTTTCAATGGCGGTAAACCCAGTTCTGTCATTAACTGGTGCAATTTCTCTGTTATTCAGCAGCAGCGCCGAGAGCGTCATACAAAGAATCCCATATGTTACACACGGTAAACGGATGACAACCTAGCCTGTTCTTGATTATTCTGCCGATTTTTGAGTAGCTATGTTAAAATACTTTCAAAACATATGGATTAGGATAATTTAGATGGGATTACGCATTATTGCGTACATCACAAACAAGGAACTGCACAGATTTTGATTGTTCTAGAGCAGTTTAAACAGTCTTTGAACGTCTCAGTTACGCACGTCAGTGTTAGTGAAATTCAACTCTACAGACTATGCATAACATGATCATAGCTATTATTGAATTTACTCAAGTATGTAAAAAAAATCATATAGAACTAAATAAATAACAATTTTATAAAATATTTAATGCAAAGTACTTAAGTACTGTACTTAAGTACTCATTTCTCTAAAAGTACTTGAAGTACATTTTTAAAGTACACAAATGTACTTAAGTACTTTTGTAAACTTAAGTACTCTGCCCACTCTGTCTTGTAAACTAACTTTCGAAAGGTATCTTGGCTTATATAACTTAACACCATCGGTAATATATTGTTCAGCACTCTTACATACTTTTGGAGGCCCAGTCTTGGTGGCCTGATGAGTCTCAATACATACGTGAAACGTTATTCTAACTGACAGGCATCCATTGCAACCTAATATTATAGGAATAATCATGCCCGGGGTGAGAGGAGATGTCGCAGTTTTCCTTGTGTCTTGAGTCGATTATGATTAATAGAATCGCAGTTGCCCACTCCGTTAATAGTACAACTGTTCACGAGTTTCTTGAAATACACCCCATATTCATGAATAGTGAGACATTATTGAACTTTTTAATAATTTATCTGCGTGATAAGGAATGACCAAGATATATTGATAAATTGAAATACACAAATTAGCGTGATTCCAAATTAAAAGTCAGCGACAAAAAACAAGCCTAAACTCACGTGCGTTTTGCAGATGCCACATGCAGCCCCAGTGTCACTGCTACGAGCACAAATGTAGATGGACGAAGAAGCATGTTGATCTGCGTATTAAAAGAGAAATGTATTTGCACACAAAACTACAAGCACAATCAGTGTTTGATATATATTATATATATATATATATATATATATATATATATATATATATATATATATATATATATATATATAGTAGATATGCCATTAATCTGGTTTCGAATAAGAGTTCTTTGAAGTTAAAATCACTCGATGTCATGTTGGCAACTTCGCAGTTATTTGATGAAAAAGTCAGTCAGTATATATTTGAGATCTGTTTTAACTTACTGCTAGCAGTCAATACCTGATGAAGAAGTCGGCGACGACCAAGTTGCTTTACCGCGATCGAACTACAAAGAACACCAGCGACGGCCACTTTTATATCGACGGAGCGTCGTCAGTTCCGCTAAAATCTACTCTGAGACCGAGAGACGAGATATTGTTGTGCAGCAATTAGGAGAATTCCTGAGGTATAATCCTGGAAAATGCCGAAATTCGTCATCTTGTTGTCACATTGGGGATGATTTAGTCTATTAACTTCAAGGCTGTGAGTCACCAAAATCCACTCTTTTTGATAAACGATTTAATGTTAAAATGTCTCTTGACTTATATAGTCAGACTGGATATCCTTCTGTCTGTCTGTCAATCTATCTATCTCGTATTCTACTTTTCTTTCGACAAAATGAAAACATTAAATAGGGCCACTATTTTACTCTATGCAATTTAATCTGAAGTAAAATATACATATATATATATATATATATATATATATATATTATATATATTATATATATATATAATATGTATATACTATATATATATATATATATATATATATATATATATATATATATTTTCATATATATATATGTTTCATATTTATGTATATAGTGTGTATAAATATATATATATATATATATATATATGTATATATATATATATATATATATATATATATATATATATATATATATATATATATATATATATATATATATATATATGGGCTATCGTTTATTTAATGGTAAAACGAACACTTTTCACTGTGTAAAGAATATAAAAAAAGTTCTTCTATTTTCTTTAACTGATTCGAATCAGAGAATGAAAAATCTCTCAGAACTTCTTAGAATTTCTTCTTTGCTCCCTAACGTTTTCCATTGACATCATTGGCCTTGGCAGCCTAGTTGACAATCATGTCGATGGAAAACGTTACGGAGCAAAGGAACAATTCTGACAAGATCTGAGAGATCTTTCATCCTCTGATTGAAATCAAATAGCAAATAGAACCTTTTTTATATTCTTCACAAAGTGAAAAGTGTTCGTTTTACCATAAAATCACGATAGGCCATAGGATATATATATATATATATATAATATATATATATATATATATTATATATATATATCTATATATATTATATAATAATATATATATATATATATATATATATATATGATATATATATATTATTATATATATATATATATATATATATATATTATATATATCTGAATATATATGATTATATATTATATATATATCTATGATATTCTATATATAGATATATAGTATATATATATATTATATATATCATAGTATGATATATAGATTATTATAATAGATTAGATAGAGATTATATATATACTATATATATAGAAGATATAGAATATATATAATATATTATATGATAGTATGGAGATATATATAGATTATATTATCTATTATAGATATTAGATATATATATATCTCTATATTTAGATTAGTATATATTTATAGGATATATATTATAATATATATTATATATATATATATATATATTATATATATATTAGATATATATATATAGAATTTATCTATCATATTATATATATATATATATATAGATATTATATATATATATTATATATATATATATATCTTTCTATATATATTATTATATATAGATATATATATATATATTTATATATATATAAAGCTATAAATAAACCACGAAGGAAAGATAAACAACGGAGTTTTCTACAAGATCTTTCGACTCACCGGCCTTTACTTGGCAGACAAACTGACTTACATGAGAAATTGAGAGTACAGGAAAGGTCGTAAAAGTGACAGATAGGGATCATAACGAGATTAGTACCTGGAATCCAACACACCTGGAGAATGACTAACCTTTCCAACAGCATAAACATGGGTACAATTTAAGAACAAAAAGATTAAGTCCAACTGTTCAGACACAGGGACAAGACAATTAAAGGATTATACAGGGCGACAGCTGACCACATTCAGATCTTTGGTAAACAAAAACTTATTCACAAAACATATTAAACATACATATACAAAGAAAATATCTCTAAGGCAACTAATTTGTATTTAAGTCTGTAATTATATCTTTGAGGTCATTCTTAAACATGTTACAAATACAAGGGTCTAAATGAAACAGGCCACGACTAATATTAAAATTATAATGGGAATAAGTTGTATTATGGCAGATTCTAAAAGATTTCGTGATAAGACCTCTTTTTGATCTTGCAATTACTGAACTACCATCCAATTTATCCGTGGTTGTTTTTACTTAAATGAATGAATATTGCATTAGATGTTTGCCCAGTTTTGACAGAATATTTATGCTGTTTTAATCTTACTTCTAAGCCCTTGCTCGACTGTCAGAGATAAAAGGAGTGGCAATCCATACATGGATTTTATATATTATCTTGTTCCTTTCCCTGAGGCCCATTCTTTTATTAACATTCCTTTTAGTGTGTTATTATAGGAAAAAACAAGGTTGACCTTAAAGGCTTTTAACAATTATTTCATGGTTTCAAATCTGTTAATCAAAATAAGGCAAACTGAGAATGTTCTTAACATTTTCTTTCTCCATGTTACTTACACTAAAAAACTTTTTGTGGGCTTTATTATAGCAAATATATGTGAAGGATAACTATAAATTTCTTTCCCCATTTTTTCTTATGTATTCAATTTCTTGATCCAAATATTGGCGTCTGACAATGCGCAATACTCGTAAAAACATAGAAGAAAACTTCATATTTTGATATTAAGATGGTGGCCTGAATAAAAATGAACATAGGTTAAGTTGTTGGTTGGTTTCCTATAAATATGAATTTACATTGAAATGATTCTCTATGTATCAAACCATCTAAGAAAGGGAGGCAATTGTGTTTTTCCAATTCTAGAGTAAACTTAATCGATGGTACCTGGTTATTTTATTTAGAGAGTAAATCATTTACTTCAATACCAGCAGCCAGAACAGCTAAAATACCTTCAATATATCTGTACCACTTTTATAAATGATATTAGGTAAATAGCGTTTTTCAATTAATTCCATGTTCAAGTTTGAGAGGAGTGGTGATAAAGGGTTGCCCATTACCATGCCAAATATTTGTTGATAAAATTCACCATTAGATATGAACTTACAATCACAAATGCACAACCTAGTGAGTGAAATAATGTGATTACAGGTAGAGGTAATTCATGCTGAGTTAGTTCATTACTAAGATATTCTAAAATAGAGGCTATAGGGACTTTAGTAAAAAGAGCACATACATCAAAACTAACGAATCTATCAGTGAAGCAAAGAGTAATTTTGTTTAATTTATTAATTAAATCTAGAGAATAATATATATTTGAAGAAATCGGAGATGGTTCCAAGTAACGGGGACAAGATCTTAGTGATATATTTCGAAAGTTTATATGAAATTCAGCCAACAGTACTGATAATAGGCCGCATAGGGTTATTTTTCTTTGTGCGTTTTGACTAATCCGTACAGGTAAGGTAGCGAAGGATATTTGACTGAATTTGCCAAGTATTTGTCCATTAAGGGATTTTTTTCACTGTGCTATTAAAGTTTTTTATGACTTGATCAAGGGGATTTTTTGTAAGTTTTTTATAAGTCACATCATCATCCATAGGGCTTGCATACGTGATATGGAGTTAGCTTTATCTAAAATTACTATACTATTTGACTTATCAGCTTTTGCAGTGTGGATAGTATTGTTCTTTTTAAGATTGGTCAAACCTTTCTTATAGCGAGCAGTTAAGTTACTTTCATGCTTAACATTGGGAGCTCTGTAAACAATACCTTTAATTATGTCACCATGATTTTGAAGAAGATCAAAATATTTTTCAAATTTACTTAGGGATGACCTTCTGCTTTAATGACACGATCATTAAAGCAGAAGGTCAACTCGTTATAAAGAAAGATAAACCATATCCAAGCGCACTCAGAACATTTTCACTATTTGTTTACTTGATAGGTTTACAACACAATCTTGACGTGCAACAATTAATCCAATCCACTGCTATCAACTAAGATTTTTGAGTTTTCTGTCGAGTGTCCTCTTTAGGGCATCTGTTGTCCTACGCAGTTTTCGTAAATTTCCTGTCGCAGCGAGTCCTTCCAATCAGCAGGGATAGAATGATTGAAAGAGATCATTGTTTTTTCCAATTCCTTGAATTTTTCTTTCTCTTAACATCATGGCACTAAATTCGTTGAATGGGTGATTGTCATACCTTCTTAAACGGCTTGGCAGCAAGAATTTATGGAGCACTTGTTCAGATAGGCACCTATTCAGGAACTTTAGTTGAATTCTGGTCGAATGTGCATTTGAGATTGTAAGTTTTATTCAATGGTGAATTTTATCAACAAATATTTGGCATGGCTATTTACCTAATGTCATTTATATTCCTTTAAAGTGGTATAGATATGTTGAAGATATTTTAGCTGTTCTGCCTGCTGGTATTAAAGTAAATGATTTACTCTCTAAATTAAATAACAAATAGGTACCATTGATTAAGTTTACTCTAGAATTGGAAAAAGACATTGCCTCCCTTTCTTAGATGCTTTGATACATAGAGAACCATTTCAATGTAAATTCAGTATTTATAGGAAACCAACCAACAACTTAACCTATGTTCATTTCTATTCAGGCCACCCACCATCTTAACATCAAAATATAAATTTTTTTTCTATGTTTTTACAAGCATTGCGCATTGTTAGACCATAATATTTGGATCAAGAAATTGAATACATAAGAAAAATATTAGATATTTGCTATAATAAAGCCCACAAAAAGTTTTATAGTGTAAGTAACATGGAGAAAGAAAATTCTAAGAACATTCTCAGTTTGCCTTATTTTAACGGATTTGAAACCATGAAATAATTGTTAAAAACTTTTCAGGTCAACCTTGTTTTTCCTCTAATAACACACTAAAAGGAATGTTAATAAAAGAATGGCCTCAGGGAAAGCAACAACATAATATATAAAATTCCATGTATGGACTGCCCCTCCTTTTATCTCGGACAGTCGAGCAAGGGCTTAGAAGTAAGATTAAAACAGCATAAATATTCTGTCAAAACTGGGCAAACATCTAATGCAATATTCATTCATTTAACGTGAAAACAACCACCGGATAAATTGGATTGGTAAGTTCAGTAATTGCAAGGTCAAAAGATGTCTTATCACGAAATCTTTTAGAATCTGCCATAATACACTTACTTCCCATTATAATTTTAATATTAGTCGTGGCCTGTTTCATTTAGACCCTTGTATTTGTAATATGTTTAAGAATGACCTCAAAGTATATTTACAGACTTAAATACAAATTAGTTGCCTTAGAGATATTTTCTTTGTATATGTATGTTTAATATGTTTTGTGGATAAGTTTTTGTTTACCAAAGATCTGAATGTGGTCAGCTGTCGCCCTGTATAATCCTTTAATTGTCTTGTCCCTGTGTCTGAGCAGTTGGACTTAATCTTTTTGTTCTTAAATTGTACCCATGTTTATGCTTGTTTGGAAAGGTTAGTCATTCTCCAGGTGTGTTGGATTCCAGGTACTAATCTCGTTTTGATCCCTATCTGTCACTTTTACGACCTTTCCTGTACTCTCAATTTCTCATGTAAGTCAGTTTGAATTGAATTGAATATGGAATTTAGGCCATTCAGCGCTGAAATGGAAAGTGACAGTAAAAGGGTTGATAGGTGAAACAGGAGGAAACCCTCGCAGTTTCACTATAAAGCAATTGTTGGAGGAGAGGGGGTAAATTAAGACTGGAAGAAAGAGAATATGAAAGGAGGTACAGTCAAAGGAATGAAAGAGGGTGCAGCTAGGGGCCGAAGGCGCGCTGCAAAGAACCTTAAGTAATGCCTACAGTGCACCGCATGAGGTGCACTGACGGCACTACCCCCTACAAGAGGGTAAGTCAGTTTGTCTGTAAGTAAAGGATGTAGAGTCGAAAAATCTTGCAGACACTCCGTCGTTTATCTTTCCTCTGGGGCTTCACCTTTACTTAAGATTTATCATGCTCCAAACTTTCGTGATTCAGTTATATATATATATATATATATATATATATATATATATATATATATATATATATTACTTCAAATTAAGTTTCATTGTATAATATTGTGGCCCTATTTAATGTTTTCATTTTTGTCGAGAGAAGAGTAGAATACGAGATAGATAGATTGATAGACAGACAGAAGGATATCCAGTAGTGGTGGAATTTTGTTTATTCACAGCCTTGAAGTTAATAGACTAAATCATCCCCAATGTGACAACAAGATGACGAATTTCGGCATTTTCCAGGATTATACCTCAGGAATTTCTCCTAATTGCTGCGCAACAATATCTCGTCTCTCGGTCTCAGAGTAGATTTTAGCGGAACTGACGACGCTCCGTCGATATAAAAGTGGCCGTCGGCTGGTGTTCTTTGTAGTTCGATCGCGGTAAAGCAACTTGGTCGTCGCCGACTTCTTCATCAGGTATTGACTGCTAGCAGTAAGTAAAACAGATCTCAAATATATACTGACTGACTTTTTCATCAAATAACTGCGAAGTTGCCAACATGACATCGAGTGATTTTAACTTCAAAGAACTCTTATTCGAAACCAGATATTAATGGCATATCATACTATATATATATATATATATATATATATATAATATATATATATATGTATATAGTATATTATAATATATATATATAATTATATATATAATATACAACACGTGATTGTGCTTGTAGTTTTGTGTGCAAATACATTTCTCTTTTTAATACGCAGATCAACATGCTTCTTCGTCCATCTACATTTGTGCTCGTAGCAGTGACACTGGGCTGCATGTGGCATCTGCAAAACGCACGTGAGTTTAGGCTTGTTTTTTTGTCGCTGACTTTTAATTTGGAATCACGCTAATTTGTGTATTTCATTTATCAATAGATCTTGTCATTCCTTATCACGCAGATGAATTATTTAAAAGTTCAATAATGTCCCACTATTCATGAAAAATGGTGTATTTTTAAGAAACTCGTTAATAGTTGTACTATTAACGGAGTGGGCAACTGCGATTCTATTAATCCCAATTATAATCGACTCAAGACACAAGGAAAACTGTGACAACATCTCTCACCCCGGGCAGGATTATTCCTATAATATTCAGGGTTGCAATGGATGCCTGTCCAGTTTAGATAACGTTTCACGTATGTATTGAGACTCATCAGGCCACCAAGACTGGGCCTCCGACGTATGTAAGAGTGCTGAACAATATATTACCGATGGTGTTAAGTTATATGAGCCAAGATACCTTTCGAAAGTTAGTTACAGAGCCTTCGAATACGAATCTTAAGATCATACCCAAAGCGCTCACAGCTAATATTGGGAGGAGAGATAATATAAGGTATTTAGAAATATTTATTTCTTATTTTCTGTGTTATGACTGTGTGGATTTGACAATTGATTTGGAGTAAGCCGTATCATTATTCTTCGAATGTCCCTTCTTTACCTCAGCCTTCGATAAGGATCTGAAAAGGTGCTACCTCATCTGCAAAATTTCGCTGTCATAGTCAAGGACAGAAAAGATAAACGTGTTTTGTTTCAGTGTTTATTTTTCTAAACTTTCCCCTTCTTCAGCTAAAGTCTAACATTTCCTTGAAGGGTGCGGAATGAAGCTTTGCAGATAACTGCCCTTATGGACACCAAGAAGGTCTCGCGGTAGGGGCACAGTTATCGATGGGTTGGAATAAAGTAAAAGGTCACCGAAGATGCACTTAAAACAGCAAAGTCCTCCCAATGCTCTGAAAAGGAAAGTAAATACGTCCATTATTGTCTTTGAAAATTACATAAATCTAGAGTAATGCATTCATGTATTCATGATAAAAGCGTATTAAAACTCATATACGAAACACTGTAGGCTAGTTAACGTCATTCGAAGAAAACAACGTTACGCAAAAACATGAATTGTAACATTTCTTTTTTTTTTTAAGTCTTAATTTGTTTTTAGTGACAACAATGATTAGTGAGCAGCCAGTTCCTGTCTTACCATATATCCCTCGTTGCCACAGCTACTTGCTTTGTACTTGACATCAACGACAGGGTCATCACTCGCAAGATTTCCTTGTCGAAGAATTTTGCACATATTGGTGGCTGTCTCTCCACCCATTGGGTTCACTTGGGGACCAAAATTTGTTTTGACGTGCTAGATAAGTATGAAAACAAACAATAAACTTATTCAAAACAACATGAGCAGAAAAAAATTATGAAAACATAACATTGCCCAACAAAAAATAAAATTATATCAGGAAGGAAAAGGCTTCAAAATAACTGGAATGATGTGATGATTGAAAAGGAGCATCTTGCAGATTGTTATTATTATTATTATTATTATTATTATTATTATTATTATTATTATTATTATTATTATTATTATTATTATTATAAAAAAAGCATTCCCTTCCCCACCTCTAAAAGCTTTCCAGGACAATCCTTCTTAACAGTAGCGCAAGTCCCAAGAAAGCCCTGGTCTCAAAGCCCTCGATTCCTTCTCTACAAATCCACTGGTGGTCTTCAGGCGAAGACTTGTGAAGCACCTGGAGGAGAGACAACGAAAAGTAGGGATATTCCTGTCAGCATCAGAAGAAACTCTGTTAGGCTAATGTTTGGAAACCATCGGAGAATGAACGGCTCTGCAAGCACAAGGGAACTGGAAGTCAGGTAGTTCCCCTTTGGACCAGTCGGTTACGTGCTCGACTACCGACCTCAGGGTCCGGGTTCGAATCTCCGTTCTGCCAACTCGAAATCAGAGGAATTTATTTTTGGTGATAGAAATTCATTTCTCGATGTGGTTCGGATCCCACAATAAGCTGTAGGTCCCTTTGCTAAGTAATCAATTGGTTCCTAGCCACGCAAAAATATCTAATCCTACGGGCCAGCCCTAGGAGAGCTGTTAGTCAGCTCAGTGGTCTGGTAAAACTAAGATAAACTTTTTATGGACGCCAGGTTTTGTATCGGTTTGGAGAAACTTTAATCACATAAATTTGTCTTCTTTTGCAAGGAAAAACTAGTTGTGTTTTTATGAACAGCAGTGGCTGAACAAAACCAGATCTTTAAAGGCTACAAATTTCCTTGTAACTTCACTTGAGTCTAAATAGTTAAAAGGTTATCCTAAGGCTAACAAGGACTTTACTGACTTATTTTGCTTAGTAATTTATTGCCTTATTGACATTAAGTTTGTGCGGTAAACTTCCGCTGAGGGTAAATGAAGGGACATTCGAAGAATAATGATACGGCTTACTCCAAATCAATTGTCAAATCCACACAGTCATAACACAGAAAATAAGAAATAAATATTTCTAAATACCTTATATTATCTCTCCTCCCAATATTAGCTGTGAGCGCTTTGGGTATGATCTTAAGATTCGTATTCGAAGGCTCTGTAACTAACTTTCGAAAGGTATCTTGGCTCATATAACTTAACACCATCGGTAATATATTGTTCAGCACTCTTACATACGTTGGAGGCCCAGTCTTGGTGGCCTGATGAGTCTCAATACATACGTGAAACGTTATTCTAACTGACAGGCATCCATTGCAACCCTGATATTATAGGAATAATCCTGCCCCGGGGTGAGAGATGTTGTCGCAGTTTTCCTTGTGTCTTGAGTCGATTATGATTAATAGAATCGCAGTTGCCCACTCCGTTAATAGTACAACTATTAACGAGTTTCTTAAAAATACACCCCATTTTTCATGAATAGTGGGACATTATTGAACTTTTAAATAATTCATCTGCGTGATAAGGAATGACCAAGATATATTGATAAATTGAAATACACAAATTAGCGTGATTCCAAATTAAAAGTCAGCGACAAAAAACAAGCCTAAACTCACGTGCGTTTTGCAGATGCCACATGCAGCCCCAGTGTCACTGCTACGAGCACAAATGTAGATGGACGAAGAAGCATGTTGATCTGCGTATTAAAAGAGAAATGTATTTGCACACAAAACTACAAGCACAATCACGTGTTTTGTATATATATATATTATATATCTATATATATATATATATATATATAGATATATATATATATATATATATATATAGATATATAGTATGATATGCCATTAATATCTGGTTTCGAATAAGAGGTTCTTTGAAGTTAAAATCACTCGATGTCATGTTGGCAACTTCGCAGTTATTTGATGAAAAAGTCAGTCGGTATATATTTGAGATCTGTTTTTACTTACTGCTAGCAGTCAATACCTGATGAAGAAGTCGGCGACGACCAAGTTGCTTTACCGCGATCGAACTACAAAGAACACAGCCGACGGCCACTTTTATATCGACGGAGCGTCGTCAGTTCCGCTAAAATCTACTCTGAGACCGAGAGACGAGATATTGTTGCGCAGCAATTAGGAGAATTCCTGAGGTATAATCCTGGAAAATGCCGAAATTCGTCATCTTGTTGTCACATTGGGGATGATTTAGTCTATTAACTTCAAGGCTGTGAATAAACAAAATTCCTTACCACTACTGGATATCCTTCTGTCTGTCTATCAATCTATCTATCTCGTATTCTACTCTTCTCTCGACAAAAATGAAAACATTAAATAGGGCCACAATATTATACAATGAAACTTAATTTGAAGTAATATATATATATATATATATATATATATATATATATATATATATATATATATAACTGAATCACGAAAGTTTGGAGCATGATAAATCCTTAAGTAAAGGTGAAGCCCCAGAGGAAAGATAAACGACGGAGTGTCTGCAAGATTTTTCGACTCTACATCCTTTACTTACCAGACAAACTGACTTACCCTTGTAGGGGGGTAGTGCCGTCAGTGCACCTCATGCGGTGCACTGTAGGCATTACTTAAGGTTCTTTGCAGCGCGCCTTCGGCCCCTAGCTGCACCCCTCTTTCGTTCCTTTGACTGTACCTCCTTTCATATTCTCTTTCTTCCAGTCTTAATTTACCCCCTCTCCTAACAATTGCTTTATAGTGAAACTGCGAGGGTTTCCTCCTGTTTCACCTATCAACCCTTTTACTGTCACTTTCCATTTCAGCGCTGAATGGCCTAAATTCCATATTCAATTCAATTCAAACTGACTTACATGAGAAATTGAGAGTACAGGAAAGGTCGTAAAAGTGACAGATAGGGATCAAAACGAGATTAGTACCTGGAATCCACACACCTGGAGAATGACTAACCTTTCCAAACAAGCATAACATGGGTACAATTTAAGAACAAAAAGATTAAGTCCAACTGCTCAGACACAGGGACAAGACAATTAAAGGATTATACAGGGCGACAGCTGACCACATTCAGATCTTTGGTAAACAAAAACTTATTCACAAAACATATTAAACATACATATACAAAGAAAATATCTCTAAGGCAACTAATTTGTATTTAAGTCTGTAAATATATCTTTGAGGTCATTCTTAAACATATTACAAATACAAGGGTCTAAATGAAACAGGCCACGACTAATATTAAAATTATAATGGGAAGTAAGTTGTATTATGGCAGATTCTAAAAGATTTCGTGATAAGACATCTTTTGACCTTGCAATTACTGAACTACCAATCCAATTTATCCGGTGGTTGTTTTCACTTAAATGAATGAATATTGCATTAGATGTTTGCCCAGTTTTGACAGAATATTTATGCTGTTTTAATCTTACTTCTAAGCCCTTGCTCGACTGTCCGAGATAAAAGGAGGGGCAGTCCATACATGGAATTTTATATATTATGTTGTTGCTTCCCTGAGGCCATTCTTTATTAACATTCCTTTTAGTGTGTTATTAGAGGAAAAACAAGGTTGACCTGAAAAGTTTTTAACAATTATTTCATGGTTTCAAATCCGTTAAAATAAGGCAAACTGAGAATGTTCTTAGAATTTTCTTTCTCCATGTTACTTACACTATAAAACTTTTTGTGGGCTTTATTATAGCAATATCTAATATTTTTCTTATGTATTCAATTTCTTGATCCAAATATTATGGTCTAACAATGCGCAATGCTTGTAAAAACATAGAAAAAAATTTATATTTTGATGTTAAGATGGTGGCCTGAATAGAAATGAACATAGGTTAAGTTGTTGGTTGGTTTCCTATAAATACTGAATTTACATTGAAATGGTTCTCTATGT
>NC_087210.1:55614016-55661516 GCF_015104395.2 Macrobrachium nipponense | reverse complement strand
TGATTTGGAGTAAGCCGTATCATTATTCTTCGAATGTCCCTTCATTTACCCTCAGCGGACGTTTACCGCACAAACTTGCTGTGAATAAGGCAATACATTACTAAGCAAAATAAGTCAGTAAAGTCCTTGTTAGCCTTAGGATAACCTTTTAACTATTTAGACTCAAGTGAAGTTACAAGGAAATTTGTAACCTTTAAAGATCTGGTTTTGTTCAGCCACTGCTGTTCATAAAAACACAACTAGTTTTTCCTTGCAAAAGAAGACAAATTTATGTGATTAAAGTTTCTCCAAACCGATACAAAACCTGGCGTCCATAAAAAGTTTATCATAGTTTTACCAGACCACTGTCCTGACTAACAGCTCTCCTAGGATTAGATATTTTTACGTGGCTAGGAACCAATTGGTTACTTAGGAACGGGACCTACAGCTTATTGTGGGATCCGAACCACATCGAGAAATGATTTTCTATCACCAAAAATAAATTCCTCTGATTTCGAGTTGGCAGACTGGAAATTCGAACCCGGACCCTGAGGTCGGTAGTCGAGCACGTAACCGACTTGTCTAAAGGAGAACTACCTGACTTCCAGTTCCCTTGTGCTTGCAGAGCCGTTCATTCTCCGATGGTTTCCAAACATTAGCCTAACAGAGTTTCTTCTGATGCTGACAGGAATATCCCTACTTTTCGTTGTCTCTCCTCCAGGTGCTTCACAAGTCTTCGCCTGAAGACCACCAGTGGATTTGTAGAGAAGGAATTCGAGGGCTTTGAGACCAGGGCTTTTCTTGGGACTTGCGCTACTGTTAAGAAGGATTGTCCTGGAAAGCTTTTAGAGGTGGGGAATGCTTTTTTATAATAATAATAAATAATAATAATAATAATAATAATAATAATAATAATAATAATAATAATAATAATATAATAATAATAATAATAAAATAATAATAATAATAACAATCTGCAAGATGCTCCTTTTCAATCATCACATCATTCCAGTTATTTTGAAGCCTTTTCCTTCCTGATATAATTTTTATTTTTTGTTGGGCAATGTTATATTTTCATAATTTTTCCTGCTCATGTTGTTATGAATAAGTTTATTGTTTGTTTTCATACTTATCTAGCACGTCAAAAACAAATTTGGTCCCCAAGTGAACCCAATGGGTGGAGAGACAGCCACCAATATGTGCAAATTCTTCGACAAGGAAATCTTGCCGAGTGATGACCCTGTCGTTGATGTCAAGTACAAAGCAAGTAGCTGTGGCAACGAGGGATATATGGTAAGACAGGAACTGGCTGCTCACTAATCATTGTTGTCACTAAAAACAAATTAAGACTTAAAAAAAAAAGAAATGTTACAATTCATGTTTTTGCGTAACGTTGCTTTCTTCGAATGACGTTAACTAGCCTACAGTGTTTCGTATATGAGTTTTAATACGCTTTTCATGAATACATGAATGCATTACTCTAGATTTATGTAATTTTCAAAGACAATAATGGACGTATTTACTTTCCTTTTCAGAGCATTGGGAGACTTTGCTGTTTTAAGTGCATCTTCGGACCTTTTACTTTATTCCAACCCATCGATAACTGTGCCCCTACCGCGAGACCTTCTTGGTGTCCATAAGGGCAGTTATCTGCAAAGCTTCATTCCTGCACCCTTCAAGGAAATTGTTAGACTTTAGCTGAAGAAGGGGAAAGTTTAGAAAATAAACACTGAAACAAACACGTTTATCTTTTCTGTCCTTGACTATGACAGCGAAATTTTGCAGATGAGGTAGCACCTTTTCAGATCCTTATCGAAGGCATTTGTTTATGCCAATCGAAGAGCAAAGACAATTTGATTCTCGATAAGTACACTTATGAAGACAGATTATACAGATTCCTTACAGCTCTTGAAAGAGTGGACCATTCAGGATAAGAATGTTCTAAATGCCATGTACCTATGCTAGCAGCCACTCTCCAGGTATGCTATGGAATGCCAAAAATACATAAACTTCATTTTCCTATAAAGCTATTTTTAGTGGCTAATAACATATCATCATATAAGCTAGGGAAAAAACTTAGCGCCTTTCATGCTCATCATAACTTATTATACATAAACCATCAAGAACCCTCACGATCTAATAGAAGAATTGAAAAATACTAATTGGAAAAGTAACTGCCGTATTTGTAGTTTGGATATAACGTCTGTTCATAAAGTGACCTCGAAGTGAAAGAACTGAAATAGCAAATAGCAATAACGAGATATATGAAAAAAAAACAGGTCCTTTAGAAATCTTACTAGAACCAAATTTATTTCACTTCAAGAATGATTAAATAAACACCTTTCAGACCTTTTACTGTCAATATCCGTTTCAGCGCTGAATGACCTCATAGGTCCCAGTGCTTGGCCTTTGGCCTAAATTCTATATTCTATCAATCAAATGAATTGTTTTAGCAAATAGAACACTTAGGCCACCTTTGCTGGAGCAGCACCTTCACCCCAACAAAGGTGGACTTACTCAATGAAAACTAAAGTCTAAATCAGTAATAACCCATAACGTGCATTTATCTAGGCTACACAAGATAATGGAAGCAGTTAGTTAAAATCCTTATGTAATACTAAATTTATATCTAACAAGTAAATTTTGGGAAACTAGGTAATTTAGTTAAAAAGAATTGCGACTGTTTTAAATTCAACTATGCGTCCAACAACCTTCTTTTCAAATTAGGTTGTCGATACTACTGAAGCAAATATGATAATAAAGTTGCTCTTCACCTCGGAGAAGTAATACACTGGGTTGCTGCCATTGAGAGAGAGAGAGAGAGAGAGAGAGAGAGAGAGAGAGAGAGAGAGAGAGAGAGAGAGAGAGAGACCCTCCTTCCTAAATAAGCTAAACTTACTTGCTGCGAAATGCTTTTAAGAAAAACCGCATTAAAACAAACTGGGTTAGAAAAAGAAAACCACAAGATTACCGAGTATAAAATTTTTTACTTGTAAGTATTTACAAGTTATTTTTTGTAATCTTGTGGGTTTCTCTTTCCATCTTCAGAGGAAAAAGGTTTTGTTTGGTTTAAACTGGGTTATCCGATGTACCTGAACCAATATGCGTTTCCTCGGTTATCAGTTACAAAAAACTAATACGAATTCTTTGTCAAGACAATCCTGGGGCGTTGCCCCCACAAGACACTGATTAACTCCCCCCAAAACTTGGTTTGCCCCCTAGCCTTTGAAATAATAAAATTCACTCTAAATGAGTCAATACAGCTCTTATACGGCTTCAAAAATGCGTTAATCTTTCGTCTGTCTGTCATTCAATCACGGCCAAACGGATGGTCCGATGGGCATGAAACTTGGCAGGGTTATAGTGGGGACTCCCAAGATGGTTTATAATGGAGTTTTATCCTACCTCCCCTCAGCCGCCCCCCTTAATGGGCATTATGTCTCCGTCCCTCGATCAAGGGACGGGTGGAAAACGGGCGGGTAACCAGCTCTATTAAAAATTTGGGGATGCGGTTTAAAGGGCCCTTACCCTCCCAGATAGGGCTTGCTTCGCTCGCCTCTCCACCCATACCATAAGTTAAACCTTAGAGCCAACTCAAAAAAATTACGCCACTGAACAAATCATTTGGTTCATTCCATAGGATAGCGTTTTCCTTGGGAACCCGTGGCTTAAATAGTTATACAAATGATGCATAAGTAGAAAATATTTCACGAGTTTGACTGTATAAGTTTACGAAGGACCATTGCATTTTAGGATATAAACTTGGAATGATCAAAGCATCGAATAGTGATGGAAGACATTGGCAGTTGAAAACTCCGAAAGACTGGCCAACCTGAATTTCAAGTAGCGTTGGTTTTCGCTCAACAGACTCGTCCTGCCTGGCCTTTGGATGCTGTCAAACAGACGGATTTACACAATTTGACATACAAAAATAACTCCAGCCTTCTTACTGATATGGCGTTCGCAAAAATCAAAAATAAAATACAAAAACAAAATAATGCAAAGGATTCTAGTTAAATCGGCCACACCCTCCATAAAGGAATGAATGGGAACTTTTAAGAAACAGTAAAAATTCAATGTTCATAAAAAACTTGGGCCACTGAAGATTTACAGCCCACAACTAAACTAAGACGAACAACTTAAATTCTAACTTACTAAACCCTCGTAGTACTGCTGTTATGCAGCACAAATACATCACTCAATATCTGAACTCCGCAAACGTACCTGAAACAAAGAGGTTCAATGTTAAAAATATCGAGATAACATGTTAACTCAAACTTCCCAAAGTTCCTTTAACTGTGCAGTATACACGAACACAGCCTTTCAGCACTTGAACCAGAGCCAACCTTTCGGTAGAACTAAGCCCTTATTCCGCGGCGAACTAGACTATGCCAGTTGACGTTTTTCTATACAGTTTTACCTCCTGAACAAGAATTTAGGATAATATTTTTTCGGCCGGCTGTAATTAACGTGTAATTTACCTTTGAACTCTATCCTACGGTAAGGGGGACCGATGGGAATTCGGGGTTCTGGGTGGGGTAAAACACTTGGGCGAATTATGCCGTTCAACTGTATTCTACGGTAAGGGGGACCGATGGGAATGCGGGGTTTTGGGTGGGGTAAAACACATGGGGGAAGATTTTGTAGTGTTATTGTGTCATTTCCTCTTATTTATGACATTTGAAACACGAAATACAAACTTAAATAAAGCGATAAATAAACCAATAATGGAGCCGTTACATAGCCAAAATCACTAATTACTATAAGGGAGCTTTTAGTTCAGACACAAAGTTCCTAAGGAGATAAATGATGGGGGGTTTTGTAGGGGGTTACATGTATTTAACCAATCATGATGCATTATTAACCCTACGTTGCGATAGGAGACTTTTGGGGAGGATTCATGCATTGTTACATATATTCCTTTTCCTTATTTGTTTTGTAATTGTGTAATATTATTTCAAGCTTTTATTTCTGTTCCGTTTATCATAGTATTGTTTAATATGTGCACTGACTTGTTCTCACTTCATAATGTTGCCTTATATAACTTACAATATTACGTTACAATTGAGGCCAGGCCACTGAAACACTTCTGAGGGGTGGGACTAGAAGGCGATTTTAGGACGTTTCGAGACCTTTCTGTAAATGACGTGAAATTGATGGTATTACATTTTTTGAAATTGATGCTATTACATTTTTCGTGAAATTGGTATTACATCTTTTCATTTTACAGACATTCCAATTCACATATGCATTTTTTCTCCCTTCTTTTTCCTATATTCACCTTTACGTGATTGTCTGACCCATAAAAATTTCTTGTTCTATTAGCTTAGGTTGGTTAGCTTATGATCCTAACCTCTATGTTACACTTCTAAAGGCCCCTACACACGATCAATGTTTTCGTCAATCAATTGATCTCAATTTATTGACGACAATGAAATTGAGCAAATCACTGTGCCTACAGACGGTCAATGATTTTACTTCAATTTTCAGTTTGATTCATAACTTCGAGATGAAAGCATCTGTTGCTCTAGGAATAGTGCTTGCTCTGGACACTAAATTATTGATCAATATATTGATGCTTTGCCCACACACGATCAATTTTATTGAAGACCCATCAATAAATATCAAAGGATGTTTGATCTCTCAATGAATTGATTCAATGAAATTGATATTAATGTCCCCTACACACGGTCAATTTCTCCATCAATTCATTGACGTCAATAAATTGATATCAATTAACCCTTAAACGCCGAAGCGGTAAATAAAAAATTGTCTCCCGTATGCCGGAGGGGTTTCGGAGTGAGCGCAGAAGCGGAAAAAATATTTTTTTCAAAAAATCACAGTGCGCTTAGTTTTCAAGATTAAGAGTTCATTTTTGGCTCCGTTTTTTGTCATTGCCTAGTTTAGTATGCAACCATCAGAAATGAAAAAAATTATCATCATCATATATAAATAATGCAATATTTGATAGCGCAAAAACGAAATTTCATATATAATTGAATTCAAATCGCGCTGTGCGCAAAGCGGTTAAAGGTAACAAGTTACTTATTTTTTCGTTGTAATGTACACTAAATTGCGATCATTTTGGTATATAACACATTGTAAAACGATAAAAGCAACACAGAGAAAATATTATCACAAAATGATGCATGAATTTGTAACGCGCGGACGTAAAAAAATATTTTTTTAAAAATTCACCATAAATCGAAATATTGTTATAGAGACTTGCAATTTGTTTCAAGATGAAGTTAAATGATGGAATATTATGATACTGTAAGATTTTTAGCTTACAAATGCAGTTTTCGACCAATTCAGACGAGTTAAAGTTGACCAAATGTCGAATTTTTGTTTAAAATTTTTTTTATATGCAAATATTTCAAAAATGGGAAATGCTACAACCTTCAAATATTTTTTGTTATATTGTGCATGTTTTTGCGCACATTTTCATATATAAAACTCTATAAAAAGCATAATATGAAAAGGCACAAATATTAGGAGAATGTGACCTACGCATTTCGGAGATTCGCTGCCAAGAATCGGCGCGCGGAGCGAATAAAATAGTTTTTTTTCAAAAATTCACCATAAATCGAGATATTGTTCTAGAGACTTGCAATTTGTTTTAAAGTGAAGATAAATGATTGAATATTACTAGACTGTAAGATTTTTATGTTACAAATGCGTTTTTCGACCATTTCGGTTGAGTCAAAGTTGACCGATCGTAGTTTTTTTCCTATTTATCGTACTTTATATGCAAATATTTCAAAAATGAGAAATGCTATAGCCTTCAAATATTTTTTGTTATATTGTGCATGTTTTTGCGCACATTTTCATATATAAAACTCTATAAAAAGCATAATATGAAAAGGCACAAATATTAGGAGATTGTGACCTACGCATTTCGGAGATTCGCTGCCGAGAATCGGCGCGCGGAGCGAATAAAATAAGTTTTTTTCAAAAATTCACCATAAATCGAGATATTGTTCTAGAGACTTGCAATTGGTTTTAAAGTGAAGAGAAATGATTGAATATTACTAGATGTTATGTATTTTGCTTACCCCAAAATTACCAATATTTATAAATAAGATATATATAATATAGATATATATATATATATATATATATATATATATATATATATATATATATATTATATATATATATATATATAGAGATATATAGATATATAATATATAATATATATATATATATATATATAATATATATGTAAATATATAAAATATATATATTACATTTTTCGATTCTGGTACCAATACATAAATAAAAGGAATGCAGGTGACACTTTTCTTTTCGCATACAATGAAATGTCTTATTATTATTTTATCATGCACAGATACGGATATATAAAAAATTGTAATAAATATAAAAATAAATATAAAATAAATGCAGAATACTCACTCGTAATCCTGACTCTTCGTTCTATTCTTGTTTTCTCCCTCCTCCATTGAAGAGTCTTGCATTTTTTTCCTCTCGACATGACGAGGTACAGGTGGAGGAGGGAGACGCGCGCCCTTACTGCTGATGGACCCGGCGGCCCCGTGCGCCCTCCGCTGTCGGTTTAGGGGGCGCGCTCCAATACATGACCTTAGTGTGGTACTTACGGTCACAGTCCCCTATCCTGCAAAGAGCAATTTTGCAGAGACGACAGAAGAACCGGGTGTCTCTCCTTCTGCCATTCATATGGCACACCCGGCACCGTTTCTGCCTTCGCCCTTCTAAGGCCTCCAGTATGTGATCCCCTGGCTGCAGCCAACAAACAGGGTCCACTACCCGACGAGAAAGCGGTGATGGCGGGGGCCGGCACCCACAGAGGGGCTCGTCAGCAGGGTGTCGTCAGCAGGGGCGGCGGCAGCAGGGGCGTCGTCAGCAGGGGCGGCGGCAGCAGGGGCGTCGTCAGCAGGGGCGGCGGCAGCAGGGGCGGCGGCAGCAGGGGCGGCGGCAGCAGGGGCGTCGTCAGCAGGGGCGTCGTCAGCAGGGGCGGCGGCAGGTCGACCGAAGTTGGCCCTCCTATCTGCCCTTTCCGCTAGGGGCAGATCTGCAGCTCGGGGCAGGGGGTCAGTGATGGAAGGCCACTCATCGGGATCGAAGTTGATGAGGGCATTCCCGGCTACCTCTAGGAACTGTATGTGGGACAACCTCGGAAGATTGTCACCGCGGTACCCACAGTACAGTATGTAGGCATTTTGGAGGGCCAACTGAAGGATGTATTTGAGGAGCTTCTGGGTCCACCTTCTGGTTCTCCTGGCGAAGGGATAATACTGGATGAGCTGATCAAAGAGATCAACTCCTCCCATGTGCCTGTTGTAGTGCCCAATGACGGTAGGACGCTGGACACGAAACTCCTAAAACACAACTCGGCCCTGTCGACGTGTCTTCTTCCGTTGTACGATCTCTTCTTGGATGGGTTCATGACTCGTCGTAATCAATGGGACGAGTCGGACACCCTTCCAACAGATGACGAGACAGCGCCCTTCCGCCGCCACTCTGTCTCTCCTCTTGCCAGGTGTTGCGGATGACTAGCGTACCGTACCTCTTGAGGGAAATCGGGGTCCCACGCACCAACCGAAGGGTACCACTGACGTGCACACCAGCTTCATACAGTTCCTGGGACAGGGATACCGAGTTATAAAAATTATCCATAAACAGGTGATATCCCTGGTTACGGAAACGTCCCACAAGACTGAATACAGTGTCACGCAGCGTGGAAAGACCCCGGAATACACTGAAAAGTCCACGACGTATCCAGTGTTGGCCTCGGTAATAAGAAAAAAATTTCACTCCATATTTCTTCGGCTTCTGGGGTTATACCTTTTATACTAAGACGTCCTTTGTAAGGCATCATCCCCTCATCCAAAGAAAGGTTCTTTCCAGGAACCACGAGATTTCTACACCGATCACAAATGTATTCCAACACTGGGCGCACTAAAATGAGGCGATCACTGTTATTCCGGGGTATGGCCCTTCGGTTGAAGGCATTCAAATACCTGTCCAACGCCAGGAAATTATCACGGGACATAACGCCAGGCACATTGGGCATACATAAAAAATAATTCCTCCTCCAATATTGCCTGACGTCGGAAGCAGGTGTTATACCAAAATAAATGTGGAGCCCCAAAAAATGCGCCATGTCAATGAGGTTGCAACCCCGCCAGTAATAAGACAAGGTCGTCCGTAGTTCATACCGGCAGTACCGAGCGTAGTCCACCGTCTCGTGTACCAGGTATTCCAGCAATTCCCGCATAAGGAACAGCTGGATGAACCCCAAAGCAGTCAGGGGTACTGGTACGGTGAGCCCAGGGGTTGCCGTGAAGGGGTGCAAATTAGGAGGGGTGGGGTCCTCCGTCCACCCCTCGTCACTCTCCGACGACCGACCTTCACCTTGGCTGGCGCGACGAGCCGACCTTCTACGTGCCCGTGCGGGCACGATATTGCACACTACCCTCCCCCATTGGCCCATCACCTTCACTTA
The DNA here is from genome assembly GCF_015104395.2 of Macrobrachium nipponense. Lineage (NCBI taxonomy): Eukaryota > Metazoa > Arthropoda > Malacostraca > Decapoda > Palaemonidae > Macrobrachium > Macrobrachium nipponense. The sequence goes on along the minus strand of NC_087210.1, from coordinate 55,652,050 downwards.
GGCCTTCGCTTTCAGTATCGTCATCCGCGATGAAACTAGACCCCATATCCCCATCCTCCCCCTCCTCAGATTCCCCCTCATATGCACTGAAGCCACTGAATTTGAACTCACTTTCGGGATGTGAGCCTCGAACGGACATTGGGGGCATATATTCGTCCTCACTGACATCGGGACTGATATCCTTATCACTCGATGACCATCCGCCATCAAAATGAGGACTTGCGACATGTTCCCGATCAAGCTCCGAAAGATACTCGTCTATGTCCCTTGGTTGGAGGCCTCCGAAATGCCTACGAATGCCCCTAAGGACGCCCACATGCTTCCTAGGGGTAACCAAAGGCATACGATGTGTTCCTGAAACACTTTCATCCACACGTGGCCGCACAGAACGGCCTTGAGGCGCGGGGTCATGCTGGGTGCTTGGCCCTTCGCAAGTATCCAAGTCCAAAACTCTCCTAACACGATCCCTTCCGACAGGTAAAACGCGCCTTTCGCGGTTCACACGTCATTGAGACATCTCTACGAATGTCCTGTAGCAACACAAATGTTCAAAGTCTCGCGCAAGTCCAGAAAAACACTATTCCGACAAAAGTTCGCTCGCGGACGATGCGCCGCTGATGCTGACTGGAGCGAGAAGAAGGCATTTCGCACATACGCACTTGGGTCACGCTTCCAAACAAAACAAGGCCTTGATCCGTGAACTCCCAGCATCCCCCAAGGCGCGTGATTCAAAAGTTTTAGGCTGGTAGGCCTATAAGTATTTTTCCGCGAATTTTAAAAAAACTTTTGTAAAATACGTCCAGTCGGCAGTAAAGGGTTAATTGACAAAAAAATTGATCATGTGTAGGGGCCTTCAGATTATCTTCCTTTAAGGAAGGGTACGAGGGGGCGGAGCCCCCCCTGTCAGGCAACATGTTCTACTAGGTTAGGTTAGGTTAGGTTACGATCCTAACCTATATGCTACTCTTCTAAGATTACCCTCCTTTAAGGGGCTCCGCCCCCGGTCAGGCAACATACTCTACTGGGTTAGGTTAGGTTAGGTTGTTAGGTTTACGATCCTTACCTATATGTTACATTTTTTAAAGATTACCTTCCTTTAAGGTGGGGTACGGGGGGGTAGAGGCCCCCGTTCAGGCAACATGTTCTACTAGTTAGTTTAGGTTACGATCCTAACCTATATGTTACATTTTTAAGATTACCTTCCTTTAAGGGGGGGTACGGGGGGCGGAGCCCCCCTGGTCAGGCAACATGTTCTACTAGGTTAGGTTAGGTTAGGTTGGTTAGGTTACGATCCTAGCCTATATGTTATATTTCTAAGATTACCCCCCCCCCACCCCTGGTCAGGCAACATGTTCTACTAGGTTAGGTTGGTTAGGTTACGATCCAAACCTATATGTTACACTTCTATCTAAGATTACCTTCCTTTAAGGGGTACCGCCCCCCCGGTCAGGCAACATGTTCTACTAGGTTAGGTTAGGTTAGGTTGGTTAGGTTACGATCCTAACCTATATGTTACATTTCTAAGATTATCTTCCTTTAAGGGGGGGTACGGGGGGTAGAGCCCCCCCGGTCAGGCAACATGTTCTACTAGGTTAGGTTAGGTTAGGTTGGTTATGTTACGATCCTAACCTATATGTTACATTTTCTAAGATTACCTTCCTTTAAGGGGGGGTACGGGGGGGGGGGGGGGGTGTGGAGCCCCCCCGGTCAGGCAACATGTTCTACTAGGTTTAGGTTAGGTTAGGTTAGGTTAGGTTGGTTAGGTTATGATCCTAACCTATATGTTATATTTCTAATATTAAACCCCCCCCCCCCCCCCACCCCCCCCCCCCCCGGGTCAGGCAACATGTTCTACTAGGTTAGGTTAGGTTAGGTTATGATCTTAACCTATATGTTCACTTCTAAGATTGCCTTCCTTTAAAGGTGGCCTATGGGGATGGGAGGAGCCCACTGGTTAGGTTACACAATTTTTACAATTGTCCTCAACATTTCTTGTTATGTTCAATCACCCCCTGAACTGGCCACTCTAATCCTTGAGACTTGATAATATTCTATTCATTATTCACTAAAATGGCCTTAGACTTGTACTTGTTAATTTATACTTAAGTACCAGAAGTGTAAATACCAGATGTAAAAAACTGTGTATAGATATATAATATATATTTTCATGTATGTATGGATTATTAACTTTTATTTAAAATATGTGTCCCTAATGTAAGGTTTCATTGCAATATTTTTTACTTTATTAATAATACACGATAACTTTGGTTTCATAAACATCAAAGAGGCTATGTTTGTACGGTTTCACTCCTTGAAACTTGATAATATTCTATTCATTATTCACTAAAATGGCCTTAGACTTGTACTTGATAATTTATACTTAAGTACCAGAAGTGTAAATACCAGAGGTAAAAAACCGTGTATAGATATATAATATATATTTTCATGTATGTATGGATTATTAACTCTTATCTAAAATATGTGTCCCTACTGTAAGGTTTCATTGCAATATTTTTTACTTTATTAATAATACACGATAACTTTGGTTTCATAAACATCAAAGAAGCTATATTTGTACGGTTTCACTCAATATTTGTCAAGTTCAATTACCCCCAAACAGGCCTCCCTCATTTCCTATGTTGTCCACCCATTACAAGACCGTGTTGTTTTTTTTTTCTCTTTCACAAACGTCAATATTTACCCCCCATCCCATCCTCTCTACCCTCTTTCGTGGTCTCCACCCCCCCACCCCTCCTCCTGACAAACTTGCCGGTGTCTCACTTCACTTATCAACCAGCACGATGGCGGAAGCAGTTCCAGGCACCTCCACCTCCTCCGGGCCCATTACTAACTCGACTCTGCTCCGTACATGTGCTAACTGTTTCGTTAGTTATAAGGACTTTTCAGCCTATTACTCGGGGCAGTATGAAAGGTTGATAATATACTGTCAGGATCACGGCCTTTTGAGGAAACAGGGGCCGGATACTCAAAACTTTCAAAGGCGCCTTTTGTGGCAAAGGCGCCGTTCCTGTTGGCCGTTACTCGAAAGGCTCATACTCAAAACACCGAGTGCGCCCCGACATCTTGGAAATATGGCGCCATGAGAGCCTTTGCGCTAGGGCTAGTTAGAGCAGCCTTTGAGGTGGGAAAGGCAACTTTGGGATTGACAACAAGTAAGAAGAGGATGTCTCCTACCTCTTGTATACGTCAATGAACGCCATTATACATATTTTTATTTTGCAAAATACTCTAATTGCTTTGTAATAGTGTGATTTTCCTCTGCAGACGTTAGATTTAAAGTTATTGGATGTGTATTATTTAAAATGATTTCATATATACAATCTAAAATTCCTATATTATAATCTGATTGTTTTGACCTTTAGTTATCGTATATCTTATAAAATGTTCATGTATAATCAATGCTAGAAAAACTATATTTTTTTGTCTTGTTTAATAAATCTCAATACAGAAAATATATCTTTATACTATGTACTATATGCAAAGGTGAAATTATGTATGCAATTTCCCTGCCTCATCACTTCTCATATAAGCACAATAAACATAGGTTAAAGTGGTCTGAGATAAGTACAGTACTACATACAGTGACTCACATTATGAAATAAATGCCACCTAGATACTAATAAGTTATGAAATAAATGAATTTGATGTTCATATTACCTAGATACAAATAGGTTACTGTATCACTGAAGTAACCTTAATAATAGCAGTATCAGTGTAGCCTATCAAATAGTACATTATCTCCAGGAAAGAAATAACATACTAAAGTAAATAAAAAATAAAAACTTACAATAAGGTAGAGGTAACTGAGATCACAGAGGTATCATTTTATACTATTATAAATAAGAAAACATGCTTTATAGCCAAAATAGAGAAATAACATGAAATAGCATTGTAAATAAACAAAAACTGTACCAAACTTGTCACAATAACACGAGATCACAAGAAGCACGATATAATAAGAGTAAATGGAGGAAAAATAAAAAATAAACCTTATTAAATAATGGAGTGATTAGCATAACACAATGAGGTAGTATATTACATTACTCTTAAACAAAAAAAAAACTTACAAAAAAAATAATCTCAATAATGAAGAGGTATATGACATTTATCACATTATGGGCACCCTTGGTATAGGAACATATAAGGCATGGTATATAAAAAAAAAAAAAAAATGATTTTACTACTGTATAGACTATATTAAAAGTACTACCACTTTAAAAAAAAATTATGCATAATGTCTCTTAAGCATATCAGTCATGATTACCATGCTGTCAGCTATTACCCTTACACTTCCATTTAATTCTTTTACACTTTCATTTAATTCTTTTTGATTAGACAATATATCCTGAAAAATATCAGAAACATCTGCCAACACCTCAACTGCTTCTTGCTCCAGTAGGCCCAATCTTACCAAAGCTTCCTCTGAAGGTTCTAGAGCTAAACTTTCATGAGGACCACCACCTCAAAAGATTATAATACAGAAATTAGCTACTGCAGTAACTCTGGAAAAGAAACATCAATGTAATTGTGTAATTATTATTAATGACTTCCCACATCTCTACCTCATCAAAGGAAAAAAAAAGTGACAGATACCATAGATAGAGTACATAACAATTACTTGAGTCACAACTAGGCATGGTTATGTTAGGTTCAGGTTAGCCTAGGTTAAGAATTGGTCTTGTAGATAAGACCCTTTTAAAAATACGGACCCCAGTTTTATCCTTTTGAACAGGTCTCATGTTCGTGTGGGACTGCAATACTTCAAAAGCTCCCTAACTTTTTACCCTAACCTAACCTAAGATTAAATGGTTAACATTCATTTGGGGCAGAAATGCCATATGTACATGAAAAATCTCTTAGAATTGTGTAAAATATATAAAAATAAAATGATCTGGTTAGGCAAGGCATATGTATTGGCAACTTATGCAATACCCACAGGTCTAGGCATATCATCACAGCTTAGGCTAGAACATTCATTTCCAAGCAATATCATAGGATACTTTTGCATAGCCTAACATATAGCCTACTAGGAATATATCATAATTAGCATGACGTTAACAGTAGAACATAAGCCAAGGCCTAGCCAAAACTCGCTTCAATCTAGGTATGTATGGCAATTAGTCTATGCTAAATTAGGGAGGTTGCTTCCTTTTCTTAGCCACAGGGTCCAACGTGCCGCTCTTTAATCGCTCTGCCATCAACAATCAGCTGATATGCTGTTGTATCGTGATTGGTTCTCATTCTCTAGCCACGCTATGATACGCGCGATGTGATTGGCTGGACCATCCAAAGGCGCCTTTGACATAAAGGCAGTCTTTTCGTGCAAAGGCACGTCCAAGGCGCCTTTGAAAATCTTTGTGTATACAATTTCGCCTTCGTCGAAAGGCGCCTTGGGCGAGCCGTTGGGAAAGGCGCCTTTTGTCAAAAGGCACCTTTGCGTAAGGCTTGTTTTGAGTATCCGGCCCCAGGCCTTTGGCCCTCATTGTGGCAACGAGTGTAGGCTTGACCTGCAAAGGAAGGGGTTCAGGTAACACTTAATATTTGTTGATGTTTGGGTTTTACCTCATTATATTTTACAAGTCTAAAGTAGGTTAAGTACTCTGTACCTTAAACATCTATCTATAACATTCAATAATATGCCCGTTCCCTATGTTCTCATGTTTTGAAGTTTATACAGAGTAATTTTAATATACCTATCCACTTACAGGTGTGACAAGTCAGTCCTCTTCTTCTCATTTATTTATGTTAGCGATTTTTTTAGCTATCAGTTGCGAGGACAGAGCTCGGTTTAAGTGACGTAGCCATTAATGATTGGTTCAGCTACTCCAGGGAAATATGTTTTTTTTTTTGTCTTAAGTAAAATTTTTTTTTATAAGTAGGTTTTTTTCACCACGGTTTTATGTTAAACTTTATTTATGTCACTAACCCTACTTTCCATTTCAGGTCATAGTACATTGGTGTATCCGGCAGAAGAAATTAATAGGTGGTCCCGGTACAACTGTTGAGATCGACGAAGCAAAGTTCGGCAAAAGAAAATATAATGTAGGCCGGGTTGTCGAGGGTCAGTGGGTTTTTGGTGGGATATGTAGACAGACCAGGGAGTTTTTTGTGGTACCAGTAAAAAACAGGAGTGCCACAACTTTGCTTACTGTGATTAAGGACTACATTGTACCGGGGACCACTGTTATTTCTGACTGGCGGACGAAGGTTACGCTCACTTGACTGTCAACCATTCCATCAATTTTGTGGACCCAGTAACTGGTGCCCATACAAATACAATTGAAAGGCGGTGGAGGGAACTTCGTGTGGCAAGGCCTCGGTATGGCCGTAGGAGGTACAACTTTGCCGGGTACTTGGCGGTGGCGTACTTTAAAATCCACTTTAACGACCCCAAGACGAGGCTACACGCCTTCGTGAAAGCCGCTGCTGAACTCTATCCTCCACCCCTTTAAGGTAAGGTTCCTAATCTTTAATGTACTTTGTTATATTGTGTTTTAGTGTTACAAAGGTTTAGTCCTTTTGGTGTCTGTGATATTTATTGGGAATTATTTACCATCATATCCCAGTATGGCTTTACCAACTTGTACCTCTGCCTTCCTCTTCTGGTACCCCACCCCGCCCCGGCCCCCTTACCGGACATAAGGCTCCCTGTTGGTTACGTATCCCACACCCGCCCTACTTGCATTCAAATATGGCGGTTTGTTTACGTTTGTTGGCTCCTAACCAACACTTCGAATATCGTTCAGTCGAAGTAGACTATGGCAATTGACGTTTTCCGATGTTATTTTGCTTACTTTACAAGAGTTTAAGGTAATATTTTACTGGTCGCCTGCAACTAATCTGTTAATTACCTTTGAACTTAGTACGTTGCTACATCACACCCCTTGTACTGTCATGTAGTCTTCAAAGGTAAATTACAGTCGACCGAAAAAATATTACTTTAAATTCTTGTTCAGCAGGTAAAATAACATAGGAAAACGTCAACTTCCTTAGTCTACTGTACCGCGGAATGCGGGCTTAGAATTACCAAGCTTTCTTAATACTATAATCATGCAAAAGGCTTCAAATATGACGAAAGCAAAGTGCAGTTAAGTACACTGGCAAATGTATTCTAAAAGATGCCATACCAAAGTAACATGAGCCACCTTTGTTTTGACTATATAACAGCCTTGGAAAAAACAAAGCTAACGCGTAATTTTCCACAGATAAATTTCCTAATCCATTCACCAAAACCGCAGGCCACATATATGCCGGTGGTTAGCAACAGGATATACGCAGTTTCGAGACAACAAAAAAATAATCAATGACTTACCTTCTATGTATCGCAAGGATAACGTAACCAATGACGATCCAAATGAACGAAAATAAAACGATGTTCCACACCAAACCACGAGAAATGCTCCCGGTCAAATGGAGCTGGTTCCTGAGCGTCGATCTACTTTACTTACTAAAACCAATGACACAGGAGACCAGGAAAGAACAACATTTCCCAGACTTAATTATTCCTCATCATTGGGGTTTTGTTTTCTTTACAGTCACTTTTTCCTGGAAATTCTTCTGGAAATTTCGTGGTATTAAATTTTAACTGTGTAGAGCTACTGAAGGATTGAAATGAATTTGAAAATTACCCTTCCACCGATACATATATTAAAATGAGAAATAAAATATCACTGTGGGCTTGTTACATATGAAAAAGTTTCATCTTTTGAATAATAATAATAATAATAATAATATACAATATATATATGCTTACGTACATGAATATATACACACAAACAGATTTGAGAAACAAATCCTCAGCTATGTATGGGTACCTACATTTATTTATTAAATTTCTACAGAAAGCTTACGGGGATCTGCTCGATTCCCCCTTTCGGGAAACAGATTCCCGAAAGTACGTTCGAGAGAGCGTGTAACATCTTAAGATGTTCAATACTTGACCTTCCTCGGTAACCAATGAGTAGATGCTTAAGTTTTCGAAGACAGCAGCTTTTTACAGATATATCTCTCCTTGTTCTTTCGTTTGTTCCGCATGCGGAAGTATCTGGTTTTGCGAGTTCACGATGAACTGCCCAATTACCCCATTTGGCTGTCGGGGCAATTCAAGACAGAAATAACACCAGCACGCAAAGGATCGGGAAGTCTGTCTTTGAAGGAGAGAACGGACTTCCATTGAGGTTGCTATTACAGAAAACGAAACCGAGTTTTGTGAGTAGTTTCGTCAAGACAGATCATATTACTATTTAATTTTGGTATGTTTCCATATGCTTTTTGCATTACAACTATTTTCGGGGTTGCGATATTTGGTGCAGTTGGTCTACATATGGAATCTAGGAACTTCCTTCCTTCTTTGCAAACTAAACTTTGTGGGATACAATTATTATTAAGAACGTTTGTAAAAAAAAAAAAAAAAAAAAAAAAAATCCCTCATGAAGTTCACTTCATGATTAACTTTGTTATTTATTGATTGATTATGATATTTAGGTCTTGAAGACTATGCGCCGTAATGAAGATGAATTAATATGATCAATAATGAATAAGTGAACGACAACATTAGTAAAATTAAATACTGGCTCTATCAATTAAGTTTATATGGTGTTGCTTTTAAATGTGGAAGAGGTGAGTGAATAAGAAAAAAGAAAGTTTCTAGGCAACGATGTCTCAGACATCGAGGAGAGGAATTTTGTTTCCTCTTTCTTGTTCAGTTATTATAAATTTTATTATACTGCTATGCTTGGTAGTCGGGTAGATAAGGATTTACAAGGACACGAGAAGGGTTTATGGAAATGTTGAACGTGTTGCCAACATACAGTCGGTAATAGCTGTGACTAAAATAGAATAGACAGCCTAAAAGACATTTTCTTTCGGCAACTCCGTCTATTTGCTGAAACAATTAATTTCATTGATTGAATATAGAATTTAGGCCAAGGGCCAAGCACGGGGACCTATGAGGTCAATCAGCGCTGAAACGGATATTGACAGTAAAAGGTCTGAAAGGTGTAACAGGAGGAAAACCTCGCAGTTGCGCTATGAGTCAATTGTTAGGAGGGGGTGGAAAGTAAGATGGAAGAATGAGAATATGAAAGGAGGTACAATAAAATGGACGAAAAGCTTGCAGCTAGGGGCCGAAGGAACGCTGCAAAAAACCTTAAGTAATGCCTACTGTGCGCACATAAGTTACACTGACGGCACTATCCCCTACGGCAAAAAATTCCAATTTAAAAAATGTGTAAGTTTATTTAACAATTCTTGAAGTGAAATGAATTTGGTTCTAGTAAGATTTCGAAAGGACCTCTTATTTTCATCTATCTCGTTTACTGCTATTTCAATTGCTTCACTTTGAGGTCAGTTTATCAAGAGACGTTACATCCAACTACAGATACGGCAGTTACTTGTCTAATTAGTATTTTTCAATTCTTCTATTAGATCGTAAGGGTTCTTGATGGTTTATGTATAATAAGTTATGATGAACATGAAAGGCGCTAAGATATTTGCTAGCTTATATGATGGTATGTTATTAGCCGCCAAATATAGCTTTAAAGGGACACGAAGTTTATGTATTTTTGGCAGTCCATAGCATACCTGGCGATTGGCTGCTAGCAGAGGCACATGGCGTTTAGAATATTCTTATCCTGAATGGTCCACTCTTTCAAGAGCTGTAAGGAATCTGTTTAATCTGTCTTCAGTTAATCTTCTTTCTTAAGTGTACTTATCGAGAATCAAATTGTCTTTGCTCTTCGATTGGCATAAACAAATGCCTTCGATAAGGATCTGAAAAGGTACTACCACTTCTAAAAAATGTCCCTGTCATAGTCAAGGACTAAAAAGATAAACATGTTTGCTTCAGTGTTTATTTTCTAAACTTTCCCCGTCTTCAGCTGAAGTCTAACAATTTCCTTGTAGCTTTCAGGTTGAAGGGTGCAGGATTGAAGCTTTGCAGATAACCGCTCTTAGAGACACCAAGGAGGTCTCTCAGTAGGGGCACAGTTATCGATGGGATGGAAGACAGTATAAGGTCCGGACTTGCACTTAAAACAGCAAAGTCTCCCAATGCTCTGAAAAAGGAAAGGAAATACCTTATTGTCTTGCAATATTACTTAAATCTGGAGTAATGCATTCAAGTATTCATGAAAAGCGAATTAAAACTCGTCAACGAAACACTGTTGGCTAGTAATCGGCAAAATGAGTTAGTTATGAAAACGAGAATCCCTTTTCTTTTTGAAACGTGAGTTGTAACGTTTCTTTTTTTCCGAGTCTTAATTGGTTTATAGTGACAACAATGATTAGTGAACAGCCACTTCCTGTCTTACCTGGTATCCCTCGTTGCCACAGCCACTTGCTTTGTACTTGACATCAACGACAGGGTCATCACTTGGCAAGATTTCCTTGTCGAAGAATTTGCACATATTGGTGGCTGTCTCTCCACCCATTGGGTTCACTTGGGGACCAAATTTGTTTTTGACGTGCTAGATAAGTATTAAAATAAACAATAAACATATTTACAACAAAAAGAGCAGGAAAAAATTATGAAAATATAAGATTGCCCAACATAAAAATGAAAATCATAAATATCAGGAAAAGAAAAAGCTTCAAAATAACTGGAATAATGCGATGATTGAAAAGGAGCATCTTGCAGAATATTATTATTATTATGATATCAAAACCAAGCATTCCCCACCTCTAAAAGCTTTCCAGGACAATCCTTCTTAATAGTAGCGCAAGTCCCAAGAAAAGCCCTGGTCTCAAAGCCCTCGAATTCCTTCTCTACAAATCCACTGGTGGTCTTCAGGCGGAAAGACCTTGTTTTGAAGCACCTGGAGGAGAGACAACAAAAAGTAGGGATATTCCTGTCAGCATCAGAAGAAACTCTGTTAGGCTAATGTTTGGAAACCATCGGAGAATGAACGGCTCTGCAAGCACAAGGGAACTGGAAGTCAGGTAGTTCCCCTTAGGACCAGTCGGTTACGTGCTCGATTACCGATCTCAGCGTCAGGGTTTGATTCTCCGCGAAATCAAAGGAATGTATTTTTGGTGATAGAAAATCATTTCTCGATGTGGTTCGGATCCCACAATAAGCTGTAGGTCCCTTTGCTAAGTAATCAATTGGTTCCTAGCCACGTAAAAATATCTAATCCTTCGGGCCAGCCCTAGGAGAGCTGTTAGTCAGCTCAGTGGTCTGGTAAAACTAAGATAAACTTTTTTTATGGACGCCAGGTTCTGTATCGGTTTGAAGAAACTTTAATCGCATAAATTTTTCTTCTTTTGCAAGGAAAAACCAGTTGTGTTTTTATGAACAGCAGAGGCTGAACAAAACCAGATCTTTAAAGGCTGCAAATTCTCTTGTAACTTCACTTGAAAGTCTAAATAGTTAAAAGGTTATCCTAAGGCTAACAAGGACTTTACTGACTTATTTTGTTTAGTATTTTATTGCCTTATTCACAGTAAGTTTGTGCGGTAAACTTCCGCTGAGAGAAAATGAAGGGACATTTGAAGAATAATCATACGGCTTACTCCAAATCAATTGTCAAATCCACACTTTCATAACAGAGAAAATAAAAAATACATTTTTCTCAATACCTTATATTATCTCTCCTCCCAATATTAGCTGTGAGCGCTTTGGGTATGATCTAAAGATGCGTATTCGAAGGATCGGTAACTAACTTTCGAAGGGTATCTTGGCTCATATAACTTAACACCATCGGTAATATATTGTTCAGCACTTACATACGTTGGAGGCCCAGTCTTGGTGGCCTGATGAGTCTCAGTACATACGTGAAACGTTATTCTAACTGACAGGCATCCATTGCAACCCTGATATTATAGGAATAATCCTGCCCGGGTGAGAGATGTTGCCGCAGATTTCCTTGTCTTGAGTCGATAATGATTAACGAGTTTCTTAAAAATACACCCCATTTTCCATGAATACTGGGACATTATTGAACTTTTAAATAATTTATCTGCGTGATAAGGAATGGCCAAGATATACTGATAAATCAAAATACACAAATTGGCTTGATTCCAAATTAAAAGTCAGCGACAAAAAACAAGCCAAAACTCACGTGCGTTTTGCAGATGCCATATGCAGCCCCAGTGTCACTGCTACGAGCACAAATGTAGATGGACGAAGAAGCATGTTGATCTGTGTATTAAAAGAGAAATGTATTCGCACACAAAACTACAAGCACAAACACACGTGTATATCATACACACACACACACACACACAATTATATACATATGAACAACATGATCACGAAATATATAAATATATATACGATATACATACATATATATATATACATACAATATATGTATATAATATATATAATATATATAGACATACTATATATATATATATATATATATAGAGTATGATATGCCATTAGTATCTAGTTTCGAATAACAGTTCATTGAAGTTAAAATCACTCGATGTCATGTTGGCAACTTCGCAGTTATTTGATGAAAAAGTCAGTCAGTATATACTTAACTTCGGTTTTACTTACTGCTACAGAAGTCAATACCTGATGAAGAAGTCAGCGACGACCAAGTTGCTTTACGTCGATCGAACTACAAAGGACTCGAGCCGACGGCCACTTTTATATCGACGGTTCGTCGTCAGTTCCGCTAAAATCTACTCAGACTGAGACCGAAAGACAAGATAATGTTGGGCAGTGGCGATCAAGTGAATTCCTGAGATATGATCCGGGAAAATGCCGAGATCCGTCATCTTGTTGTCACACTGGGGATGCTCTAGTCTATTTGCTTCATGGTTGTGAATAGACAAGCACCCCCCACTCGTTTTGATGAACGATTTAATGTTAAAATGTCTCTTGACTTATATAGTCAGACTGGATATCCTTCTGTCTGTCTGTCTGTCACTCTATCTATATCGTATTCTACTTGTTTCTCGACAGAAGTGAAAACATTAAATAGGGCTATGCTATTATACTATGAAATTTAATCTGAAGGAAATAAAGAAAAAAAAAAATATAATATATATAATATATATATATATATATATATATATATATATGGGCTATAGTTTTATTTATGGCAAAACGCACACCTTTCACTGCATAAAAATTCTTCTATTTTCTTTAATTGATCTGAATCAGAAGATGAAAGATTTCTCAGAACTTGTCAGAATTGTTCCTTTGCTTCCTAACGTTTTCCATCGACATCATTGAAGCCTGACAGCCCAGATGTTGCCCTCCCCTGTCATCTGACCTAAAGCTCCTCAGGTCACACCCCCCCAAAGACCTCTAAAATGCCAGTGGCGCAGCTCGGTAGACAGATTGTTCTGTTTCCATCTGTGAATTTCACTTTGAACGTCATGAAAGCCGCCGACCATTTCCACCACAGATTGATTGATTGCCCTTTTAGACCCAATTGGCCACATGAGCTTTGACCGGAGGTGAATACTGATCCTAGGGTTTCCTTTCTTTCATCACAAAACAGATGATTTGTTCGTGTTGTTTCCTCCAGTCTAAATGAGTTGGAAATAAAAAAACAAGTTCGGCGCAATCGAGTTTTAGTATGGCATATGAAACTCAGTCACTGTCACAAACTTTCAGCCACGGCCCCGTGGCGGCGTTTTCGCAAGCTGACCGAATCGAAATTTAAAAATACACCTTTGAGGATCTAGAAGAGTCTCTCGACGACCCGCAGTCTTCGAATGACACCATTACAAGTCTCTCGTTGCGTTGCAATATAAAACTCTCAGCCACAACCAGGTATCACTCAGTTGCTCCCCAGATGCGGTTAAGTGGCAATGCGCCGGCAGCGCCTCCGGAGTTGTATGTATGTAGGGTGTTTTTTTTACGTTGCATGGAACCAGTGGTTACTCAGCAACGGGACCAATGGCTTTACGTGACTTCCGAACCACGTCAAGAGGGAACTTCTATCACCAGAAATACACATCTCTCAATGGAATGGCCGAGAATCGAACCCGCGACCACCCAGGTGAGAAGCAAACACCTAACCAACCACGCCACTGAGGCGCTTACCTCCTCCGGAGTTGATTCTACTTGTAATACTGGTACCTCTAGCGGTGTCAGACGCACGGGTATGGTCAACTTTAACCTTAAATAGAATAAAACCTACTGAGGCTGGAGGGCTGCAATTTGATATGTTTGATCACTGTAGGGTGGATGATCAACATACCAATTTTCAGCTCTCTAGTCTCAGTAGTTTTTAAGACCTAAGAGGGAAGTGAACCAATAACCTTCAAGTTAAAGATACCACTGCTACTATTTATATATCACAATATTAAAACCAAAATTGCCCACTAATATCGAATGCACTATACCTTGAGAATATTATTTAACCAGGTACGATGAGAGTACCTACAACGACCACGATTCGAACCCATAATTCTAGGCCAGTACATAAGAGACATTGAGTCGGCGCATTCAGCCATCGAGTGTGATTCGCTTTACTTGTCAAATTTAGGTTCTGTTCTTAGAGTCCAAATCAACCATTTCTACTATGTTGGAGATAGCTTAGTACTAAGTGTATGAAATTCTCTGATATTATACTATAAAAATCCAATTGATATCAAATTTATGCACTAGGCCTTGAAAAAAATTACATTAAAGGAAATCTACATATGGTGGTGCTCTTACCCTCCCTCAGGATTCGACCTTGCATTGCTCTCCTTCTTCCAGCAATTCTACCTTTCAAATTCAGACCGAACTACATAAATTGTGCGTGAAATAAAGTAATAACAAAATTACTAAAACTAAATATCTAAATAAGTCAAAAGAGAAGAAAAGAACAATAATGAAAACACGAAAATAATGATTTTATGTGGTTAAGATGAACACAACTATAAAAGGAAGGATGAAAAAATTATGCACTAGAAAATTTAGTTGCCAACATACATATATTTAAATATATTATATATATATATATATATATATATATATATATATATATATATATATATATATATATATATATATACATACAAGGTGTTTCGAAATTAGAGACCACCGCCCCCCAAATACAGCATAAACTAAAATTGATATGGACAAAAACAAAAGTAATTTAGAACAGGTATTTATTTAAGTTTCTCTCTGAGTATTTAATATTTTGTGTGGCCTCCATCTGCCTGTACCACAGCCTGCATTCTTGAGGAGTATGATTTCAGCAAATCACAATAAAGCCGAGACTCAAACTCCATTTCCCCTGAGGACTTCGGTCACCACTCTTCGCAGGTCATCGAGGCTTGGTATACCAACATAGTTCACTGTGCGCGCTTCAACATGATCTTTTAAGATAATACCAGTGTTTTCACACACATTAAGGTCAGGGGAGCTACCTAGAAATTCACTTGAGAAGAAATCGATACCACTGTTTCGAAGCAGCTCCTGTGTCTGAAGAGCCTTGAAACATGGTGCCCTATCATGCAAAAATGTGACTTCTTCAACATATAACACATTTTCAGGACCTTTGAGGAAAGGAAATACTCCACAGTATGCACAGTTTCTCTGAGGTATTCGCCATTCCATGACTGTCCTTTTTCTTCATGATCACATTAACCGTTTGGCTGTGAAACAGAAAAATTCCCAAACATGCGGGAAATTTCACAACTTGGCGATAGCGCATATCATCGCTGATATCATCCAACTTTGCAGCCCAAATGATGTCATTTTTATGATTTGGCTTCCTGACTGTGTAAATGAAGAATTTTATGATAAGGCAACATGGAGAAAGTCAGCTTCATCCAATCTTTAAGAAATGAACCACAAAACCATGCACGGTCTTCTCCCTGTTGCCGAGTGATGTTGGGCTATTGCTAAATACATTAAATGGCTTTACACCAGATTTTTTCAACTCACGATATACAGCACTATAACTTCTCTTCTTTCCCTTCTTTGTTTCTAGTTCAAGCGCCAATTTATGTAAAGACTTTCTTGGTCTACTCACTGCCTCAGCTAAGATGTCTTTTGAAGGACATCAGGCATTCCAAGATTCTCACTCTTATCGCGATGACAGTCATATGGATTTTTGTTCCAGTTTCTTTTAACATAGGATTAATCTCTTTTAATGTATTTAGCTATTCAGGAATGTGAAATAAAGGATGTGCCAGCATCCCTGGCCTCTCTGAAGGTTATAGCCCAGATTCGGTCAATCCATCTAACTTCCTCCTAGTCGTTCGCCATGGCTGTATCTAACTCCGTCACTCAGTCTGAAAATACAAGAAATGTCAAATGAAAAATATCTTAATAGAAACTTAAGATAATGTACTTGGAGATAGGCTATAGCAGAATACTTCATAACTTTCCATTTGTTTTGTGGAGGGGGTTCTCTAATTTCGAAACACCTGGCATATATATATATAATCTAGATATATAGATAATATATAATAATTTATATATTATATATATATTAGGGCTTGTGCCTTGTATGATAAGGCGCCCTATGAGGTAATGTTAGACTAGCGATAAACTTACGCTAAGTCGGTTGGTATTGCACTTCCATCTTCAATGGAGTGTCTGGGGTTTTGTAGATCACTTACGAAGTCGGTATTATCTTTACGACGATGTGTTAAACTCATGGTTCGGTGAGGTTCTTGTAGAAAACACAAGGTATAAAAATAGTATATTCTTCTGAAGTTTTACATGATGAAGATCAGGTATGATTGTACAAGTCTTCTAATAACGATAGCTTGATCGCTTCTGCCAATGATGATGGCTAATCCTATTCCTCTACATGATAAAGCTTAGGTAAAGAGGTACAGGTCTTCTAATGACGATAGCTAACTCTGTTCTGCCTGTCTACCATCTCTGTTACAAGTATGAAGGAACAGACAGTAGTTCGAACATATGAACATACTTACAAATGACATAGTTTTCATACGAACACACAATCAATGAGACACGCTACAGATCACGTAGGCGGTAGTTGTCTCAAGCAGGGAGCTTGGACTAATGTTTATAAACAATTGAATGACTACAGGTGACGGCATGTTATCTTAGCCTACATACTTATTGTATACGTCATCTTTAGCGTCTCTAGTCTGATCACATTCCTGCAAGCAATCTGGTTTGACCTCTTTAGTTTTAGACTTTTATATATATGGGACTAACATTCCATATTTTATTATGTAAACACTTACATCAGCTCGGTCAGCTACCAAAACCAACTACTGAATATTAACTCAAAACTTGACTTGCATTTGACTTATAGGAGTGTGATACAGACACTATGTGAATATATATATATATATAAGTAAATAAAAATTCATGGTGTACATGAATTGATTCAAGTAATAAAATATAAAACAATGATATTGGTAAATAATAGTGATCACATGATATATATAATGATACAGTTTTTCACTTCATTTCATTAAGATACATATGCTACAGAAAATACTAATGTACTCTGACAATTGCATAGAATGAAGATTAACATGATAAAAATCATATTTTAACTGATAAAAAATTTCATATATGAATTGATAACATTATTAATGTTTATGCTGATTGATTCGTTGATTTTTATGCTAAATGTTATATATCTGATTAGTAATTCATATACTAACTCATAAATAACTGCAGATATTGGTAAGATAAAAGGTAACATATTGATTAGAGGCTACCTGATTTGTTTATACATATGTATATGGATTCATATAATTATGATTAATATATGTGCACTTTAAATAGATTCCTATTGCGTACACGCAAAGATATATTTCGATTCTGTTATTTATGATCATTTATATAAGAGATTCCTATTGCGTACACGCAAAGATATATTTCAACTCTGTTATTTATGATCAATTATATATAGGATACATTTATATATATAGGATACATGACCGAGGTTATACTACTTCACTTTTAACTAGCTTTCGAACAACTTTTCGTCCATTACACAGTTCCAGACAACCACCTATAGCCACTGAAACGGCCTTTTTCAATGGTTAAAACAAGGGGAAAATTTGCCTGGGCGGGTCCAACGTTCTATTTTTGCGCTCATACTTATTCTCTGCATCCTAAGCTACACGATTACGTTCGCGATGAATAAAAAAAACATCCCAGCACGAGTCCTTCGCCAGCAAAGTAGAGTTGAATATCCTTCGGGTCGTAATTGTCGGAAGTATGTCCCTTTTTGTAGTCGAATTCCGACAGCAGCTGGAGCGTTCCGCATTAAAACGAGATTAACGACGAGATACGGTGTCGGTCGAAGAAGTCCATGAAAATCCTTTCACATTGTAGGCGGTTGTTACTTGACTGTAGTCGTCCGCTGCGACGAACGATTTTTTGTTTAGTTGCGATGTGAACTCTCGTACTGCAGGATACTGTAACCAGGTTCCATTAATCAGCCTGCAAGTGAAATTATACTTGTCACAAGGGCAAAGTAAATTCAGACGACATCCAAATACAGGGGAGGGGAGAGAGCCATTTAGACCAGACTTAACCCACATGAATTCGCGGATATTCGGAATTCAAAGAGTCCGCTGTACAAACTTTTTTATCCATGGCATTAACAATGAGTGAACCTATCCAGGTCTATGATGACTTGTAAAAAATATCCATAATTATAAAAAATAAATAGATATCATTACGAATCTCAAAGAAAATTCGATATTACTGGTAGTAAGTTACTAGACAAAGAAGTGGAAAACGGAGCTAATTGTAAGATTGCCAGGCAACATAAGAGTCAAAGAGAAGATTAATCTGATTCTATGTGCCCTAACAAAAGTTTCATATTCAATTTTCTCGTGCGCATCCTCTGAGGTTAACTATTAAAACATTATTAATAGGTAGGAGATGCAACGAAAAACCCACTATGTAACTAATTTCTATATAAACTTTGGGTTTTTCAAGAAAATGTGACATTTTCCCATGAATGTTTTACTTGAATTGTAATAGGCTAATGTTGCAAGTAAATATTTCATATATACATATCTTGATACTTCTAATGTCTATGAGGTTCAGAAAAAAAAAAATTAATTCATTTTGTTGTTATAGAAATTCTATTTGCTTATATTGTTCATTAATTTTAAAATTGATTACAAGTCCTTAACTAATTGCATTACACACACGGATAAGAATATGTTATGTGGGCCTGTCATGTGACCTATGAACCACATGTGAAGTTCATGAACTAAGCATTCCTTTCTCCAGTCAATCTGCTTTTGCAAGCAGAGACGACACACAGATGAAGCCTGTAAGCAGATTATTGAGGTTAAAAGGAACAAATGCTGATACGGCAATGATGACGTCGTCACTTGGCAGGAGATTGCTCTCAGCCAGCTAAGAGTTACGTTACTTGCTGTAAGAGATACGACTTTAGTATTTTCAAATGATATTTTAGTGTTTTAATTCTCCACCCGCATGAGAAGAATGTCTGAAAAAAAAAAAAACAACAGTACCAAAATTGAACAATATATTAGTTTCATGTTGGCATTATGTTAAATAAATATTCCTTATTCAAACTATATGAAAAAGGTTTCCATACAAATTCTATATATATTATTAGCCCTGTATAAGATTCATATAGGATTATTCCATAGATAACATTTTCACTTCTAGACTTCCAATGACTTTAAAATCTCTTTTATTTTATTTTATTTATTTTATTTATTATTATTTTATTTATTTATTTATTTATTTAATTTCTTTTTTTTTTTCATTGACTACGAATATAAATCACCGGGACAGACAATATGTCAGTAGATTTTGGATATGTGTTTGACTTTTAGCTTATTTGTCATTACTAAAGCGTTAAGTTAGAGTTCAAATCTTTACGCATATATATTTGGATATTTAATTATCTATGGTTACGTTTTGCTTATTGATTTTATCGTGATTCCTTTTTTATTATAATTTGTAACCCTTCCGACTTCTTACGGAGTGTATTATATTGACTCCACTTGTATCCATATTTATTTATTTTTTTTATATTTATATTTATTTATTTATATATTTTTTATATATATTTGATAAATTAATGGTTGGCTTGAATATGTGGAAAAGTGTTCTAGCGACGTACCGTATAAGGCTACTTGCGGCATCAATTCTATAGATACAAGATATATATGATAAAGGTATTTAAAACCGCGAGAACCGCTATAATCCAGTTCGGATGCCAACATCACGAGTTGTAACTCGTAAGACATTGACACTTCCTATTTAATTATCAGTTATTCTACCAAACCGATTGACTCTGGGTGATAAAATATATTATTGGTTTTCTTAATGGAAAGGAATTCACACAACGTGTTAAGGAGATTATTATTGATTTACACCACCCGAGTCACAGATTATTATGTGTTGAATTCCATATTTACTGATTTAGCACTCATAAATATTCCTAACGCACTCAATTGCGGTGTTTGTTTTTAGTGCTATTAATTCTATATAACGTGTCAAGGAACTATTAACACTAAGAAGTGTTTATTCCCTCTGTCAGACTCGTAATTCTGTTAATAATTCTACGTATATTCTTTCAAGGATTGATTTGGCACAGGATAGGCCCTTAACTGACAGGTGTCTTAGTGTGTCCCTTGTTTTCATGACACGTGTTACAATCAGTTATGTGCTTTTTATATCTGTAAGCACTGTAGGCCAGTAAAATAGTGATTTGGCTTTCTGTGACATAATAGGAACCCTGGATGACGGAATGCAACCAGTTTAGGACGATTGGTATGAAAGAGATTATTACTACTACCTGGTCGTTAGTCATCTGCTGTGTTCTTCGGGTTTACCTCGTCACAGACCTACATATAATATTACATTCGATTACATTATTCTGATACACATACTTTAAATATACTTTTGCTTTAGGGTTTCTGCTCGAAGTGTTTATTGGTTTGCTTAGCCACTGACCCTGTTTCCGTTTCGAAGTGTTTATTGTTTGGTGTTTATTGCTGCTGACTCTGTTTCCGTTCGAAGTGTTTATTGTTTGGGTTATGTCTGTTGACTCTTGCTTTGTTCAGTTTGTAACAGTTCTGCGCTCCAACCCAGATATGCAATGCTCGCGATCTCTTGGTTTAAGGAATTTTCTTGTTTAGATACGGTTTTAACAATAGGCACGGATATTTCTATATTTTTTAGTCTAATTAATGGTTCTTTGCAGTATGGTGCGGGATTTTGCGGGATAATGCGTCAGCTATGATAATTGCTTTCCCAGGTAGATATCTTATCTTGGCTCCAAAGACCTGAATGATCATTTGTCACCGAGTTCCTTTTGGACTGTGATTAAAGCCTTTGAAAAACTAGGTAAAGGACTCATGTTCAGTAAGGACTTTATCAGCTTAGCCATAGATTATGAACTTAAAATGTACTAGTGTTAAAGATACCTAGCCCTTCCTTGCCTATTACTGCATATTTACTTTCAGAGGGCTTTAGTTTACGTGAATAAAAAGCTATAGGGAAGAACTGTTTATCATATTACTGAAGTAATACCCTCTTACCCCTTGGTCTGAGGCGTCTGTTGCAATAAAAAAAAATTCCTTATTTAAATCAGGGATTTTTAAGTTAGGTAAGCTGCATTATTCCGCTTTTAAGATATCGAACGCCTGTTGATGCTTTTTAGACCATAATCAATCTACGCTCTCTTCGTAAGATCTGTTAAAGGAGCTGTCATGATTGAAGAGTTACATATTTACATACGATTGTAATACCCACTAAAGCGCAAAAGTGCTGTATCCCCCTTTTACGTTAATAAGTACCGGAAAGTTATGAATAGCCGACACCTTACCATGGACTACTTTTAAGACCTTGACCAGACACATAAAACCTAGATAAACATGTTCGGTTTTAAAAAAACTCACATTTAGATATTTTACTCTGAGATTATTTGTCTTTGTCTCTGTAGCACTAGCTCTACTTTATGTGAATGTACTTCTAAGGTATTAGAAAAGATTACAAGATCATCCATATAGGCATGTAGGTTATCCCCTAAAAGTCTCCAAACACTATATTGTAATTGGGGCGCAACGTAAGCCGGAGGCATACGTAAAAATTGATAATGTCCCCCTGGGTTTTTTTGTGCTGAAAACGGTGTATGAGGTACAATCACTTAGGTAATGGTATCTGGTAAAAGCATTTAAGTAAGTCCAAGTTGGTGAAAAAAAAATTTATTCTAACCTAACAGAGATAAGATGTCGTCGGTACATCGCACTGGAAACTATCGGAAGTCGTTTCCTTGTTTAAGCGACAGTAATCTGCGCAGATACGCCAAGTCCGATCTTTTATGGCATGACGTTTGAGGGAAAAATTATATGGGCTTATTTGATTTCCTAATGGCTCCTATTACTAACATTTTTCAACTTCGTCATTTATCTCTATTTTAAAATTTCATTGAGAATCTATACGAAGGTACGTAAATAGCTTTATGTTTGTCCTTAGACCGTGTTTTGTTTTCAAGGACATCCGTTTTTCTCCCAGAGATCACTCGCTAGTGGAGAAACTTCCTGGTATTCAGGTAGAAGATAAAAAAAAATTCTGCTGAATCACCTCTGCTTGAATGACTTTACGGATATTACTTTAGATAGATTATCAGAGAGATTCATCACGACTGGTTGGGCGTGATTAAAAATTAGCAACAATAAAAAATGCGATATTTATAACTTCCGTATCCACGATATGTATACTTTTAGGGCTTTGTTCGCGGAAATCGTTATATTCAGAGTGTCGGGAAGGATTAAAATTTCATTTCCCAGCAAAGTCTTTTTACACGCACTAAGACATTCGAGGGTGCATGCTTCTCGAGATTTTGCGTGCAAAGTACGACTGCGGTTGTAGGGAGAATTACTGTTGGGTCATTTGAACAATGTTACGATTTATGAGACAAATGTAGTTAACCTTCCTATATAAGTTATTATTTGATTAACTGTCTCATTTTTGTTCAAACGGATTTTACTATGTTTGAAGGTTTATAGGATTTTCCTTTGATAAACACGCCTTATTTTGCAGGATGTAAGATAATATTTTGTATACCCCTAGATGAATCTTACAATTACACTAGATACAGATCAATGTTTTTTAGAACTATAGAGGTATCTGTAAGCGCTCGCTTATCCGGACTTCTCATTAGGGAAGTTCGAACAACAGACGGTGAGTCCGTAAATACAAGATATTACGTGTATTAAAGAAATAAACAAGATATTCTAATTTTTACGGCGCGTACAGTCGGGCTTAATCCACCAGTATTTATTATAACTTAATGTATTAAAATTAAAACGAAAACCTGCTCTGATTACTTATACGGTCGTGTGTTTGCATAGGAAAAATCCTTTTTAATTCAAAAAGATATTGGTATGAACCAACATCGCTTTTCCCCACTCTGCTAGAGTCGCTTATTGTGTGGAATTGCTATGCTTTGAACACTTCGGCAGTTTTTTGACTAACCTTGACCGCTTGACTAGGTGACACAGTAACCGAGTTTGCTTGTTTGATTCTGAAAGGCTACTGTTTCTATTTCTTTTTGTAATAATTAGGATCCTTCTCTTTATTACCATCGGCAAACGTATGTGTGTTTTTAGCATTATGTTGCTGGTTACGTATACAGCAATGAATGACGAACTATTAGGAACTGAGCGATTACTAATAAGACAAGTTATCTCTACTGTATTCAATATTAACTGTTTGTACTTCATTCTTTGCTAAAATTTGAAATAGTGAGGGATCCTGGTCAGCGCATTTAGCCTGACGAAAGTTTTTTTACAGACATGTTATTCCTTGCAATCCAGCCATATTTTTAAAGTTGAGTTGAGTCATTGAGGTTCGATATTTTATATAACTCAAAAAACTCAAGGCTAAAACTGCGATCGGGACTTGCAAAGGAGCATTTATTGTCATGACCCGAAATAGTGTTACCTCTAATTTATATAGATTTGTACGGGTGTTCCACTTGTTTTTTGTGTGTTTTCTAATCACTACGGTGCTTAACGACCCTATCCATGCATCTGTATAAATACAGACGTCCACTGCGTAAACGCATATTCACTGTTTAATATGATTTGTTACGTAAGGGATTAATAATCACCCAAAATGATAAAATTAACATAGTATATGATTATGATATTCAGTAGAACTTCTGGAAACAGACACTCAAAGATAAAAACTCGCAGTAGCGAAATCTCAATGATGTAGATAATTTCTGTAAAAAAGTAAGATTAAGAATGTCTCGTAACTTCAGCCACAGGAATAACGAAATTCGACCTGTAAAGGAAACACTCAAAGTTACTCCAAATGAATAAAAAATTGTACTTAGCTTGCTTTTGTGGGAAGTCACGGTGTTCCGATAACGACACACGGCCTTGTCCTCCTTCTCTATTTAGCGGATGACCTGGTTTGGCTTCAGTTTCCCCGTGCGCGTTGTTTCGATGATTCGAGCCCTTGAAAATCCGATGCTGCAGACGCGTTCGGTTTGTTTCTTGCAGTGCCGGAAACGCTCACTAACGATGTTTTCTTGAATGATTCTAATGAGAGACGAAGCTTCCGTTGCCGTAGGAAAGGACACGTCGGTTTTGTTTCTTGAAGTTATTCACTAACGATGATACTAAGTTGCTTGACGAATCTTGTTTGTTTTCTGAAGTCGCTCACTAATGATGATACTAGGTTGCTTGAAGAATCTGCTGCTTTCGTCGTCGTTGACTTCATGATTTATTATTCTGTTTTTTCTTCGTAGGACGTTGTAGAGTTCTTCTGGTCCGCTGGCCACCAAATATTAGGGCTTGTGCCTTGTATGATAAGGCGCCCTATGAGGTAATGTTAGACTAGCGATAAACTTACGCTAAGTCGGTTGGTATTGCACTTCCATCTTCAATGGAGTGTCTGGGGTTTTGTAGATCACTTACGAAGTCGGTATTATCTTTACAACGATGTGTTAAACTCATGGTTCGGTGAGGTTCTTGTAGAAAACACAAGGTATAAAAAATAGTATATTCTTCTGAAGTTTTACATGATGAAGATCAGGTATGATTGTACAAGTCTTCTAATAACGATAGCTTGATCGCTTCTGCCAATGATGATGGCTAATCCTATTCCTCTACATGATAAAGCTTAGGTAAAGAGGTACAGGTCTCTTTAATGACGATAGCTAACTCTGTTCTGCCTGTCTACCATCTCTGTTACAAGTTATGAAGGAACAGACAGTAGTTCGAACATAGAACATACTTACAAATGACATAGTTTCATACGAACACACAATCAAATGAGACACGCTACAGATCACGTAGGCGGTAGTTGTCTCAAGCGGAGGGAGCTTGGACTAATATTTATAAACAATTGAATGACTACAGGTGACGGCATGTTATCTTAGCCTACATACTTATTGTATACGTCATCTTTAGCGTCTCTAGTCTGATCACATTCCTGCAAGCAATCTGGTTGACCTCTTTAGTTTTAGACTTTTTATATATATGGACTAACATTCCATATTTTTATTATGTAAACACTTACATATATGATATATATATATATATATATATATATTGTTACGAAGTGCCAAGTATCTGGTTACTACATTTACCATTCATTTAATGTTACCTCACAAAAGCCAGACACCTGAACCCTCATAACACATATTAAACGACTGAATACTAAAAGGCAACAGTGATCCTTTAACAACTTACCGTTATTGCAGAAAATCAGACTAATTTTATCAAAACAGGTGTGAGGTAGACTTGTAAGTAATTAAATTAATCAAAGGGTATCACTCCATCAACAACTATAAAAGTTTAAGTATTTCCCTGATTTCAGAAGTCTAAATACTTCCCTGGTTGTAAGTCACTTCAAGTGAATTGAAGGAAAGCAAATCAATTACCACTCTATGTTTCTACCTATCATAATCATAATCAAATGCAAATATACTGGTATAAAAATAAAAACACTTATAAAAATTTCAAATACAAAAATTTATTATTAAATTCAAAATTTATAAGTGAAATTCACAATATCAGGGAAAATTACTGTTACTTGAAAACAAAGTATAGTTTAATTAATTCTTGAATCAAATTAAGAAAAATTAAATCAAAATTAATTTATCACAAAATTCAAGAAAATTAATTCAATTGAAAATCAAAAGTGTTAGGCAATAATTGAAAATTTTAAATTAATTCACAAGTTCTAAACAATAATAAAGCTTGAAAAGAATTCTAAGTAAATGCAAATTAATTCACAAGTGTTAAATTTAATTAAATGTGCAATGATTAAGCAATGAAAATAACTAAGTCAATTTAATTGTGAATGCAAATGAAAATATAAAATAAAAAGGCACACTTCAATAAGAAAATGAACAAGTGCACAAACAGTGGAACAAACACAAACACAGAAAATCAGCAATGTGTAAAAGTGTAAATCTTTTTCACTCAAAACATTATAACCATCAGTTTTTACCAAACCTTCATAACCACCTGTTATTAGTTATTAGTTAACCAAACCATCATAACCATTAAATATTAGTTATTAGTTAATCACTGTTCCTAACAATTATTAGTTATTAGTTATTACCTAACTGTTATTAGTTATTAGTTGCAACTAATAAAAATATAACACACTTTACCTTGGTATACCAATTTCTTTCTTTCTATGCTGAAGGCTTGATTCACACTTTCACAAAAAACCAGGCGATGTTACGAAACAATGTTTGTTCAGATTCCACAAAAGAAACTAAATAACACTAAATAAACTCTAAGAAATATCAAATATGAAATTCTAAGTTACGAGTGACCAGTTTACGTTACGTTAATATAATCTCAAGGATGTCGCGGGAGAGAGAGAGAGAGAGAGAGAGATCTAACCGCCTCAAGGTTCTATGATATAATGAAATCTTTTCCTTTATGGAAGCTTTACAGGGCAGATGTCAAAAAACGTATTAGGCACGAATGCTTCCAGAAAGTTTGAAATCTGATGCAATCTCACATACAAAATGTGCAATCTCCACGTGGCTTTGATCAAAGACATACGCGTACGAGTCCAGTCTGTTAAAAAAAAAGACACGTACTCGACTGAAACGTAGGTTGAGCGATAATTAAGATTGACATGTTTTGATAACAATGCAAGAGTCAATTCTATCGTTATCACATGCGTTGACAGATTTAGGAAAGCAAACGGATCTCGCAGACCCTCTAATCTTAAAGTGTTGACATAAAAGGGGAAACAATCATAGCTTCGAAAAGACAAAGAAAATCTCTCTCTTTTTACATTCTACGTTATAACATATATATTCTTTTACATTATGTAATGCGAAATCTGAACACACATTAAAACATCCTATTCTAAGCTATCCAGGAATCTGAAAAAATGTTACACAATCTACATGACATTTCAAAGAGGGGAAACATGCATATCGCAAAGTAGCAATATAATAAGTATATATATGTATAATATAATAATAATATACAATATAAAATATATATATATATATATATATATATACATATAGATATATATATATATACCACATTAGATTATATATATATATATATATACGATAGATAACATATATATAGTAATACACATTATATATATATACATTATAGTATATATATATAATATATATATATTATAAATATATAGAATCCTATATATATACATATATCTATATATAATATATATAGATATCTAATTATATAACCTCGATATATATATATATATATATAGTGTGAGTGTATAGATATATAATTACATATAAATTATATGTATACATAAATAATATACACACATACAGTCATATAATATATATATATATATATATATATATATATATATATATATATATATATATATATACATACATATATATACACATACATATATATATATATATATATATATATATATATTATATGTATATATGTATATATATATTATATATACACATTATATATATATATACATACATACATATATACATATATATATATATATATATATATATATATATATATATATATATATGTATATAGCGTGAGTGTATAGATATATAATTACATATAAATTATATTTATACATAAATAATATACACACATACACAGTCATATAATATAATATATATATATCGTATATCATATATAAATATATATATGTATATATACATACATACATACATACATAAAACATATATATATATATATATAATATATATCATATTTCTCTCTCTCTCTCATTTAAATTTTCCAAATCTAAAAAGGGGACAAATGAAAGAAAAGTACAGAAATATATTCTAAATTTTTCCTTGATCGCTCAGTTGTCAACGATTTCTCTCTCAGCAACCGTTCCTGTCCTGCTTTACAATCCTAATTCAGTATAATAAATATATGAACTTTATTTCTCTTCATATCTTGATTTCTCAGTATCTCTCGACATAAAAGCATATAGAAGCTTCTATCACTAACTAGTCAATTGGTTTACTAACATAGAGAGATACGTGAGTATAGGGCGTTCGACGTACTGTTGGTGAGCGTTTTCCCCTTTTCCACGGGTCTCGTCGTCACTTGAGCAGTTAAAGCATGTCTGTAGGAGACATCATTCTTTTGCTGTTTGTATGAACCCACCACTCGTTATGATAAACGATTTAATGTTACCATGTCTCTTAATTTATATAATTACACACATACGAATTCCGTAAATATGATATAGATATATATAGTCTATAAATCAATTATATTATATATATATATATATATATATTATATATATATATATATCTATAAATCTATATATCATATATTATATAGTAGATATATCTATTATAGATATTATATAGATATATAACGATATATCTATAGATATCTATATATCTATTTATATATATAGATACGATATATATAATCAATATATATCTATATATCTATTTATATATCTAGATATCTATTTATATATATAATAGATATATATATCTATATATAAATCTAGATTAGATCTATATTTAGAGATATATACCAATATATATATATAGATAGATATATATAGGTCTAGATCATATAATATATATATTATATATATATAATCGATAGATATTATACATAAATAGATATATATATATAATATATATTGTTGTATATTTATAGAGAGATTATAATATATACAAGATATACATATATACATATAGAGATATATAACTATAATATAGTTATATTATATCTATATATATATATACATATATATATATATATAGAATATATATGTATATTATATATAATATATATACTTAATATATATA
Source organism: Macrobrachium nipponense (assembly GCF_015104395.2). NCBI lineage: Eukaryota > Metazoa > Arthropoda > Malacostraca > Decapoda > Palaemonidae > Macrobrachium > Macrobrachium nipponense. Next base: position 55,622,840 of record NC_087210.1, on the reverse strand, counting down.
TATATAGATATTAAATAGGAGTTTATATATATATATATATATATATATATATATAGATTATATATTTATAATATAATATAATAATATTAAATATATATATATATATATATATATATAGATAGATAGATAAAAACGCAAGTAGCTGATTATATACATATTTTTAGTTGATAATAATTTCGTGGGAATTCGGGTAAATTGCTCGAAATCAATTGATCGAAAACAAAATGCTCGAAAGCAATTGCTCGAAAAATTGTAACTCGAACTCTCAATTGCTCGAAAGACAGGTTGCTCGAAAGCTGAACTATCAATTGCTCGAAAGACCGATTTCTCGAAAGCCGAACTATCAACTGCGCGAAAGCCAATAAACATTAACTAAAGTTATCATTATCTTAACCATTAAACCATTTTCTAAACCTTTATCTGAACTTTTGTTTATTTCATTAGTTTTCCTTGTTTTATTCCCATAACTTTCGTTAGAAACTCCGAACCATAAAGATGGATTTAAGTTTTGTACAAAGCGAAAAAGGAAAGAAGAAATTGTGTTAAGATGGCTACTTATATATAAAAGATAAATCAGTGAGCAATAAAATATATTGGAAATGTGAAATGTCCAAAAAAAGGAAATGCTCTGCTCGTGTCATTACTGTAGATGATAACATTATGAAACAAAGTGGAAATCATAATCATGCAGGAGATGCTAGTGGAATTGAAGCTGCTATAGTAATGGAGAAGTGAAAAACATGCGGCGAATAGTAGAGATACACCCCAATATATTGTATCATGTTCCTCAGCAGATGTAAGCTGTGCTGCAGCTGTAAAGTTCCCTACAGAAGAAAATATGAAAAAGAACCATCCGAAATACACGTGCAAGAAAAAATGTCGTACAAGCTTTGCCTAACAGTTCTCTCGATCTGGATATCCCTGAAGAGTTTACAACTACAAACAAAGGGGAATCATTTCTTATCTATGACTCAGGTCCAACGAATGCTCGGATATTGATTTTTGCAACAAAAAAGAATCTCGACATCTTAGTTCAATCGGAGCACTGGTATGCTGACGGAACCTTTAAAACTGTTCCCTCGATTTTTGGTCAAGTCTATACAATACATGGTGTGAAATCGGGTATCATTATGCCTCTTGTATACGCATTGTTACCTAACAAAACTGAAGAAACCTATAAGAAGTTCCATGTGGCTTTAAAAGAAAAAATTCCATACATTCCAGCCTTTGACTGTAATGATCGATTTGAAACTGGCGATGGTTAAGGCAATTGAGCAAGAATTTCCAAGATCTAAAATTCGTGGGTGCTTTTTTCATTTTTGTCGATTACTTTGAAGATACCTGGATTGCACGACCATACATGTAACCGTAGACGTGCTCCTATATTCAAACACGAAATGTGGAACTGTTTTGACTACGTCAAGGAGGGAATGCCAAAAACAAATAATGCTATTGAGGGATGGCACAACAGTTTCCAACATCAAGTAAGTGCTTGTCATCCGTCGATTTGGAAGTTTATAGATGCCTTAAAGCGAGAACAAAGTTTACAGGAGATGCGAATCGAGCAATTTGTCGGAGGTGTGAATGAAGTTTGGAAGCAGAAAAAAATACCGTGATTGTACACAAAAGATTACGAGAATATTGTATCTTTTTATAGTGACACGGAAAATGTTGACGAATATTTAAGAAGTGTTGCTCACAATATTTCATATTGAGGTTCGTGGTAGTGGTCTCACTCGCCCCAGTACCATACCGACACCCTCTTTTTATTTAGGGTGAGCGAGTCAGTTATTCTGACATCCCCCTATTTTTATTTTTTTCTCTGGTAATGTTAGTATCATTTATCTAGAAATATTAATAAAGTATCGAATAAAGTTTCGCATCCTCGTTTTAATTGTAAAGCCAAATGAATTTATGAATTATAACTTTTTTTCCTTTGCTTTTTAATTGTAGACAAATAAATTTATGAATTTTTCAATTAGTTTCGATCAACCTGTCTTTCGAGCAATTGATAGTTCGAGTAATCATTTTTCGAGCAATTGCTTTCGAGCTTTTGTTTCGAGCAATTTACCTGGATCTCTAAATTTCGTCACCCCTCATGGGCTAAACAAGTGAGGTTGTAAGTTTATAACCGATTCTGACCTTACAAATCACTGTTGAACTCTGTTATTCGTAATTAGAATCGATATTAACTTATAACCTCACTTGCTAGCCGAATCGCTAACATCACTGTCGTCCTGACTTCGTCCCTGTCCGCTGGATGGTGGTTCCAGAATCCCATGAGGGGACGGAATTTATTATCCAACTCAAAAATCTCCATTTTGCGGTTTAAAACCCCCCAGATATGAAAATATATCAATTCTGAGGTAGAGCGAATTAGACATTAATGGACATTTGTGGCTCGAATAATTTATATGAATCACGGTGATGTGATAATTATTCATAATATGGCTATGTTCGTCAAACGTTCGAATTGGCTAATATGACAGAGGGGGTTGGATATCGATTTTCATTACGAATAAACAGAGTTTGACGGTGATTTGTAAGGTCAGAATCAGTATATACTTATACCCTCACATGTTAGCCGAATCGCTAACGTCACTATCGTCCGACTTCGTCCCTGTCTGCTGGACGGTGTTCGATCCCATGAGGGGACGAAATTATTATCAACTAATAAATTCCCCTTCGGTTTTCATATATGAAAATGTATCAATTCCGAGGTAGAGCGAAGTAGATATTAAAGGACATTCGTAGCTCGAATGTTATATATATATATATTTATATATTATATATATTATATATATATAATATTATATATATAATATATATATATATATATATATATATATATATATATATATATATATATTATTCCAGCTACGAATGTCCTTTAATATCTAATTCGCTCTACCCCGGAACTGATATATTTTCATATAGAAAAACGAAGGGGATTTATTAGTTGATAATAATTTCGTCCCCTCATGGGATCAAACCACCGTCCAGCAGACAGGGACGAAGTCGGATGATAGTGACGTTTGCGATTTGGCTAACATGTGAGGGTATAAGTATTTACCGATTCTGACCTTACAAATCACCGAATGAGAATCGATATCCAACCCCCTCTACCATGTTAGCAAATTCGAACGTTTGACGAACGTAGCCATATTATGAATAATTATCACATCACCGTGATTCATATAAATTATTCGAGCTACAAATGTCCATTAATGTCTAATTCGCTCTACCTCGGAATTGATAAATTTTCATATCTGTAAACCGAATGGAAATTTTTTAGTTGATAATAAATTCGTCCCCTCATGGGATCGAACCACCGTTCAGCGGACAGGGACGAAGTCAGGGACGACAGTGATGTTAGCAATTCGTCTAACAAGTGAGGTTATAAGTTAATATCGATTCTAATTACGAATAACCGAGTTCGACAGTGATTTGTATGGTCAGAATCGGTATAAACTTATAACCTCACTGTTAGCCCATGAGGGGACAAATTATTATCAACTAAAAAATATATACAATCAGCTACTTGAGTTTTTATCTTGCGGGTTACTTTACGTAAACATTTGTATATAAATTACAGTTCAATTTTTCATTAGTTCATTTGAGCCTCGAATTCTTGGCTAATGTTTTTTGTTTTGTTTCTGCTTCTGCTAGCGAAGGTGGTTATTTGTTAACTGGTCCTCCGCCGTAAAAGTTTTTTACTTTCATGCAAGTGCTTCGTTGGTTTGATCTTCCGCCTCCTTCCACGCTGGACTGTTGGCGGTCGCGCGACTTGCATGTTCTGGCCTAGAACGACTGGAGATGCGTTCGGCCCTTCTGTTGGAGAAGTTCTTGACTTTAATCACGGTAATACTAGGCAATAACTCTGCTCTGATTGCAAGGAATGGTCTCGCGAAAACGAAAGCCACTGGGGATTGAGGCGTCTAATGCTAAGCCCTTGGCCCTGGGGTTGAATTACAATAGACCCCCAAAAATTACGGTTAATTCTTCATAAGCAACCCAAATATTATAGAAAACTGAAATTTCCAAAGAAATACCAGACGCTGAGTTATTTCCTACATCTACCGCAATCACAGGTTGTTATTCACGGCTTGTTCTTCAGTGTGGCGGTCACCTTCTTGCACCATTGCTCTGCTCTACTTAAACTGTCTAATATCTCCAAGTGGGCTTGTCTGCTTCTCATGCATGCACCATCGACACTGGATGACCACTCCTCAACCCCTTGTACCCTACGGCAGTGCTTTCGTGCTCTCGGGTGTAATGAGACCTTCGTCCTTGCGGCCTCACCTACATCCTGAGCTCTCCTCTATCGTTCTGTTAAGTTAGATTAAGGATTTCCTTCTTTCTTTTGTCTACCACTTACTATCGACTTGGTGCGAATGTTGCTTTTCTCACCCTTCTCCTCAGCCCTTTCCTCTAACTAACGTTTACGTGACGGTTAACTGTGGGTTTAAAACGGAATTATAGGTAAAAGTGTTCATGCCCTCAGCCAATAATTCGGGTATTAGTGTAGATGACTTATTGTAATAAATCTAGGCATTTACGTTAAAGGTTTAAGGTTTCAATTACCCCCTTACAAATAACTAGATGATCTAGTTATTTGTAAGCCAGACAAGGGAAAAGGTGTTGTAATCTTAAACAAAACTGAATATACAACTAAACTAAAATTGAAGAAATTCTCTCTGCTAACACTAAATTTAAACTTCTAGGAGGGCCTAACTTTTTAGATATTTATAAACGTGAAGATAAGATCAACAGACTTTTAAGGAAACTAAATAATGAAACATATGAGATGAAAATACATACCAAAAACTATTTATCTCTGGCTCTTCAATTAGCATTTTATACGGATTACCGAAAATTCATAAGCATGGTTTGCCTATGAGAACAATTATGGCAGCTTACAACAGTCCGTCTTTTAATATTTCTAAATTTTTAGTATCGATTTTAAATGAGTTTTCTTTTAACCAATACAATGCGAAAAACGGTTACGAATTTTAGGATCAAATAACTAAACAGGATGGTGAACTCTTTATGGCCAGTTTTGAAACCACAGATATCATAACTGTTAAAATATTTCCAAATGAAAAATTTTTATTTCATGGTTTTAATAAGCTTCTTTTTAAAAAAATTTTAGACCTTGCCGTTCAAGACTCAGCCTTTGTTTTCAACAATAAATTATATTCTCAGGTTGATGGTGTGCCATGGGTTCTCCCTTGGGCCCATTATTCGCATTTTTTTTATGTCTAGTCTTGAACAAAATTTCTGAATTCTTGTCCCGATTCTTTTAAAACCATTGTTCTACAGAAGGTATGTGGACGATACCTTCGCCCTTTTAGATGCGAATGGCAAGCTTCACAATTTTTACAGTTTATTAATTTGAAACACCCTAACATTAACTTTACTGTGGAACCCAAAAAACGGCAATTCTTTACCGTTTCTTGATATTTGTATTACTAGGGATCATTCAATTTTTAACACTTCAGTTTTTAGGATGAAAACACACCACGGAAACTATCTAATAAACTTTTATAGCTCTTGTCAAAAGTGTTTCAACGCTTAATGCCATCTCCACTCTGATTCATAGCGCAATAAAGTATTCATCGAACTGGGATATCTTCCATGAAGAAATTGAATTTTTATCTAATATCTTTCAACGAAACTCGTAACCTAAGGATGTATTTTTTAATATTGACAACAAACTTTTAACTTTGCATTTAAACCCCCATTCCAATGATAGACGTACCAAAGAAAGAAGTAATGTATGACTCCATACCATAAAATTGTAAAAAATATTATTATATTATATAGATATATAATATATTATATAATATATATAAATAGCAAATTTTCACAACAAAAAACCTAACTAAAATTATTGAAAATTGAAATTTCCCTGTCTAAATATAAAACTTACATCAAACAACCCAAGCAAAATAGGCTCTTTTTTCTACTTCAAAGATCGTCTGCAGCAGTTCATACGATCCAACATAGTATACAAATTTACTAGCCCGGGATGTCCCGGAATTTACGTTGGATCGACTAGGAGGCTGCTGCAGATGAGATACTGTAGTCACATGGGCTTTAGTTTTATGATGGGTCAAAAATTAAGTAGGCCTGAACACTCAAACATAAAAAAATCACGCAATCAATTGCAAGATAGAGGTGAAGAAACAACACTTCCCTTCCCATTTTAGGCTCCATTAAAGACTGATTACCTAACCACTCTAGAGTCATTATATATAAAACGTCTTGTTCCCTCATTGAATAGTGGAGTTTCATCTTCTCCGCTTTATCTGGCATAGTCAACTTTTTAACTTCTTGCCCAAGTCTAGTAGTTATTCTACCTCCTTCCTTCTCAGCTAATGGTTGGTTGTGCTTGGTATTTGTTTTTGATTTATACTTTTTACTTCATTAACTTTTACTTTTAATCCTTTTTTGTAAATTTTAAGTTAACTTTTAGTGGCTTGCATTAATTTTCACTTGTTAAATTAAGAATCTGCTTTTTATCTTAACAAACTGAAGATGCACATTGTGTGTGCGAAACGTCTCTAATAAATGTTGTTCTGATGTGGTTGTCTTCGGTTTCCTGAATGATTGTGTTGTCTTCGGTTTCCTGAATGATTGTATGTGATATACCTGCATAGCCTATATATATATATATATATATATATATATATATATATATATATATATATATATATATATATATATATATATATTATTCGAGCAAAACCATGTCGAGCAAGTCAACTATGGACTTAGACAAGAGGCCACCTGAGGGTATATTCTTCCCCCATCTCCAGAGTCTGTGGTTGTGACTAGCTGACAGTCTAGGTAACTAACTCCCTGTGACAGAAAAATATACCACCATCCTTACCTTTTTCTTTGTCAAGATTCAAAGTTGCTGGATTGGAATTTTTAGTGTCCCCCAAGAGATAACATAGCTGAACTGACTTACTCTGGAATATGGGGTTCATTTTTGTCCACTCTTTTCAGTCATGTCAGGTACTCGGCTCCAAGATGCTTAGGGTGAATTCATTAGCAGCAAGAGAACCAAGCTTGAAGATAAAAGTACTACAAATAATTTAAGGTTTGACTGCATTTGTAATCGTTTGAATGCCCTGTTCAAACTAGGAAGGAAAATCTTCAAAAAATGGGGAATGCACACCTTTACAGTGATAAAACCTACTAGAGATGTCACTGCTTATCTGCTTGCTTTCACACTTCAGATCAGTGTGGCCATATTCACAATATAGATAGCACTAGCAGAGGAAAAAAATAACTTAGTCGAGGCTTCTTTGTCAAAAACAAAATGTGCCACTATGTGCAAAACTTGCATTATACCTTATAATAAATTACCTTAATTTATTCAGCTCTACCGGTCCTTCTTAACGTACATTCAAATAGTTTAATCCAGATTCTTTTGCCTTCGTCTCTGAAAGCTGGATATGGGTCTTTTGCCTCCTCTTAAAGGTTTTTCTGTGTTTTATATTGGTACTTCACCAATAATTTTTTTTCTTTATACTGATTTGGCCATTCATCGCGTGTGCCATGCCATATTTTGACCCCCTCTCAGAGATGTCCCAGGATGCCTTGTGGCATTAGCTCTCAGTTCTGTACTCAGCTCCGTCATAAAAGAATCAGTGTGCTATCTTTTTTGGCAGTTACGGCAGTTTACATATTGGGTTAGAGGATACTGCCTGTTGCCTTTAAGGGCCCATAAGGGCCACACAGACGTTATGATCATTGTATCCGGTTATCTGATTTGGAAGTATATCTCACTGTCTATGGGGTTATCGTCCGACCAAACTGGGCGGAGTCCGTCGGCCTTTCAGACCAACTCGCAACCTACTGTTCCCAGGTTCGTGGCATCCGATTTAGTTCAGGTGGCCCGAGGCCTCCACGTCTATGGTGTGATCTGGAGATTCACTTCAGTTTCAACAAGATGCCGAAGCGGCACCATGGCAGCTAACGTCCGCAGAGAATGAGTTCTGGGAAGAGTTTATTGAATGTCGTAGAAGAGCGAAATTAGGCTTATGATAAATTAGTTTGAAAATTATTGATTTATAATTTATATATATATATATATATATATATATATATATAATATATATATATATACATGTTGCATCTTGCATAGTCTAATGGCATATACAGGATAATTGAGAAGTTAAGTGATAGAACTTATGTGATTGAAACACCAGAAAGAAGAAAACGACAGAGGAAGATACATGTGAACCTCTTGAAACCTTACTTCTCAGAAACTAGAATTGAAACTGTGTCAATAATACAGACAACTTCATCTACAGAAGACAATGACGGCTATGAATTGGGAGCTGAAAACCAGATAAATAATTCTTCAATTTTGAAAAATTTGGAGGATAAAGTGAAACATCTTAATGTTGAACAAGGTGAAGAACTGAGTGAAGTGATTAGAAGCTTCACAGATTTTTGCAGACGTACCCAGATGTACTAATTTGACTAAACATGAAATCAAGATCCAAGAAGATGGAAAATCATTCAAGCAAAGAGCTTATCGCTTATCACCTTATCATCAAGATGTTATGAAGAAAGAAGTTGTGTAATTGCTGCAACAAGGATTAGCAGAACCCAGTTCAAGTCACTTCAGTTCTCCATGGGTGTTAGTGAAGAAACCTGATGGCTCGTTTAGGATGTGTACTGATTATAGGAAACACAATTCCATTAATATGGCTGACAATTATCCCTTGCCTCTTATAGACCAGTTACTTGATAATATTAGGCAAGTCAAGTTTGTTTCCTAGATAGACTAATTGAAGGGATATTA
>NC_087210.1:55563014-55613516 GCF_015104395.2 Macrobrachium nipponense | reverse complement strand
AATTGAAGGGATATTATCAGATACCCTTAGATGAAAATGCAAAGTTGCTGTCAGCTTTTATTACTCGATTTGGATTGTATCAGTATACTGTACTGCCATTAGGTCTGATGAATGCACCAGCAACATTTCAATGAGTGATGGATCAACTGCTAGGATCTATACAAGGAGTAGGTGTATACCTTGATGACATAGTCATTTACTCTATAACATGGGAAGAACATCTGCAGATCCTGAAGAAAGTTTTCAAGAAACTACAAGAGGCAGGACTAACAGTCAACCTAGAGAAGAGTGAGTTTGGGAAGGCGACTGTTCAGTACCTTGGGTTTGAAGTTTGAAAAGGCCTTCTCGCTCCGGTGAATGCTAATGTAGAAGATATCCATAAGGCTACTGCCCTCCAAACTCCACCCCCCCCCCCTCCCCACTACCAGGAAGCAGTTACAAAGATTTTTGGGCATGGCTGGATTCTATCGTCGTTTCTGTCGAAATTTCTCAGCCGTAGTAGCTCCCTTGACAGACTTAACTAGTCCCAAAGCTAAGTTTGTTTGGACTCCAGAATGTCAAGAATCCTTTGAGAGGGTAAAAGCCATTTTAACTTCAAGACCAGTGCTTCAAGCTCCAGACTTTAACAAGAAATTTGTGATACAAGTTGATGGCTCTGATTGTGGAATTGGAGCTGTTCTACTTCAAGAATATGAAAATAACCTTCTACACCCTGTGTGTTTCCTGTCTTCGAAACTGAAAAAGCATCAGAAAAACTATGCAACAATTGAAAAAGAAACTCTAGCCTTAATCACAATTTTGAAAAAGCTTGAAGTGTATGTGAACAGACCTAGGATTGAAGAAGTTTTAGTGTTGTCTGATCACAATCCCCTGTTATTTATACAGCAGATGAAAAACCATAATCAAAGACTGACCAGGTGGTCTTTGTGCTTGCAACAGTATAACTTAAAGGTTGAGCACATATCCGGTAAGAACAATGTAGTTGCCAATTATTTATCCCGTTGTGAATCGGATTCAACCACGGGATAACTTATCTTCTGGTAAGAGGAATCTTATAATGTAAGTTTTGTAATGCATTTATAATTTTGTTAATACAATTAATTCCCCTCAGAACCTGTGTATCATGTTGTGAAAGTATGTTTTTGTGTTCAGATTCCCAAATTTAAAGATAACATGTGTTAAGTAGTGAAACTTTTCATTTTGAAACGTACGTAAGAGAGAGAAAGAGTAAGAACTTAAAAGCCTCTAGAGAAGGTTGTTATTCACATCTTGAGAATGCCTTAGTTAAGCTGATTTTTTATCGTCCTAAAGCGGCCCCCATGTGGAACACAAGGGAGCCTTGTTCATCCACATACGCGAACACAGATGACGTAATATGTCTTTGTCTCGGACTTGTACACTCACCCACCTCCATTCACCCTGATACGCATATTTACGCATATAAAACTATTCGTTCGATTCCGAGACCTAGCCACTTGCATTAGGGATAGCATCTCTCTCTCTCTCTCTCTCTCAAATCTCTCTCGCTCGCTCATAAGCGAAACTATTTCATTAACATAACGTAACTCACATTTATATATGAGCTGGTCACTCAGTTAGTAATGTATGGGTTGTTTGTGGAATCTGTGCTTATTGTTACTAATATTATTTTTGGGAAGGCGCCCACGAAAGTGTTGAAGATGTTGAAGATTGTAACAGGCCTTTCTTTTTGAGTGAGAAGTTGCAACTGCATATGAAAGTATTTTACAAATGTTTTGAAGTGCACTTCGAGGTTTTATTTTACAGTGTTTGGATGAAATTATCATTTTTATGCATTTCTGGACATCAGAAAAAAGCCAGTTAAAAGTATCTACACTGAAGTCGGCACTAATAGTGAATTGCAATTTCGACCTAAGTTGCAGTGACTTTAATGAATATCTTAGAACTCACCCTTCACTCTTAAAGAAGATCAAATCTAGCCAAAAATACACCAAAGATTAATGTAAAATTTTGTTCTTCTTTTTATGTAGTCTACAATTTTCCTTATATATTAAAGAATAATTTCCTTTTTAAAAGGTGAGCAAAAGGGTCTGAATAAAATATAATCAAAGAATAATTTTCTGTTTAAAAGGTCAGAAAGAAGGTCAGATAAAAACACTAATTGATAGATCTTCTAATTTATTATCATTGCCTTGTTATTGAATATCCTGAGTACAGATCAAATCAAGCCAAAAATACACCAAAGAATGATATAAGCATTTTGTCTTTTTTATGTAATTACTACAATTTTCCTTAAACATTAGAGACTAATTTTTTTTAAATGTCAGCAATAAATAACGTCTGAATATAAACAATGTCATTGATAAAACTAATTTATCATCACCTGTTATTGAATATACTTAGCAAATATCAAATCAAGCCAAAAATACGCCAAAGAATGATGTAAGAATTTTTTTCTTTTAAATAATGTCTGTAATTTTCCTTAAAATTTAAAGAATAATTTTCTGTTTAAAATGTCAGCAATAATGTCTGAATAAAAACACTAATTGATAAACCTTAAAATGTCAGCGATAATGTCTGAATAAAAATACATTGATAGACCTTCTCATTTATCATCACTGGTAATTGAATATACTTATGTATTATACTACTGAATTTATAACGACTCAACATAAGTGCAAGTGCGCATGGGCATACTATTTACTTTTGTACCCCTTCGCAAGTCAAATAAATGGTCACCCTAGGTTTACAGAGCCCCTACTCTCCCAAATAGGGCTTGCTTCGCTCGCCTCCCAACCCATACCATAAGTTAAACCTTAGAGCCGACTAAAAAAAATTACGCCACTGAACAAATCATTTGGTACATTCCATAGGATAGCGTTTTCCTTAAGTAACCCTAAGCTTAAATAGTTATACAAATGATGCATAAGTAGAAAATATTTCACGAGTTTCACTGTAAAAGTGCACAAAAGACTATTGCATTTAGGATATAAACTTGGAGTGATCAAAGCATCGAATAGTGGTGGAAGACATTGGTAGTTGAAAACTCCGAAAGACTGGCCAACCTGAATTTCAAGCATGGGCGGTTTTCGCTCAACAGACTAGTCCTGCCTGGCCTTCGAATACTGTCAAACAGATGGATTTGCACAATTTGCCATGCAAAAATAACTCCAGCCTTCTTCCTGATAGGGCGTTCGCAAATATTAAAAATGAAATGCAAAAACAAAATAATCCAAAGTACTCTAGTTAAGTCGGACCCACCCTCCATAAGGGAATGAATGGGAACTTTTAAAAATATAGTCAAAATTCAATGTTTATAATAAAAACTTCGGCCCCTGAAGATTTACAGCCCACAACTAAACTACGACGAGCAACTTAAATCTTAACTTACTAAACCCTCGTAGTACTGCTGTTACGTTTTGGATAATCACTACCCCCAAATGCGTAGACTGCCACGCAGCACAAATACATCACTCAATATCTGAACTCCTCAAACGTACCTGAAACAAAAAGGTTAAATGTTAAAAATCTCGAGATAACATTATAACTTAAACTTCCTAAAGGTCCTTTAACTATGCGGTATACACGCACACAACCTATCAGCACTTGAGCCAGAGCCAATCTTTCGTAATACTTTAATGAAAAAGGCTTCAAAGCACAGGAAAGTACACTAGCAAATTTATTCTAAAAGATGCCATACCAAAGTAACAATAGCCACCTTTGTTTACCAAAGTAACAATAGCCACCTTTGTTTTAACTAAATAATCTAACACAGCCTTGGAAAAACAAAGCTAACGCTTAATTTCCCCCGAGATATATTTCCTAATCCAGTCATCAAAACAGCAGCCGTAAATATGCTGATGATTGGCAAAATGATATACGTAGTTTCGAGACGAAACAAATAAATTATCAAATGTTTAAGGTTTGAAGGTGTTCAAACACTCACTCGCCCGTAAAAACGATGACTTACCTTCTATCTATCGCAAGGATGTTCCACACTAAACACCACAAGAAACCGCGAGAAATGCTTTGCAGCTGGTCCTGAGCGTCGATCTACTTATTACAACCCAAGGTCGCTGGAGACCAGATAACAATGAGCTTATTCGCTTCAGGTGCTGCTTACATTTCCCAGACTATTTATTCCTCATCATTGGATTTTTTTTTTTTTTTTACAGTCGCTTTCTCCTAGAAATTCTACACTGGAAATTTCGTGGTACTGAATTTTAACTGTGTAGATCCACTGAAGGATTGAAATCAATATGAAAATTGCCCTTCCACCGATACATATATTAGAATGAGAACTTAAATTTATATATATATATTATAATATATATATTATTATATATATATATATATATATATATACTCTCTCCCTATACTCTTTCACTTTACCTCATTCTACTTCTTCCTAAGGAACACCATATTCTTTGGAAGCTTGAAATTGAAGTCAATGGCCATGTGGGCTTGTTACATATGAAAAGTTTTCATCTTTTGAATATAATAATAATAATAATATACAGCTATATATATGCTTACGTACATGAATATACACACAAACAAATTTGAGAAACAAATCCTCAGCTATGTATGGGTACCTACATTTATTTATAAAATTTCTCAGAAAGCTTACGGGAATCTGTTCGATTCCCCCTTTCGGGAAACAGATTCCCGAAAGTACGTTCGAGAGAGCGTGTCAAATCTTAACATGTTCAATACTTGACCTTCCTTGGCAACCAATTAAAAGCTCAAGTTTTCGAAGACAGCAGCTTTTTACAGATATATCTCTCCTTGTTCTTTCGTTTGTTCCCGCATGCGAAAGTATCTGGTTTTGCGAGTTCACGATGAACTGCCCAATTACCCCACTTGGCCGTTGGGGCAATTCAAGACAGAAATAATACCAGCAAGCAAAGGTTCGGGAAGTCTGTCTTTGAAGGAGAGAACGGACTTCCAATGCGGTTGCTATTACAGAAAACGAAACCGAGTTTTGTGAGTAGTTTCGTCAAGGACAGTTCATATAATAATTTAATTTTGATATGTTTCCATATGTATGCATTTTGCACTATAACTATTTTTGGGGTTGCGATATTTGGTGCAGTTGGTTTACATAAGGAATCTAGGAACTTTCTTCCTTCTTTGCAAACTAAACTTGGTGGGATACAATTATCATTAAGACGTTTGTAAAAAAAAAAAAAAAAAAAAAAAATCCCTCATGAAGTTCACTTCATGATTAACTTTGTTATTTATTGATTGATTATGATATTTAGTTCTTGAAGACCATGCGTCGTAATGAAGATAAAATATATAAATTAAAATAATCAATAATGAATAAGTGAATGATAACATTAGTAAAATTCAGAACTGGCCCAGTTAATAAAGTTTATATGGTGTTGCTTTAAATATGGAAGGGGTGAGTGAATAAGAAAAAAAAAAGTTTCTAGGCAACGATGTCTCAGACATCGAGGAGAGGAATTTTGTTTCCTCTTTCTTGTTCAGTTATCATAAATTTTATTATACTGTTATGCTTGATAGTCGGGTAGATAAGGATTTACAGGGACACGAGAAGGGTTTATGGAAATGTTGAACGTGTTGCCAACGTACAGTCGGTAATAGATGTGACTAAAATAGAAGACATTTTCTTTCGGCAACTCCGTCTATTTGCTGAAACAATTAATTTCATTGATTGAATATAGAATTTAGGCCAAAGGCCAAGCACTGGGACCTATGAGGTCAATCAGCGCTGAAACGGATATTGACAGTAAAAGGTCTGAAAGGTGTAACAGGAGGAAAACCTCGCAGTTGCGCTATGAATTAATTGTTGGGAGAGGGTGGAAAGTAAGATGGAAGAAAGTATGAAAGGAGGTACAAAAAAAGGAACAAAATGCTTGCAGCTAAGGGCCGAAGGGACGCTGCAAAAAAACCTTAAGTAATGCCTACAGTGCACAGCATAAGTTACACTGACGGCACTCTCCCCTGCGGCAAAAAATTCTAACTTAAAAAATGTATAAGTTTATTTAACAATTCTTGAAGTGAAATAAATTTGGTTCTAGTAAGATTTCTGAAGGACGTTCTTTTCGTCTATCTCGTTTAATGTTATTTCAATTGTTTCACTTCGATGTCAGTTTATGAATAGACGTTACATCCAAACTACAAATACGTCAGTACTTGTCCAATTAGTATTCTTCAATTCTTCTATTAGATCGTAAGGGTTCTAAATTACATATGTATAATAAGTTACGATAAACATGAAAGGAGCTAAGATTTTTGCTAGCTTATATGATGGTATGTTATTATCCGCCAAAAATAGCTTTAAATGAACATGAAGTTTATGTATTTTTGGCAGTCCATAGGATACCTGGCGAGTGCCTGCTATTATACATCGTGTTTAGAATATTCTTATCCCGAATGATCCACTCTTTCAAGAGCTGTAAGGAATCTGTTTAATCTGTCTTCAGTTAATCTTCTTTCTAAAGTGTACTTATCGGGAATAAAATTGTCTTTGCTCTTCGATTGGCATAAACAAAAGCCTTCCATAAGGATCTGAAAAGGTACTACCTCATCTGGAATATGTCCCTGTCATAGTCAAGGACTAAAAAGATAAACATGTTAGCTTCGGTGTTTATTTTCTAAACTTTCCCCGCCTTCAGCTGAAGTCTAACAATTTCCTTGTAGCTTTCAGGTTGAAGGGTGCAGGATTGAAGCTTTGCAGATAACCGCTCTTAGAGACACCAAGGAGGTCTGTCAGTAGGGGCACAGTTATCGATGGGATGGAAGAAAGTATAAGGTCCGGCCTTGCACTTAAAACAGCAAAGTCTCCCAATGCTCTGAAAAAGGAAAGGAAATACTATTGTCTTGGAATATTACTTAAATCGGGAGTAATGCATTCAAGTATTCATGAAAAGCGAATTAAAACTCGTCAACGAAACACTGTTGGCTAGTAATCGGCAAAATGAGTTAGTTATGAAAACGAGAATCCCTTTTCTTTTTGAAACGTGAGTTGTAACGTTTCTTTTTTTCCGAGTCTTAATTGGTTTATAGTGACAACAATGATTAGTGAACAGCCAGTTCCTGTCTTACCTGGTATCCCTCGTTGCCACAGCCACTTGCTTTGTACTTGACATCAACGACGGGGTCATCACTAGGCAAGATTTCCTTGTCGAAGAATTTGCACATATTGGTGGCTGTCTCTCCACCCATTGGGTTCACTTGGGGACCAAATTTGTTTTTGACGTGCTAGATAAGTATTAAAATAAACAATAAACATATTTACAACAAAAAAAGCAGGAAAAAATTATGAAAATATAAGATTGCCCAACATAAAAATGAAAATCATAAATATCAGGAAAAGAAAAAGCTTCAAAATAACTGGAATAATGCGATGATTGAAAAGGAGCATCTTGCAGAATATTATTATTATTATGATATCAAAACCAAGCATTCCCCACCTCTAAAAGCTTTCCAGGACAATCCTTCTTAATAGTAGCGCAAGTCCCAAGAAAAGCCCTGGTCTCAAAGCCCTCGAATTCCTTCTCTACAAATCCACTGGTGGTCTTCAGGCGAAGACTTGTGAAGCACCTGGAGGAGAGACAACGAAAAGTAGGGATATTCCTGTCAGCATCAGAAGAAACTCTGTTAGGCTAATGTTTGGAAACCATCGGAGAATGAACGGCTCTGCAAGCACAAGGGAACTGGAAGTCAGGTAGTTCCCCTTAGGACCAGTCGGTTACGTGCTCGATTACCGATCTCAGCGTCAGGGTTTGATTCTCCGCGAAATCAAAGGAATGTATTTTTGGTGATAGAAAATCATTTCTCGATGTGGTTCGGATCCCACAATAAGCTGTAGGTCCCGTTGCAAAGTAATCAATTGGTTCCTAGCCACGTAAAAATATCTTATCTTTCGGGCCAGCCCTAGGAAAGCTGTTAGAAAGCTCAGTGGTCTGGTAAAACTAAGATAAACTTTTTATGGACGCCAGGTTTTGTATCGGTTTGGAGAAACTTTAATCGCATAAATTTTTCTTCTTTTGCAAGGAAAAACCAGTTGTGTTTTTATGCACAGCAGTGGCTGAACAAAACCAGATCTTTAAGGCTGCAAATTTCCTTGTAACTTCACTTGAAAGTCTAAATAGTTAAAAGGTTATCCTAAGGCTTACAAGGACTTTACTGACTTATTTTGTTCAGTATTTTATTGCCTTATTCACAGTAAGTTTGTGGGGTAAACTTCCGCTGAGAGTAAATGAAGGGACATTCGAAGAATAATCATACGGTTTACCCCAAATCAATTGTCAAATCCACACTATCATAACAAATAGAAAATAAAAATACATTTTTCTAAATACCTTATAGTATCTCTTCTCCCAATATTAGCTGTGAGCGCTTTGGGTATGATCTTAAGATGCGTATTCGAAGGATCTGTAACTAACTTTCGAAGGGTATCTTGGCTCATATAACTTAACACCATCGGTAATATATTGTTCAGCACTTACATACGTTGGAGGCCCAGTCTTGGTGGCCTGACGAGTCTCAATACATACGTGAAACGTTATTCTAACTGACAGGCATCCATTATGGGAATATTATAGGAATAATCCTGCCCCGAGGTGTGAGATGTTGCCGCTCTATTTGCAGCTTTCCATTATGATTGACAGAGTCGCAGTTATCCTCTCTGTTAACAGTACGACTTATCACAAGTTTCGTAAAAATACACCCCATTTTTCATAAACAGGGGGACATAATCTATCTGCCGGATGAGGAATGACCAAGATATACTGATAAACATAAATACACAAATTAGCTTGATTCCAAATTAAAAATCAGCGACAATAAAAAAAACTATACTCACGTGCGTTTTGCAGATGCCACGTGCAGCCCCAGTGTCACTGCTACGAAGCACAAAATGTAGATGGACGAAGAAGCATGTTGATCGCGTATTAAAAGAGAATGTATTCGCACACAAACAAGCCCAAACAAGGTGCATATAACATATAAGATTATTATATATATATTTATATTATTAATATATTATATATAATTCATATCTTATATTGCATATATAATATATATATTATACATATTATATATATAATTATAATAATATAATATATATCTATATAATATTCAATTATTCAATGCTATATAATATATTAGATTTAAATATAATCTATATAATATAATATCTATTATATATATATATATATATATATCTATATATATGTTATATATAATATATAATATATATTAATATATATGATATAGATATCTATATATAGTATGATATGCCATTAATATCTGGTTTCGAACAAGAGTTCATTGAAGTTAAAATCACTCGATGTCATGTTGGCAACTTCGCAGTTATTTGAAGAAAAAGTCAGTCAGTATATACTTTAGCTCTGTATTACTTACTGCTAGCAGTCAATACCTGATGAAGAAGTCGGCGACGACCAAGTTGCTGTACGGCGATCGAACTACAAAGAACACCAGCCGACGGCCACTTTTATATCGACGGGGCCAGTCAAAGTACTACTCAACTTGGCAGTGAGGGCGGAGCTATTACTGTGACGTCACAAGAGTAACACTCCCCGTGCTTATCCATAGAATTACTTAAAGAACTTTTAGTTGTTATACATTTAATCCATATCGCATGGTGTTTTTCATAAAATCTTGATAAAATCTGTAAAGAGGTCACATGTTTGATGTTTTTTAATACCCATCCTCTCATTTAGTCACCAAGCCTTGTTTTATTTTACATAAAATATACCAGTTTCAACACACATAGCTACTCAAGCTTTCTTCATATGTTTATTCTTTACTTATTTATTTACTTACCTATCTACTGGTTTGTTTTTTATAACATGACAACTTGGTCTCTCTCTCTCTCTCTCTCTCTTTCTGGTAGTAATATTATCAAGATTATAAATAATTGTTAAGAAATGTATTTAGTTCTGCCTCACTTTGAAAAGGAACTTTTTTTTTGTTTATGCTAAAGGTTAGAATGATTGATTAATTATATTTTCCAAATCTTATCATGAATACTAATTGTTATGCAATAAATACATAGAAAATGTGGATACAGGCAATGTAAAAAATGGCAGTTGCATTTGCACAACTTGACCACAAAAAAGAAAACAATATCAAAAGTATAAGAATTACATCATATACGATATAAGGTATCAAAGGAATAAGTGATAAAGACAATGATACAGGGAATACATTTCCAGCAAATATTTACATAAAATTTTAAAATTTTGGTCCGTCTTTGACCTAGAATTCCTCGAAAATTTCAGAGAAGACCTATCAATTTTATTTATGCATTATATAGTTAATTTTATCAGCTTTCTAATAACTTTTTCAGTTTCTTTCTATCATCATCCCTTAGTCAGATACGCTACGAAACGTGAATGTATGTAGGTTGACGGATGAAGTAATTGCACATTATTGTGTGCGTAGATAATTTTTTCTGTGCGCGCTTGTGGGTTTGAAAGTAATCGTAATTGTAATGTGTCATATATTATTTGAAAGAGCATCTTTGTACTTTAACGTAGTATACGGCAACATGTAATAAGAGGAAAATTTATATAAAAAACGCCATCGCAAAAGTAGTTATATAAAAATGTTATCGTAAATATAGTTTCATAAAGATATGGTCCTTTTGTAACTGATGAAACGTCATCAGTTACAAGGGGCGGGGATAGGTTTTAGTACCGCCTCATGAGCAGACCCAGTATACTTTGACTCTGGACGGGGCGTCGTCAGTTCCGCTAAAATCTACTCAGATTGAGACCGATAGACGAGATGTTGTTGAGCAACGGCAATTAGGGGAATCCCTGGGACTGATCTGGGAAAATGCCGAAATTCGTCATCTTGTTGTCACATTGGGGATGCCCGAGTCTATTCGCTTCAAGGCGGTGAACAGACAAGAACCCTCCACTCGCTTTGATAAACGATTTAATGTTAAAATGTCTCTTGACTTATATAGTCAGATTGGATATCCTTCTGGCTGTCTATCAATCTATCTATCTCGTATTCTACTTGTTTCTCGACATAAGTGAAAACATTAAATAGGGCCATGCTATTATACTATGAAAATTTATATATATATATATATATATATATATATATATATATTATATATATATATATATATATATATATACATATATATATATATATATATATATATATATATATATATTAATGATATGGGCTATCGTTTATTTTATGGCAAAACGCACACGTTTCACTGCATAAAAAAAGTTCTTCTATTTTCTTTAATTGATCTGAATCAGAGGATAAAAGATTTCTCAGAACTTGTCAGAATTGTTCCTTTGCTTCCTAACGATTTCCATCGACATCATTGAAGCCTGACAGCCCAGATGACGCTCTTCCCTGTCATCTGACCTAAGGCTCCTCGGGTCACACCCCCAAAGACCTCTTAAATGCCAGTGGCGCAGCTCGGTAGACAGATTCTTCTATTTCCATCTGTGAATTTCACTTTGAATGTCATGAAAGCCGCCGACCATTTCCACCACAGATTGATTGATTGTCCTTTTAGACCCAATTGGCCATATGAGCTTTGACCGGAGGTGAATACTGATCCTGGGGCTTCCTTTCTTTCATCACAAAGACAGATCATTTGTTCGTGTTGTTTCTACCAGTCTAAATGAGTTGGACATAAAAGACAAGTCCGGCGCAATCGAGTTTTCAGTAAAGCGTATGAAAAACTCAGTCACTGTCACTAAAATTTTCAGCCACGGCCCCATAGCGGCCAGTTTTTGTAAGCTGACCGATTCGAAATTAAAAATAGTTACCAAATCGAAAAAAAAAGAAGAACACCTTTGATGATCTAGAAGAACCTCTCGACTACCCGCAGTCTTCGATTGACATCATTACAAGTCTCTTGTTGTGCTGCAGTATGAAACTCTTTTCCACAACCGGGTAGCACTCAGTTGCTCCCCAGATGCGGCTAAGTGACGATGCATCAGCGACGCCTCCGGAGTTGGACTCTGCCTATATTACTGGTACCTCTAGCGGTGTCAGACGCACGGGTAGGGCTAACTTTAACCTTAAATAGAATAAAACTACGAGGCTAGATGGCTGCAATTTGGTATGTTTGATCACTGTAGGGTGGATGATCAATATACCAATTTTCATCCCTCTAGCCACAGTAGTTTTTAAAATCTGAGGGTGGACAGAAAAAGTGGGGACGGGCAGACAAAACCATCTCAATAGTTTTCTTTTACAGAAAACTAAAAGCACTTTTAATGCAAGAGAAACGAACATTATTGTATCCCCATCCGGTATCTGAGCGCATCTAATTCATGCTGGCATAGAAAATTAAGTCAATCTGTGATGTGTATAGTAGGAAAATTCTTTGTAAGGATTTTGTCAACTAAAGCTATCTTTGTCTGAGTTGACGTCACTTAAGATCATATGTATAGCGATCGCTTTGCGCAATATGAATAAGAACAAAAATAGGGAGCTGATAAAACTGACTGACATCTCAAACACACAGAAATCAGAAATTTAAAATGCATCAAATTAGCAAAAGGTAGAAAGGACACTAAAAATAACAGAAGACACGCTTTCCGAACTGACCTAAAAGGGAAGTGAACACCAATAATCTTCAAGTTAAAGATACCACTGCTACTGTTTATATACCATAATATTAAACCCAAAACAGCTCATTAATATCGAGTGCACATGAGAGACATTGAGTAGGCGCATTCAGCCGTCGAGAGTGATAGGGAACCGAATTCGCTTTTCTTGTCGAATTTAGGTTCTGTTCTTAGAATCCAAATCAACCATTTCTACCATGTTAGAGATGGCTTAGTACTAAGTGTATAAAATTCTCAGATATTACACTATAAAAATCCAATTGATATCAAATTTATGCACTAGGCCTTGAAAAAAATTACATTAAAGGAAATCTACATGTGATGCTGCTCTTACCCCGCTCAGGATTCGACCCTGCTTTGCTCTCCTTCTTCCAGCAATTCTACCTTTCAAATTCAGACCGAACTTCATACATTGTGCGTCACAGAAAGTATTAATTAAAGTACTAAAATGAAATTTGTAAATACATCAAAAAAGAAGGAAAAATAATGAAAATACGAAAATAATGATTTTATGTGATTGCGGTGAACACAACTATAAAAGGATGGAAAAATTATGCACTAAAAAATTTAATTTGCCAGCATCCCAGATTTAAATACATTCATACATACAAAAATATACTAAATATATATATATATATATATATATATATATACATATATATATATTAATATATATAATATAAATATATTATATATATAGATATATATATATATATATATATATATATATATATATATATATATATATAGTGAGTATACACATATAATTAATTACATATAAATTACATTTATATATTACATCATATATACATACACAATCATATATATATATATATATATATATATATATATATATATATATATATATATAATAAATACATTACAAAAATTGTTGTTATTATCCAATTTTACCCTGCCTTAAGAAAAACTTACATATGAGAGAATTACTAATGATAAGTGCTTCGTCCCCGGCAGGATTCGAACCACTGAGTGGATTCGAAAGCAACGATAAACAGTGAATTTTGACCATATGTATATAATATATATATAATATATATATAATATATATATATATATATATATATATATGTATATATATATATATATATATATATATATATATATATATATATATATATATATATATATATATATATATATATATATATATATATATATAGATATATATTTATATATATATATAAATATGGTGTAGGTGTATATATATATATATATATAATATATATATATATATATATATATTATATTATATATTATGTATATAATATAATATATATAATATAATATATGTATATATAGATAATATTATTAAATATAATATATATATATATATAAAATGTGTGTGGGGTTAAATTATTATATATATATTATAGATACTATTTATATAATGTTTATTATAGATATCTAGATAATATATATATATATATATATATACACATCTCTATCTCTCTCTCCTCTCTCTCTCTCTCTCTCGTAACAATATTGCTATGATTCATGAATATTTAAATTTTCCAAATCCAAATGGGGGATAAAATGAAAGAAAAGTGTACAAAAATATATATCGTAAATTCTTCCTTGGTCGCTCAGTTATCAACGATTTCTCTCAGCTACCGTTCCTGTCCAGCTTTACAATCTTAATTCAATATATTAAATATAAGAAAAAGTTTATTTCTCTTCGTATCTTGAGTTCTAAGTTTTGTTTGTTTGTTTGTATGGTGTTTTTACGTTGCATGGAACCAGTGGTTATTCAGCACAGAAATACACATCTCTAACCCCTCAATGGTATGTCCGAGAATCGAACTCGCGGCCACCGAGGTGACAGGCAAAGACCATACCAACCACGCCACTGAGGCGCTTTCTAAGTATCTCTCGACATAAATGCATGTAGGAGTTCCCATCTCTGACTAGTTAATTGGTTTACTTATATAGAGAGAGACATGTGAGTACAGGGCGTTCGACGTGCCGTTGGTGAGCATTCTGTGTAGCTTTAGGGTAAGAAACTAATTCAGAGAGGTTTTCTGCACGGGTCTCGTCGTCACATCGGCAGTTAAAGCATGGATGTTGGAGACATCATTCTTTTGCTATTTGTGTGAACTCACCACTCGTTATGATAAAAGATTGAATGTTACCATGCCTGCCTCTTAATTCGTATAATCACAGACATACGTCATCCATCAATATGATTCTATAATCACGCATATACGTAATCTGTCAATATTATATATATATATATATTATTCGAGCTACAATATTCGCTCTACCTCGAAATTGATATATTTTTGTATATGTAAACCGAAGGAGAATTTTTTAGTTAATAATAATTTCGTCCTCTCGTGGGATCGAACCACCGTCCAGCGGACAGGGACGAAATCAAGACGACAGTGATGTTATCGATTCGGCTAACAAGTGAATTAATAATTATAACTGATTATATTCAATATATGTATATGTATAATTATTCATATATGTATATTATATATATCATATCAGCAACTTGAGTTTTTATCTGGCTCATTTAACGTGAATATTTGTTTATTAATTACTGTTCATTTTCATTAGTCCATTGAGCCTCGAATTCTTGGCTAGAGTTTTGTTTTGTTCTGCTTCCCCCATCGAAGGTGGTTATTTGTTAATTGGTTCTCCACCGAAAAATTTCTCCATTTTCACGCGAGTGGTTCGTCGGCACGGTCTTCCGCCTCCTGTCACGCTGGACTGTTGGAGATGGAGAGGCGACTTGCCTATTTTCGCCTGAACGACGGGAGGTTGCATTAGGCGTTCCTCAAAAGAAGTTCTAGACTTTAATCACAGCTTGTTATTCCCGCCTTGTTCTTCAGTGTAGCGGTCACCTTCATGTACCATTGCTCTGCTCTATTTAAACTGTCTAATATCTCCAAGTAGGATTGTCTGCTTCTCATGCATGCACCATCGACACTGGATGACCACACCTCACCCCCTTGTACCCTACGGCTTAAAGGACCTTGGGTGTACCGAGACCATCGTTATCGCCCACATCCTGAGCTCTACTCTATCGTTGTGTTAAGTTAAGGATTTCCTTCTTTCTCTCATCTACCGCTTTTACTATTGACTTGACTTGTTGTTTTTCTCCTTCTTCTCAGCCCTTTCCTTTAACTAACGTTTACGTGACGGTTAACTGTGGGTTTGAATGGGAATTATAGATGAATGTGTTTATGTCCTCGGCCAATAATTCGGGTATTTGTGCACGTGACTTATTGTAATAAACCTAGGCATTTACGTTAAAGGTTTCAATTACCACCTCATTATAGTGTTTTTTACCCTCTGCATTGCCGATAACTCTGACTCTTTACCTTGCGAGTTATTGTAGTAAGGGAAATCTTTTAAAAAGGCTTAGAAAGAGTCTGGAAATGTTATTCAAAGTTTACAGTGAAAAACAAGCTTTATAATAAATAATATTATCAAAATAAGAATTCCATACACACACACACACACACACACACACACACACACACACACATATATATATAATATATATATATATATATATATATATATATATATATTATATATATGTGTGTGTGTGTGTGTGTGGAGCAAAAGCCATGTCGAGCAGTTCAAGTAGAGACTAAGACAAGAGGACACCTGAGGGGATTGAACGCTCATAATTTCTTCCCCGATCCTCCAGAGTCTGTGGTTGAGACTAGCTTGACAGTGTAGTGGAGGAGAATATGGTAAAAATTTGGTAGCCATAGTTTTCATAGTCTGGGCTTGCATAACGAACAGACCAGACAGAAATTGCCTTTTATATAAATAGATAATACTTGTTTAAAAAAACGAGGAACAGCAGCTTGGGTGAGGAAATTCGCCATTTCATAGTTTTTTTACCGTAGGCTTTTTGTTTCAGGTAGGTCGGCGTAATTCTTCAGTTTTTTCGTGATGTACTACCTAGTCTTCAAAGCAATCGATGTAGCTTGCGTTGGCTACCCTTATAACAAACTTAACAGGAACACCAATACGAGAGTTGATTAAGTTTAGCTAAAGTTGTTACCTAAAACTATTACAGGTTGCAATTCCCGAGTGGTTCAAAGCTAGTGCTAAAACTTTTGAAATTCTCAGTTTATGCAGGCAAGAAGGGTAGCGCATTTTCTAGTGTACTTGTGCATTTACTAAATGCGTTTTTGCACGCAATTTGCAAAACGAAAGCAAACTAACGCAATGCTTGTGTGAATATATATAATAATAAAATTAAACTAGTAGATAATGCATAATACTAAGAAGGCATAAGTTACTGATATGCCAAAAACTGTTTAATCTACTTGTTCATTTAAATGCGAAAGAGCTTTTCAAAACCAAGGGTAGCCTAAGAGAGTTATCATCACTTACCATAGTGGAATTAAGATTACCATACTGAACTTATCTTAAATATAATGGAATTGTAACATTTACACGATCTCAAACACTGTACAAATATTTCCAGCATTTATATCAAAAGTATTATCACTACCATTGAAGAATTGCTTAACTAAGGGAAGCTTTGTCGAATTAAATTGCTATATTTAAAAGTGGTTTGTACAGCTTTGCTGAGAGCTGTTGTTACATGATTGCACAGGATTTGTTCAAAATTCACTAACTAGCAACTAACACGCTCCATATTTGTTTATTATTTCAATTCGGAGAGTCGTTTTGGCGTTAAAAATAGTAACTCGTCGTTGTAAAGTGAGAAAAGTTAGCAAAACTAAGCGGTCCCCTTGTTTAGCCGGTTATTAACTCTCTCTCTCTCTCTCTCTCTCTCTCTCTCTCTCTCTCGTCATAATCAAATTAGTTATTCTAGTCGTAATAGTCTTAATTGCCAAATAGTCCAATTAGGCCTAAGCTAGAAACTGTCATAGAACTGGAAGCTCGGTTCAGCTCAAAAATTTTCAGCCGTTTAAACCATATCATTCGAAAAGGCATTAAATATTTTATCAAAAAGCGGAGACAACAAAATGATACACGATGGATACCTTATTATTTTTGACGCAACGAGCAAAAGTGATCCTGAATTAAAGTTTCGGAGAAGTGAACATACAGATCGATGTACAGTGAGATTGCATATGAAGACTGGAAAAGTTATTCGCCAGTTGAATAAACACAGCCATGAAGCATCTGCTGCAAAAATAGAGGTTGAAAAGATAAAAACAAGTGTTGAAAAAAGAGAAGTGCTGAAACTCTTGAGCCACCCACGGTATACCTAGACCATGGAGCCACCAACCGTTGCGGTAAATGAATGTTTGGCTGGCGCATCTCAAGCTACTATGAGATTCAGGGCTTCTGTAACACGGTTTTTTGGCAATAACTTTTTATCTATGCATTTCATAGATATAACGCTTATTCAGAATACACATTATATCTACACATAAATTTTGACTGTATTCTGCATTACGTACTTCTAATGTAAAAGTGACTTTTTTTGAAGACGGGCGAACTTACTCAGAGATAAGGTTTTGAACGCACTCGTTACGTAACTTATGACAGCATTTCTTCCCTCTTTCTCGTTGGATGATTGGCTATACGTAACGAAGGCTATACTTCTGGCAACAATGACATAAAAATTTAAATACAAGTAAAGCAGTACACCTTTATGAATTCTGAATCCTCTCCACTGATAATTGTCATAATGAACAAACCAAAAAAATATGTTAATAAATACAAAAACACTTCGATTATTAGTCTAACTCCTAAAATAAGTGTCCTAAGAAATTATAATCTACTTTATAGGTCACAATCAGATTGACAAGATGTAGGGAATAGTTGGTAATTTTCAAAGACATAGTAGACAAGCTTGATTTGATAACTGCTGTATCCAATGTCAAGCAATTTTTATTTATCGGCTATCTACCTATTTACTAAGAAAAAAAAAAAAAAAAAATAGCCGGTACCGTATTTTGTCTTTAAACCTTCACCAATAATTATCGTCAGAATGATGACTTCATGAGGCTCTACCCACTTTGGCCTCGTTGTAATTCAGGATAACACTGAAGGCTATCATGGACATTGTTCTAATATAAAATCTAACTTCTGGCTATAAAAACTCATTTCTCGAGTAGTTGTAAGAAGTGCTAAATGATCCTCAAGGACCCCAGCAGTTGGCCTAAACGTTTAATTCATGTATATTGCTGCTATACTAATTTTTGGCGGCACACTGCTACATAGTATTTAACTACGCTAGCACAGATACCCCACCCACCCAAAAAAAATCTGATGTATCGTTTCCGCCATTCATAAAGTCTTTATATCCACATGGTCGTCAGACTAAAGAAAGAAGAAAAAAAATATATCGGATGATCCGTTGGTCTGCTTTATGGATTTTTAGTACATATAAGCTTGTATTTACTTTGGATAAAAAATCTATTTTAACAAAAAATAGTTATATAAAGACTGTTTACATACAATCTCTCTCTTTCCTCCTCTCTCTTGGTGGCATAGTGAATAGTTAAGGGAATGTTCAAAATCCTGAATGACAGTTACAAGAATTATTATAATCACGCCCTTACGCTAATACAAATCAGACCATAAACATTGGGATTTAAACTAGAAACTGAATAATTACCTATTCAGGCTATAGTAAGTATGGCCACGGGCTTTCTTTTGACTGTATAAAGTTGCAAGTCGTAAGACAAATGTAGTTTTGCAACCACGGGGACAATTCCAAATCCTGTTAGCCATTCTTCTCTACTACGGGTTTCAGAGCCGATTGAATAAGGTGAATGGGTTTCTGTCTGGTGGATGGGCGGGGCAACATTTCGTAAAACGATGTTTACTTTGCTTACGTAATGAATGCTTTTCGACTCTTGGCTCTCAATCATTGGCCATGGCGTCGGCAAGATCATTTTTACTCTATAAAAATTAAAACTATCGGTTTAGGTTATTGATAAATGCTGACAAAAATTTGTGTGTGGTTGTAAATATACATATGTCAACTTTCAGCTACATCCGATGCTGTGATAAGGAGCAAAGTCCCAAAAACCGTGTTACAGAGACCCTGAATCTCATAGTAGTTTAGCTTTAGCTCCACAGACTTGCCTGCAATGACTTACAGATAGGAACAAAAAATTATTAAAAAGGCACCAGCTAACCCAACTGGTTTGGAGCATTTAGTTTTACATTATATGTTCCCCAACTAAGTGTAGAAGAGAAATTCCTATTGGGACACACTGCAGAAAGAAATAATGATATGAGGAAGAATTAGCTGGCTGAAACATTTAGTCTACTCAGAAATTTGGTTTACTGACGGTACTTTCGCGATCGCCTCTGTCTGTCTTTTCATCAGGTGTATATATATTATATCGGCTAACAAGCGTGAAGGAGTTATTCCTACAGTTTATGCCGTTTCAACAAAAAAAAATTAACTTATTTTTGTTTATTTGAGTTACTTAAAACCATCGAACCTAATTTGAGACCGACTTCAATAATTTGTGACTATGAACACTGCCATTCGTGCAATGCAAGATGCATTTCCCACCGCTCGCATTGAGGGTTCCTTTTTCCGTCTCGTCCAAAACATGCACAAACATCTTGTTTCATTGGTTTTGTCAAATCGTTATAAAACCGATTCTGACTTTGTATTATGGGCTAATATGACCATAGCACTCGTTTTCGTTCCATTAAGGCTTGTCCACACGACCGGGGCCTGATCGGCAGACCTCCCCTCTAACGGGCACACTTGACGGGCAAACCGTCAAATTGCCCGATGGGTCTTGTAGCAAAATCATCACGCTGGTGCCCGATGGCTTGAGCTTCGAACCTGGCAGACGTAGGTTAACCATATACATTTCTTTTACTGAGCCATTCTTTGCACCATATTATCGTACCGCACTGAACATACTACTGGCATCGTCAGGCACGCCCACCTCTCCATCGCCTCACCCGTGGGGACAACATTCACGGGTAAACCCGCCAGAATTTGCCCGTCAACCCCGGAGCACGCCGATCAGGCCCGCTCGTGTGGACAGGCCTTTAGAAAAGACGGATGGATACGTGGATACATTAGAAGCAGTTCTTCCTTGTTTCATTGATTTGAGGATACTTAATTTGGACGACTGAATAGGCGTGGAAACGATTGGATGAACCCAATTTTTGCTCCCGAGATATGGAACTTTTATGAACGAACTCTAAACAATGAAGATCGGACCAATATTCAAGCCGAAGACGAAGATGCCAATCGACATTTGCAATATGAGCTTGGAATGCACAAACCCACAATCTGGAAATTGATTGATGTCGTACAGAAAGTACAGAAAGGATGTGACGCATATCTCGAAATGTTGACAGCTGGATATCAGGCTCCACAATAGCTGAAAAAAATTTAAGAGATGCTGATGAACAAATAAAAAAAATAGTCATAATGGAAGTTGAATCATTAGATCCTATCGAATTCCTTAGGGGTATCCGTTGCTCCTAATTAGGAAATGAAAAAGTAATTTCTAAGATTAAATAGATTTACTATACTCTTTTTTTTTTTTTCATCTGTCCATCCGCCTGTGGTGCTTTTGTATGGTAACTCTGCGTCCCGGGCTTTAAATAGTTACGCTGTGTAGGTTTTAGGTAAATAAATGGATATCTGGGTGTACATTTGCAACTGAAAAGTGTTTTAATAATTTACTGTGTGCGAATGACACCGTTAATATTCGAAATAGGATATTGTTATTATTGTTGAATGTAAGCTGAATGTAACTATCTAAAGCCCGGGACGCAGTGTTACCATACGCAAACACCACAGGCGGATGGACAGATGGAAAAAAACCGAGTATAGTTGTTTTTTTTTTTACGCATGGTGTTTTTACGTTGCATGGAACCAGTAGTTATTCAGCTACGGGACCAACAGCTTCACCTGAATGCCGAACAACGTCCAGAGTGAACTTCTATCACCAGAAATACACTTCTCTCACCCCTCAGTGGAATGCTCCGAGAATCGAACTCGCGGCCACAGAGGTGGAAGGCCAAGACCATACCGATCACGCCACTGAGGCGAATACATTTACTAGTACTTTTAACATTTTCCTATAGTACAGGTTTTGCAATTCAAGTTTTTCATCTGCGTTATTTCATCAATTTATAAAATGGCGTAATATTTGATTCTAAGAATACATGACAAAAAGGCACAATAGAAGTTGGGTGGCTTTCATTGATTTTACCCTTCCTCATCCTTTTTTGGACCTCTGACCTGTTCTGGATATCCCTGCATGAAAAATATATCCTTATAAAATTTTCAAGACAGTGACGTCGAAGCGTTCTGACGCCTTAACGGCTACGCAGAATATTCCAATTACTTCTCTGACGTCGAATTTCTCCGTCGGCAGAATCAGCCAAGGTCTAGAGATATTCTCTAGACCTTGGAATCAGGTAAGCCAAATGGGATACGCACAAAGAAACGTACCAAACCTATATGCATAACTTGGACAGGGTTTCAAGAGAGCAAACTCGAGGTGTCCTAATGCATGAGCAGACATTCAATCACAGATTGCGTGAATTTGCTCGTGATTGACTACAGGAGGCGCAATGAAAAACAAAAGATTGGCAAATTGCTTATAACTAATAAAGGCTAACCAGTCATGCAACACTGCTTGTATTTGCCGCGTTTTGAAAGACACCCAAGATAAAGAACTGGAGAATTTCTCCTGCCATTAGATAGTGATTTGCGTTCGTTTCACCTCCTTCATACAGTTTAACGTACAGTCATTAAAAGCAGTTCCACTGCAATGGTGTTGATAATTAGATGTTTTTCTTATACATCAGCGCTTTGTTCCAACTTATGTTAATATATAAACGGAAAATGAATAAAAAGCTCTGGATAAAAACGGATATCCAAAACCTTTTTGAAGACGCTGACTTCGACGATCTTGCCGTCTACTTTTTGACTGACAAACACACTTTTTGAGTCACTCCCCTCGGTAGCATTAGGAACAGGCATTACGTACCTATATTTGAGGGCGAAACCTCGGCTATTGATTAAGATTGCATTTGGATTAGATTGCATTTGGATTAAGATTGCATTTGGATTAAGACTGCATTTGGATTAAGATTGCATTTGGATTAACACGGGTTTTTTCCTTCAACAGGAAGATCAAAATACTCGTTCAAAGCGCCCGAGTTTTCAACTATCAAACATAAATCTGAATGTGAATACGTTACCAGGGAACGCATTGTCTGGACTAAATTATGGAATGATGTGACCAGGATTTCTTTCCTTTTATTCTTCACGAACGTTTTTAGTGCCAAAGCAGGCAAGTACAGTGGCACCTTCAAGGGTCTTTTTATTTGGATATTTGGCAGCAGTTAATGAAATCGATCTGGACTTTCTTCTGGTATCATTACTTTTCTTGAAGATTTCTCCACGGTGTACTTTCGTTATTCTGTACTTCCCTTTCTTACACTTCGATTTTTTAACCATTTCCTCCTTTACGCACGAGCTTTTTTACCAATAACTTAGTAAATCAGAAGAAAAAGAACAAAAAGAAGAACCTGTAGATGAAACTTCCCGCGGATAAACGAAGAGAAAATGGGACCACTTTTCCTAAAATTCGCGCTTGTGTTTCCTTCCATTGTTAATCCACAATGGCTATTGTGAAAGTAGGAAAACGGCAAAAGATAAACGATTTACTTTACTTTGTCCGATACGTATGAGATATAATTGCTAACGAGTGTTCGGTGTTATGAACTGTTATTAGTAGCTATTCATTTGCAAATAGAGGCGACTCCCCTTACTGTTCATTAACACTACACGAATTTTGAATTGCTCTGTGACGTCAAGAAACACTTGCTCTTGATTGGTCGCTGATCTTGAACGCGACTGAGGCGGTAAGTGTACGCATATATATACAAGAGGAGATGCCCGCCTTCATCAACCGACCCCTCTCGCCAACTTCTCCGTCAAACTTGACGCTGTAAGTAACTTCAGTGGGAATGATGCAGAATACATTTTCATGCACATACCTTCTAAAAAAAAAAAGCGCATATTCTTATTTGACTCAGTTGTAACTATCTTTCAAACTCATCAGTTAACACAGAAATAATTTCTAACTAAAGTTAACCATATTTTGCCATGAACTTCCTCAAAACAGAAAATATACACACGAATATTTGTATTTAAATGAAAAATATAGCAATATAAACACATATTCACCCGCTTCTGCCAATAGTGATTATATGCTTCATGGCGACAGAATCTACTATCTAACCCAGAGGTTTCTCAGCATCCAGGCCATAAACTTGAGCAAGAAGGAAGGTAACCGGCAAGAAAATATTAGACAAATTCTGTGAATATGCCCAAGTCTTGGTTTCCCTGGTAAATGTATAAAACAAATTCTTCGTTCCATGACCTGACTGCTTCACACAAATAATTGCTATTTACTCCTGCCAGGTCACAATGTTGAGTCACCTGTCTACCTGTCTGCTCATAGCCGCGATGGTACTGTCTCATATGTCCACTGCCAAACGGACGTAAGTATGCATTCCTCATCTGTCGCTGGTTCCTCTACACGAATAGGTTGAATGACGAAAAGTTAGATCAGTTCTTTGTTAAATTGAAATGTGTTGCTTCAAGAGCTGAATTAGTTCATTTTCCTGCTGGTTAACGGATGGGAAGAATGAGTGAAATGCGCATAGCAAGTAATGGACTTCAGCCTCAGTCTCGTCAATCTGAAACCCAATTCCTTCGAAGATGAGATTATTTGGTGCCAATAACGAGGTCATCATCATTTCATGATTCTAGAAAGCATCTATGGGGGAAATCATAATTTTTTGACCCGATTATCTTCTTTCATTCCTACTTAGCTGCTTCACGAGTCTGCGTCTGAAAACCATCAGTGGTTATGAGGAGAGAGACATCCCAGACTTCGAGATTTCTTCCTTCCTCGGCATTTGCTCCAAGGCCAAGAAGGACTGCCCGGGAAGACTGCTGGAGGTGAGACACGCAGTCGTGCTTTATTTTCGCGTTTTTCATTAATCAGCGGCTTCTCATGGGAATCAATTGCCTAGGTGACTGCTGGTTGTATAAAAACACTAACTGATTGATGGTCAATCATAAATCCATTACCCAGGGAGATAAATAAACGCAATATATTTTCATGGCTCATTTATCTAATGTTTATCATGAACAGTATTTTGAGGTGTATCCCTTTCAGCGGAGATTACCTGATCGAAAGTTTATTGAAGAAATGAAAATCTAGTATCAATTACTTGTTCTGTAAGTTGGTACCAGATAAAAGCAAAAATAAAAATTTTTATTTATTTATTTTATTTATTTATATATTTTCACTTTAACAAATTCATTTGAAAAATAACAAGATTCTCTTGTTGATGTTTTGTCATGTGAAAGTTAGGTAAGAAATGTTAATTTATCAAACATATTATTACCGGAAGCAGGTAATATTAACCTAAAAAAAAAATCATTCATGAAAAGATTCGAAGTTTTCAAGTCAATTCCTTTCCCCAGACAAGCGCCGACTCGTTTACTGCATTTTGAAAAGGAGTGTTATCTTATGGAATATCAGATCGATACTCGTGGGCTTTCGTTTTGAAGTATTTATAATGCGAGTGTACTCGTGGATACTCTTCCCATCCCATGAAACTGAAGTTATAAAGGTATTCGAATGAATGTAGTAACGATGTTATCCTGTTTGCAAAATGGTGCGTGAGTTCATAAGCATTTTTCTTATCTCCCTGAAAGCACGTCAAAAATATCTTTGGTCCAGAGGTGAACCCGATGACTGGCAACACTTCCCTGAGGATGTGCGAGCTCTTCGGCAGGGAGATCCTGCCGAGTGACGACCCCGATGTTGACGTCTCGTATAAAGTGAGCAACTGCGGGAACGAAGGATACATGGTAAGACGCGTGTCTTGGCTAATCGTGAGTTTCAGTCGTATAAATGTAGAGCAATTAAGGGGAAACAATCAGGTCAGCGAAGAGGTTAAATGAGAGATTAAATGAATTCTAAGATTAAATGAATCCTAAGAAAATCTCTCTGAGCCGCAGCACTTTGTTTCCGATCTTTGCACCAAGTAGCCATTGTTTTTAGTATCTCGGTGGTAAAATTGATGTGCCCGTTACTATGTTATGTGTTCAATGACTTCATGTTCTTATAGAGCATTCATCACTTAAAATCTACGTTTGCGCACGAAATAGATTGTTGTTTTGGTGAGAGGTACACAGACGAAACTTGATTCGGGTGTCACTTGCTTTTCCCATTCCCACAAAACGCTTTCGTAATAAGATAATTATATGACTGTAGGTTTCTATAACTGTTGTCATCTTTTAAAAGAAAAAAGCCTCTCATCAAGGTAGACTTATTACTCCAAAGCTATCACTTTCGTTATAGCTTTTAACAAAATCATAGGCGAAATATGACTATGACCTCAACCCCTTGACAGATAGCAACATAAGAACGTACTAATGTAATGTTTTTCATTCGTGTTGTGCGTGATTTATTAGAGACAAGCAATATAAACATTTTTTTTAAATGAAACTTATGATCTTCCAGGGCATAGGGAGACTTTGCTGTTTTAAGTGCAAGGCCGGGCCTTACACTTTCTTCCACCCCATCGATAACTGCGCCCCGACTGCAAGGCCTGCCTGGTGTCTCTAAAGGCTGAGGGACTTCTCTTTCCAGTTGATATTTGTAGGAACTTGAGTGGAACACTAAACAGAAAAAACACAGTAATGTCTTGTTTCCCGAGTTGAATTTAAGTTGTTCGTGACTACGCAAGCGTAGTGCGAGTACATAGTTCTGGTGGGCAAATTGTTTGAGCCCACGAGCAGAATGTGAGAACTTAATAAACTTGCATGCATATTGCCTTTATTGCTCACCTGAGTGACGAAAATGAAAAGTGCGCAGAGTTCTTATACTTGTTGCCATATTCAAAGCACAAGAATCAAAACTATAAAAGGAAAAATGAATGCAAGATCATGGGCAATAATATTCAATAAAACTATGCGGGAATAATGAGTCCTTTCTTCTTTATTGAATATGCATCGTGTTTCCTGCCCCCAAGGACGCAAAAGGCACTCCCTCCCCTGCGCTCGTTCGCTTAGATAAGAAATCTTTTACCTTAGATCTTGCAAGAAGACTGGGAAATTACGGGCTATTCTATGAGCAAGAGCCCGCGCTGGCATAAGGATAGCTAAATCTAAAACAACGTTCTCCAAAATGTAGTATTAGTAATAAAAAATTGTTAAGATGATGAAATGAGTTGTTTATATCTCTCTCTCTCTCAATCTCGCCTCCTCCCTCTCTCTCTCTCTCGTCTCTCTCTCTCTCTCTCTCTCTGCTCTCTGTATATATATATATATATATATGTATAATGATATATATTTGTATATATATATAGTGTGTGTGTATGTGTTAAAAATACTTATACATAACACACATAACAATAAATATTAGATATATAGATATATATATATATATAGAGAATATATATATAGATATATATATATAGATATATATTAATATATATATATCTATTCAGATTATATATAATATATATATAATATTTAATATAATTATGTTATGTGTGGTAATGTATAGTAGTATACGCATACACATACACACTATATATATATCAAATGCACGGGATCATTTGAATGACTGACCTTCAACTGAAACACTTCATATTGCAACGCAATATTACGCTATCATGAAAGAGAAAAATGAGTGATGAATGAATGAAGTCTTTGTAAAGTAGACCAATTCAAAACTTCACTCAAGTCTCGTGAACTGAATTACTTCGATAAAAATTTGGTTCACACAAGTCGAATTTTATTTCGCCCTGGTAAGCAAGTTTTCATCAACCCAATAACTTCTTTGGCTGATGCATGACCTCCCGATTCCCATTGTCCGGGATTTGAGCTACACATATGGAAATAGATTAATTCCGAGGTTGGGCGAACTAAAAATTCATTCAGCACGTATACAGAACATGATTTGACCTGACCTTCACTTCTATCATCAATGCTATTGCCACCTCTCTCTCTCTCTCTCTCTCTCTCTCTCTCTCTCTCTCTCTCTCTCATGCCATCAGCCTATCTACACATAGCAAAAAAAAAGTAAAGGGAAAGTTTTTTAGGTCACCGAACACATTAGGCCCAAATAATTGCAAAAGCAGTTAATTAGGCACATTCTGCGTATGTCTCTTTTCACTGAATATGTCTTCAGATTATATAAAAGTTAAATTCCTCTCTAATTTTAAAATGTGTCTAGGTAATGTCCTTTCATTCTAAGAGAAATCCACTCCTCCAATACCCAGATGCCCATTTCCTATCCGTATTTATACATATACATACATACATACACGGATTCAAGGCGAACAGCCTCTAGCTATATTCCCTACCCGGGAAAATACACTTTGGAAATATGAGAATCATGATTCATTATACATTATCCGGTATTATATATAAAAATATGGATAAAGATTAGTTTTTTCCGTACTTACAATATGTTCTCTAATTTGTTTTTCTATGTAAACACGCGTCTTTTCTGCTATGAGTTTGATTGTAAGTTTGTGTGTGTACATTTAGCAATTTTTTGTGGTCGAGAAGACAGCACCCACGCTCGTTCATGGATTTACCTACTTCGAAATAATTCAGGAGGTTTCCCCTCCCACCCACTAACTTGAAAGAAAGCCTGCATATTGATTCCAAGGTTCTCGTGGTTAATCTTGTCTCAATGAGTCAATCGGAAAATGTGTGACCTTTCCAAACGTCAGATACCGGGAGAGGACGTGAAGTTTTTCACTTCGCAAAGACAGAAAGGTTTTTCCACGCCATCAATATCTCCTTCTTTCCTCGAAACTTTCCTCTGTAGGCGTCAAATATTCATGCGGACGACTGTCGCGTTTATCCCTGCCGCCTTCATCATCCGGAGAATAAAAGTATTGATTGATATGCAAAGTTTTGAAGAGATGATGTGTGACCTATGGTCATCAGCAGCCACTGGTCTTTACTGCCTGTATAATATTCGACGCTGGATTGCGATTGGCTACACTGAACCAGAGGCCGAGTGTTATTAAAAT
The DNA here is from genome assembly GCF_015104395.2 of Macrobrachium nipponense. Lineage (NCBI taxonomy): Eukaryota > Metazoa > Arthropoda > Malacostraca > Decapoda > Palaemonidae > Macrobrachium > Macrobrachium nipponense. The sequence goes on along the minus strand of NC_087210.1, from coordinate 55,584,885 downwards.
ACTGTATTTGAAATGTGTCATCATCCCACCGACTGGCGTCATTACTCATTAGCAATTCATTATCAGCAATGAGTATTTGCCGTCTGGGGGAACAACACTCACTGAACGAAAAGAAGATCAACTGGGGAACCAAAGGCAACCCGAAACTATATAATACTACCGAATAAATTCAAGGTAATTATTTAAGAATATGGAGAACGGGTTAAAGGAAACTGGAACTTTCCATTCTGGAATACTTCTATGAAAGTGGAAGATGTTCTGAATAGAATCATTAAAACATTACTAAGCAAATACTCTCTTCGAAAAAGAAACACCGATCATAGCAGAGCAGCTTGAAAATATGGAAGAAACGGATAAAAAAAAATTGTTTCGACAAAGTATTTACCTTTCATGAGACTTCCTTTGTGGCTGCATCTGAAATAACTAGCCTTTCCCATACACATCGAGAATCAATTAGAGTAGTTTATTTATATATATATACATATATATATATATATATATATAATATATTATATATATATATATATATATATATATATATATATATAAATATATATATATATATATATATATTATATATTTATATATACACATACATATATTATATATACATACATACATATGGATATATATATATATATATATATATATAGATATATATATATATATATATTATTAATAATATATATATAATATAATATATATATATAGACACATATATATACATATAATGCATTTAACTATTTTAGAATCACTCTGGTTCCCCAGTTAAACACCCAGTCTTCCTCAACACCTCTGTATCTCATGAGTTCAAGTCGAAGCTGACCCATCCCGAATTGTCACTCGGTCTGTGCTTTCAGCACCTTATGGTATTGACTCCTCTCTACTTTTATACTTTTTTTTTTTATTTTTGTATAACTTTTTAAACTTTTAATTTGTATTCCAAGTTTGTGATCTGAACTTTTGTTTCATCTTTTTTAAGCTTGAAAATTGGACTTTAATGTCTTGAAACTTCGCGACATCAATAAGTACATGTAATGCGAATAAAGGATTGTCCTTCACCTTGCACCGACTAATAGTGCGGTGATTTGGGGAAGCTGTAAATGAATGTGATAAAATCTAGGAAATCGTGGTGGGGGGTTGCAATATGCAAATGCAGCCTTTATACCAGACTTTTTCATAAGCTATCTTTCCATCTCTAGGGCATTACATGTTTTGTCAGCGTTGCTTTAGATTGTTGTATTGACGAGTGAAGGTGTTTTGCGTTGCAGTGTTGCCGGAAGGCAAAATTGCTTTTTGAGACAATAGGATGTTGTTGCAACCTGTGTGTTACCTTTTCAGGATTTCCGGGCAGGGGATTAGTGCTGCCAGTGGACCTGACGCGGGCACTGTGGGAATGACTAAAGAATGTTTCCTAAGGCCCCTACCTGCACCCACATTTTTTACTTTTTTACATTGCCTCCATTCCCTCTGGCTTTCTTCAGTATTGCTGTCCAACCTCTCTAGCCAATCAACTGTGGTGTTTTCTCCCAGTTCGAACTTTCACTCCTTGTACTTCGTGTCCTTCGTTTTCTGTTCTCTTTATCTATAGGACTGGTGTCATCTTTTTCTGATTCACGAAGAAAGACAAGTCTTACTTTTTTTCAGTAATGAGTCGGGGGAGGGATACCATGTGCAAAATAATTTTTGTTAAATGTAATCCAGTATTCCTTTGCAATTACCAGGAAGGTATTTCAGCAAATGATTTTGATTCCACTGAAGCGAGGTGCATTATTTCCGGGTGTGTTTCTTCATTTATTCAGCTCAGCTCTTGAGAGGCCGTTCTCAAGGAAGAGTCGGAGGTATTGCCATTTGGTTTAGGGAGGGCTTAGTTCTCTATAATCATTCCTCTTTCTGCTTGCCCTCACAGAATTTTCCACTTCTCGCTTATCATCCCCCTCTTAATGGTTTAGTATACGGTAATTACCAATACAGCTTTCCCACACCGACTTCGTGAAGAGATTTAGACTCCCATATATATATATATAATATATATATATATATATATATATATATATATATATATATATATATATGTGTGTGTGTGTGTGTGTGTGTATTTATATATATATGCTAATGTATATATATATATAGTATGTGGTATATATATAGAATATATTAGTATATATTTATATATATATGTATATGTATATATTATATATATATATATATATATATATATATATATTATATATATATATATGTTATATATATATATATAATATATATATATATATATATATTGATAGCGCTGGAGCACGTGATGGTACTGGAATGCATGTGTCAAGTTTTGTCTGCTAGGTAAGTTTGCATTATTCCGAGTTCAGAAATAGAGCTTTGTGAGAATGACAAGCCTGGTAGGGGATTCTGATGCTCTCTCTCTCTCTCTCTCATCATATTAGCGAGTAGCCAGTGATATGTTTCAAAGTAGGTAATATGCATGAGTGTAGGCCGATCGACAATTTTTATTCATTAATAATACGCAAAGCCTCGAGAATGTAGAAGCACCAGAGTTTATCTCGTAATCAAGGTTTTACGTCTTGTTGCTATTAAGACTCGTGAGGCGATGGCCGTGCTTTTCGGGGGGCTGGTCATTCACTTTCTCCATGCCTACACAGAAGGCTCATCCAATCCCCGTCAACACAAGACGTCATACACCTACTTCCGCACACTTTTGCTTTTCCAGGGTATTAAGGTCGTCCCTTCACATGACCTCTTTACACCATCTACCTAACGTTTTCTATGGCTTTCTGTACTCTAGCCTCTCAACACTTCTGATTTGTGGCCTCTATTCACTCAGCTATTATAGTTCATTCTTTCCATATGACCAATCCACCAGGAAAACCCTGATCCATCTTTTTCCAGCTGCCCTCAACATTTTTACCACCTCTGCTACACTCCACCTCTCTCACCCTCTTTCCTTTTCCTATGCCAAATATATACAACACAAACAGTTTACGTCAACAGGTTCAACCCTGTTTTTCATTTCACTCAACTTTCAAACTTTACTTCCATAAAGGAGAGTTGGTTCAACAATTCCATTTCACATTTCCCTTAACTTCACCGACATTAAGCTCTTAAGGAGGATAGTGCCGACAGTGCACCTTAAAGCGGTACACTGAAGACATTACTTAAGATTCTTTTCAGCAATCCTTTCTTCCACCATTTCCGAACAACTGCTACTTAGTGCAACTGCGTGGCCTTCCTCCTTCAAACACCTTTAAGATCTTTTTTCCCTCAATTTCCCTTACAGAACTGAATGGCCTCATATGTCCCAGCACTTGGCCTCTGGCCTAGATATTCTATTTCATTCCATTCCATTCCATTCCACCGACATACCAAGTCTCTTCCCAGTCTTTGGCACATGGCTGGCTACCTCCTTTCTTTACCTAATCTGCGACCCATTTCCAGTCATTATCCATTTTATGTACTCAAACAAACGACTAGATGAATTAACCTCTTCCATTCTTCCCCATCTATTTGATATTCATTTCTCCCTCTTCCTGTTTTCCGTTGTTCTTCATTCATTTACACTTCAACTTCACTGTTGGCAAACAATTTCAAAACAATAGTTTCTTCACTCAACACAATCAACACTATACCATCTAATCTACATACAACAGCTGTTTAACATTCTATTCATGAGCTTTTCCTGTCACAAAAATTGAATGTGAACCTACTGTATTTTTCTGACTTCCCTCGTCATTCTTTCTATAAATGGCCGTGGATACAAAACATTTATTCCGTAGACCTACGTTCATATCAAACCAGTCATTCTTCCAACAGAATATCCTGATAAATACTTTGTTCTATCTTGAACGCTCAAATTGCTCACAACAACTCGAATTTCTTACATCCTCAAACAAATTTCACATTTCCTTTCTGCCAAGGACATTGTATGCATTTTCTAGGAACTAGGATGATGTATGTTACATAAATTTCTTTTCCTTTAAATGTTACATTTGAGACAGTATTACATGAAAATTCATTCACTGGAATAATTATTCCCTTATCCCATTATCTTGGAATCTTTCCCTCATCCAGACTTAGTGCTTCTCAAATCTTGGACAGCCACCCGATCATATCTCCTTAGTAATCCCATAACCTTTTGTGTCTTTCCGTTTTTAACACCTTAATTAGCCAGTACACATCCTCAACAGTGCCTTCCACAAGCATTCTCAAAACTTACCCTTTATCACTTCTGCAGCATTCATCAGCTCTGCCGTTATTCTGTCTTCACATGAACAAATCTTAAAAATACTCACTCCATCGACCTAGAAATAAATTCACTTCAGACAGCATTAATTAATTTACATTTTTTATCTGCGACTCAGTTGTTGATCAACCTTTATGTCTGCATTTGCTTTCTTGGAACACAAGTGATTTTCCTTAAAATTCTTGCTCTCCTTTTCTCTTCTATTTCAATTTCTTTCCTTCTTTTCCTCCTTTTCTTCTAGGCTGCTCTATCTATTTTGCTGTATACCTGCGCACGATCTCTTTTGATACAGAATTGCACCTCAAAAATCCACTTGTTCTTTTTCTCAACCTTCCACTTTCCCAACCCACACAACGTTGTTTTTATTTTTCCTTCTTCTTTTCTAAGCAAATAAACACTCCCTATTGCCAAGTGACCCTATCACGGGATATTGCAACTCCTCATATACTTCTTCCAACTCTTAGCCTAGTGTGATACTGATATCTTACCTATTGCTTTAGCTGTTAGTGACATCCCATACACAAGAATATAGGACGGGCCTAAACAGATCTGCTTCACGCCACGCCCTTTCCTCTTAGGAGTCATAGTACTAGAGTAAGTACAGTATACAGTGAGGCATTCCAGAATGCATTCTGGAATTATGACTCAGATCTTGATTGGAAAAAATAAATGTCATTCTTCCGGGGTTGAACTGAACTTTATTTGGTGTGTGTGTATAATATATATATATATATATATATATATATATATATATATATATATATATATATATATATATATATATATATACAACAGATACCTTCTCGTTTCTCCATTGGCTAGTAATAGCATATCGTGATAGCTTCGTGGTGGGGGTCAAAACCTTGAAAAATTCACTAACACAGCGAAATAATTCTCGTATATTCCAAGAATGCAAGCAAATGAAAGCAAAGAAAAATATTCAGGCCAGATATCTATTAGGAAAAGAAAAGACAACTCAAACATACGCACCAAAGGAAAGCTTTGTTTCCATGATAGAGTTCCTTCCCCCGATATAGTGACTCAAAATGTTTATATAAAACATTTACAAGAATTCAAACCAAGGGATGTCGAAAGTCAATACTGAAGTGACGGCCGCCGATAAACCAAACGGCGAATCGATGAATTTTCGAAGAGGCGTCCGGATGAGACGGTAGGCAGGTAACAGAGGAGCCGGTTCACCACACTCACCTGCGGCAGCTTCCTGTGGAAGGACGGAGATCTCTCTCTCTCGCTCCTTCTCGCATCTTGAATCCGGCGATCACCTTCGGTTGGAGGTCCTGGTAGGTTGGTGCGGTTCTGTGCACTTCTTCCCTTACGTGATCCTCTTCGTGTTTGCACTGGAGTGTTTCTGTGATCAGAGCTTCTTGATTCGATGTGCGTTTTTTCTTTCACTTGCTGTCCTGCTCGGTATCCTCTACTGAAAGGAATTGACTTCGGACCAGTTTCTTGTTTTAGGGAAAATCAATGCAAAAGGTGGCGTTATTATTATATATAATTTCAAATTATGTAAATTGCTATCTTGCCTTCAAAAAGAAAGGAAAAAAACTTATCATTCCATCATTCTGACCAGTTCTCATCTAGCTCTAAATTTCACATAAACTGAGGAACACATACTACTGATGGTCTCTCTTTGGAGGCATCGTTTAATAATAACAATAATATAATATGGCCAATTGTGCCCGACCTAACATATTTATGAGACTTGCAATTTCTTTCGTTCACTATCTTTTATCTTATTTTAGTACGACGTGCATAAACTGATCAGCCTCGTGCCACACAAACCCTTTCCCCTTTGACACCACTGATACCAAAGTTTCTCCATTTGCAGAATGGTACGATGTGTAATTCTTACGCAGATGAAATATAATTTAGGCGAAATTTATTGGACACTTTTTATTTGACGATCTCTTCCTTGTTGTATTCCATAAGATTTAAAGCATAAAACCTATACGACGCTAAGGTTATGAAAAAAAAGGTCATATCATAAGGGTGAAGGATCTTTATCAAATGAAAATGAGGCAGAAATGAGCCGCATGAGATCAGGGCGAAAAACTTCGCTGAATCTTCATTCTGGATCTATTATTCCTTAAATAAAGACAAGAGACTTTGCCTTTACCAACGAACGACCTCACCTATGCATGTGAATGCGAGGTACAGAATTAGGAAAGGTTGCTAAAATTACTCGAGATCGAGCGATGTCCCTTAATGAAAAAAAAAGTCAACAAAACTTCATAACACTTCATCTCCTTTTACTGTAGAACCTTATTTAGATTTTCTTTCTCAAGTTTTCTCTTGATTTCAAGCATTAAACTGGTCAGTATCATATGATCAAAATTTCCTTAAACCAGGCCCAATGTGTGTGTGTGTGTGTGTGTGTATAATATATATATGATCCTTACCAACAGTTACAGAAATCGGGGAAAATAGAAGAGAAGGAAAACTACGAAGCTTTTGAGTAGAGCATCAAAAAGACTACTGAGACGGATATACCCCAGTTTTACTGACGCAGTCAATCTGGACTACTGTGGTCTGGTTGCTGCAGACACCACCTGAGCTCCTATTACTGCATATCTCTGAATTAAGGCGATCCTGCACTTTCTCGCAGTTCTGGACACCTATACACTACCACCCTAACCTAACACACAGATGCTTCTCTGTCATACCTACAGTAAACAGGTGTTGACCGAATAGTTCTCCTGTGCCGTTTCGTATACTATTATTGAATGGCATTCTCTTACATCGTATCTCATAGTTGATCTGAGTCCTACAAATTACTGCCATTACCCAGTTCTGGTTCATTATGTGCAGATAGGACTATTGATTTTATTTGATTTGATTTATATAGATTTTTGGCACTATTCCAAGCACTGGAGCAACTAAGGCCATTCAGCGCCGAAACGGAAATTGACAGTAAAAGGCTTGAAAGGTATTACAGGAGGAAAACCTCAAAGCAGTTGCACTATGAAACAATTGTTAGGAGAGGGTGAACAGTAAGATAGAAGAAAGAGATTATGAACGGAGGTACAGTAAAAGGAATGAAAGTAGTTGCAGCTAGGGGGCCGAAGGGACGTTGCAAAGAATCTGAGGTAATGCCTACATTGTCCCGAATGAGGTGCACTGACGGCACTAACCCCCTACGGGGCAGATAGGACTATTACACGTACTGGGGAACAAAAAATGAATGATTCACATGAATCGTGAAGTACAGATATAACAAGTTTTAGCATTATTCCAGATAATGTAAAAATGCTGGAAATAAACAAAAATTACATTTTCATCATGAGAAAAAAATCACGAAGAGAGAGAAGGAAACCAAGTTCCGCAGATGAGGGTTTGTTAAGTTGAAACTTTATAAGCTGAATTTGTGTGAATGATATTCGAATAATAAGTAGATTATGATTGACTGAGGTCTGTATGTATGTATGTGTGTATGTATATATATATATATATATATATATATATATATATATATATATATATATATAACAAATAGGATCAAATGGAATCGTAAACATATTTCCCTAATATGATCAGTTAACTACGTTACTCTTTTAAATGTATATCATACGGCAAACGTTGAATATTGAAGGAACCACTGGTAAGTTTGAACGTTGAGTACACTTGAGGTGATATAATTCCAATAGCAATAAAGTTTTGTGTGTGTGTGTGTGTGTGTGTGTGTGTGTGTGTGTGTGTGTGTGTGTGTGTGTGTGTGTAATTCTGAGTCCTTGTACCAGATCACATCTTGATTTGACAGAGGACTGTAGTTGAGATCCAGTATCGTTTTGAGAGTCCAATTTCTTCTATAACAGCTTATTCTTTCCTTGCATTTCAGATTCTTGCACTATGGCGCGAATGTGTCGCATGGCCGTTAATATTCATCATGCATGTAAGTCATTCCATGTGTCTTTTCTTTTCTATTAAATATCGGTTTTAGAACTGGCGGTAATGACGCCAGATAACTGACAATAATCATTCATGGTCATTAGACCAGATAGTGACGTAAAAAAATACTCGTACCTAAACGCAAATCGAAGGGAGAGAGAAATAACTTACAACAGTTTTATAAAACTTCAAATCCTGTTGTGGAAGGAGATATTTACCTGTGAGCCGCTCCTTAGAGGCAAACGAGGAACTCGTACAAGAGAACGTCATTCTTTTTAATATGCCAGCGCCCTTCTCTAAACGACACGTTCGTTTTTCCCCTCCAGTTCTGTTTTTGAAGATAGCGTCGTCGCTGGGCGTGGGGTCCGCACTTGAATATAACCAATACTTATCCAGAGTGCATCGAGATGCCCTTCCACACTGGACTTTCAGACGTTACCCTCAAATGTGAGTAAAAGTTCATTCCTATTCGGTGGCAAAAAAAAGGTCAGTATATTTCCTCCGTAGGTCATAATCAGACTTACCTTTCAAAGGTCAGTATATTTCCTCGCAGGGTCGTTATCAAACTTAATCTTTCAGGCTTAATCTTTCTTGGCAATAAAACACATTCCTTTTATAGCAATTTGTCTGTTATCACTAATTTTGATTTACAGTGAACCACTATTCATTCACAACCATTACTTGTATATCTGAGATTACAAGAAGCTTACATGATTTTTTTTTTCTCAGGAATGTTTCTGCCAGAGAAGTGCAAACTATATTATCGACAACTGGAAGCCTGAGTAAGGAAAATGTACAATTTCTCTACGGAGAAAAGTATGAAGGTAAGACGACACCGGGAAATTCGATCGTGAATTACGCAAAATGCAGCAGTTTCTCAAAATAATATTTCCCATTCGTTACGATCAGGATATACGACTCTCATTCCAGTTTAGATTTCGCCGGAACTGACACGTAGTAGACTTTACCTATAAAGCCAGACAATATGTAAAAACTATTACAGCCAGTCAAAGAATGGCCCTATCTCCTTACAGATCTAGTGAGCAACTTAACTAAACCTCTGTTCAACGATTACATTGGAATAGTGAAGCTAAAGAATGAAGGGACGGTGTCAGCCCTGAATCAGCTACTACAGTCGGCGACGAAAGACACTTCCTTAGTGTTTCTGGATTCTGCTGTCGAAGTTATTCGCGTTTTTAATTTGGTATGAACTGGTTGCAGCTTTTGGTGATATGCACGTTTCCTTTATCCTTTATATACAAACTCGTAGTATGACGTTAACGAACGTGTGTATGTGTGTGCGCGTGTGTCTGTGGGCATTATATACATATGTATATATCAAATAAATATAAATGTAAATGTAATTTTCTAAATCAAGAAAGAAAGAACTGAAGATGAATTCTGATGCTCGGGCGTGGAGTCGGTGTCGGGTCCGGGGTACTAAATAGCAAGGCACCAAAATTCTTAGTGGCCAACGAATTACCGTACTTCGAATCTCGGCCGGCCTCCAGAATGTCATCATTATGTTCTTTCTTGATTTGTATCTAGGCCTTGTAGTGACAAATATTTTTGTTCTCTTTCTTGATTTGTATCTAGGCTTTGTAGTGACAAACGTTTACAAGAGGGCACTGGGGTTAACAGAAATTACACGTGTCTGATAAAAAGTGACAAGTAGATTTTCAAATATATATATATATATATATATATATATATATACAAATTCTTTGTCTTATTTAGATACGCTTGTCACTTCGAAGCCTTGAGCTCCAACTTCAAAGAAATTTGAAGAAATCATGATGTCCAGTAGCGGGAAACGAACCCGCAATACCATATTCACGACGAGGTCATCTTGCCCACCTGACCTAATCACGACGAGGTCACCTTGCCTGGCCCTCTTGACCGCGAGGTCAGGTGGGGAAGGTGACCTCGTCGTGATTATGGTATCGTGGGTTCGTTTCCCGCTACCGGACATCATGATTTCTTCAAATTTCGTTGAAGGTTGAGCTCAAGGCCTTGTAGTGACGAGCGTATCCAAAAAAAGAGATAAGAATTTGAGAAGTTAAGAGGGCATTGTGGGTATCACAATTTCATATTTATCTGGTAAAATGACCAGTGTATATATATTTATAATATATATACATCTGATATATATATATATATGTATATATAATACAATATATATATATGTATTATATTAATTACAAAAGTACTATATATATATAAGCTATATATATGATAAATTATATACATAAATAATCATATATCAATATAATATATTATATATAATAGTATATTAATATACATATATAATTGTCCTTCTCTAAACATTTAGAAAGTTTACCTGCAAGCTAATCTTGAACGTCAGCTCAGTTAGGTAACCTTGAGAATCAACGCTTAAAAATAAAGCCTCGTGAATGGGATCAAAGCCATGATAATTTCCGTTGCATTTCCGCTGCTTCATCTTGCCTTATTCACCCTTTCTGCAACAGTACGAACCCATACCGCTAATACACCTGACTCACCATCTAAACCTTCGCGAAGAACATAGTGTTTACTGCACCGCCTGTCTTCAGAGATAGACTTCTTACCAATATAATCTAGAAGTTTTAGTTAGACGCACTACTGTCTTTATATTACTAATTCCAGAAATTCAATGGCTAGCAAATTACATTCACTCAGAAACTTGGCTGCAGTGCCAGTCGTGCAATAACACAGATCTTGTACGAACAGGAATCATGCGCCGTTTACATTTCGTCAAGGAGCAAGCTTGAGACTGCACTCCATCAATCCAATAATGATCGTAGTTTTTTCCCCCCCTAGAAATTCAATTCATTTTCTTTATTTCTTGCTACATTTAGCCGTGTTCTATAGGCTCCTGTGTCAGTGTTATATTAGCAAGTCTTTAAAGATGAAGACTGACGCTTGCTAGTTTATGTATGCCAATCCTGACGCGTAATATGCTTCTCGTAAGCCTAAAGGAATTTTAGAGGTGTTAGAAAATGAAGCTCTACATTAATCATCATTAGAAGAAATCACTTTCATCGTAATGATTAGATAAGAATACATATGCTACAGAAAATACTAATGTACTCTGATAATTGCATAGAATGAAGATTAACATGATAAAAATCATATTTTAACTGATAAAAAATTTCATATATGAATTGATAAAATTATTAATGTTTATGCTGATTGATTCATATATGAAATTTTTTATCAGTTAAAATATGATTTTTATCATGTTAATCTTCATTCTATGCAATTATCAGAGTACATTAGTATTTTCTGTAGCATATGTATCTTAATGAGATGAAGTGAAAAAAACTGTATCATTATATATCACGTGATCACTATTATTTACCAATATTCGGGCTTGTGCCTTGTATGATAAGGCGCCCTATGAGGTAATGTTAGACTAGCGATAATCTTACGCTAAGTCGGTTGGTATTGCACTTCCATCTTCAATGGAGTGTCTGGGGGTTTGTAGATCACTTACGAAGTCGGTATTATCTTGTTAGTTATTACGACGATGTGTTAAACTCATGGTGAGGAGGTTCTTGTAGAAAATACGAAATATAAAAATATATGTATTCTTCTGAAGTTTTACATGCTGAAGATCAGATATGATTGTACAAGTCTTCTAATAACGATAGCTTGATCGCTTCTGCCAATGATGATGGCTAATCCTATTCCTCTACATGATAAAGCTTAGGTAAAGAGGTACAGGTCTTCTAATGACGATAGCTAACTCTGTTCTGCCTGTCTACCATCTCTGTTACAAGTTATGAAGGAACAGACAGTAGTTCGAACATATGAACATACATACAAATGACATAGTTTCATACGAACACACAATCAAAATGAGACACGCTACAGATCACGTAGGCCGTTTGAATTATAGGTCGGGGTAGTTGTCTCAAGCAGGGAGCTTGGACTAATGTTTATAAACAATTGAATGACTACAGGTGACGGCATGTTATCTTAGCCTACATACTTATTGTATACGTCATCTTTAGCGTCTCTAGTCTGATCACATTCCTGCAAGCAATCTTTTATATATATGGACTAACATTCCATATTTTTATTATGTAAACACTTACATATATATATATATATATATATATATATATATATATATATATATATATATATATATAATGGAAATAATGAACATATATAAGTGTGTCTATCTAAGAATGCAAGTTAATCCACACCTTACCACATAATTATGTATCAGATTAAGGAACAAATGTTGAAGAGCCACTTGGTCAGCTGGGTTCTGATAATGGAAGGAGAGGAACCCAAGAGCGACGTTCTCTTCCTCGAGGACTTCGTTCATGAAGGAACGAAAGTGAAGGTCTTGACGAGGGAACCAAGTGGAACTTTCGAACTATTTTACTCCGTGGTGGACACGAATGGAACGACCAGGTTAGTAGGTGCGATTCTTTTCGAGTTTTCTAGCACGTTTTGGAAAATAATTGGAATGTTCCTAGTTAGTGACCCCACAGGACTTTCACTCGGCATGTGTCCACTTTTGCGGCGTGTTCAGTACGAGTGCGTTGGGCATTACCGTAAAAAAAAAAAACATAAACAAAAGACTGTAAATATCATAAAGATAATGGCCCCCAGATAACCCTTGATAACGATCCCCGAAAACCCTTGGGGGTCACTATCTACTAAAGGTCCAAATTATATTTCTTTTATATAACTTTTTATTACTGTTATTTCTTTTATTTTTACTGTGATTTTTTTTTCAAATGAGCGTGATCATTCATTACATCATGAAAAGTAAGCCATCGAGTTCATTTTGGCATCTTCCATAATGCTTGTATACTTGTCTTCCGCTGGAATGTCCTATCGTCTACAATTTCTAACGAGTGAACATTAGTAGTTAAGGAACGCCTTAATATTATAGCATTTCCACCTAGATATAATTAGGATTAGGTATCATACAGTCAAAGTGTCAGTTTTGCTGGGCCACATCCATATACTTTAAATGTTTATTTTGTCTCAGCCAATTTGTGAGTGTAGATTCTCGTTAAAAAGATTTCCTTTATTTATAACGAAAAATTGTTAGTATTTTGATATATTTTTTTTTATTTTAAAGAACAGAACCCTTCTCTTAAACTTTTTTTGTTTTGGAAATGTTTCTGCATGCATCACAAAATGTCAGAAACAGAAAACAGACACTAAACTCCTTAATAATAATGATACTTAAAGGAGAGACAAAGTTGTTAAGATATACGTCAGCAATTACTGGTTAAGGAGAAAATAGCGCGAAAGGCAGACAACGGGAGATTCCAAATTATGACGTCATGATAACACATTTTGTGGATGCTATTGGAAGGAAGCCCTGACTATTACAGATTCAAGAGCCAGGCCAAATGGAACAACGCCGTACACATAAAAAGGATACGTCTTCCACAACCTCGGAGGCACAGTGTGAATGGACGTCACATGACGGTGGGAGTCAAGGAATCCCTGCTCTCTCTCAAGATATCCAAAGTTCACGCCGACAGGAGTGTGGAGCTTGAATCAGGAATGGATGTCAATATTCTAAAATCCCTGAGTGCCTCATTGAATTTCACGTAAGTCATTCAGTTATTAAGCCGTATGAAATCACTGTAGATAGACATATTTCCACCTTTTGGAGAACATCCCCAAACTTTTGTTTTATTCTTACGGATAAAACTTTAATTATTTACAATATTATATAAAAATGATTGCACGAATGCAACTGTACATGCTAGTGGATTGAAAATGATTACAAATCACCTGAAATTCCTGAATTGTTCTTATTTATTTATTTATTTATTTATTTATTTATTTATTTATTTATTTATTTATTTATTTATTTTTTTATTTTAAGGGCGGCACCTCTACTGTGATATAGAGCCGCTATTGTCATAATAATTAAACAAGAAAGTCTGTTTTTACATTTTAGGAACACTATGTACAGTTGTCCAGCCTTTTTCAACCCAGATCATTTTGCCAATAGGCACACCGATAAATTATAAGCTCTTTTAGGCGACTCCCACAAGAGTAATGGTCAGGTAGATTGTAAAAACACCGATAACCTTTAAATCCTTAGGTGATTGTCATCAATTTACATCTTAAAACTAGTGTGTGTTAGTGCCAACGATTTTCAGAATTCTGGGACCTATTGATGTTAGCCATACATTGAGTCTGTAATGGCAATCCAAAATCATTTTACTATTTTATTACAGCACCTTGGAAAAGACAGTTCAGGGTAATGTACATTTTGTGCGGAGAATTGTCAGGCATTAGACAATCTTATGGACTTCATTAACCACTTTATAAGTACTAGAACAACTTTCAAAGAATGTCAGTTTCACCTCCTAGAATAATTGAATGCAAGAAAATTGAATTTAATCTAAGATGCAGTTTTCTAGCGGCACAATGTAAGATTTTTCAGACTCTGCCAACAACCCACCCCTTTTATGGCAAACTACTTACAAAATTAAAAACATTATTGAGCATTATCAAAACTGTCACAGTTTTGACTTATAAATCGAAAGCCACTGTAAACGTAGTGCCCTGTGCCACATGGCGTGGTTTGGGTCCTCCGCTAAAACACTGATTTCCAGACTCTAAAGTCTTTGAGAGTCAGTGATTCAAAGTCCCTTGAATTTATGGATAAGGACCAACGACCGAGGGACTATAAGAGTAGTGTCACGATTTAGGATCATAGCAATGAATTTAGGAATAAGTTTGGAAATGAAATAGGAAAATGAATCCATGTATACATCATAAAGTCAAGCTCCTTCTAAATTTAGATTAGTCCCGTTTTCCTTGAAAAGAGGGTTTTCTTTAGAATAATGTATCATTATATTTTCAGTGTCTTGATTTTAAACTTTCCCTGGAAAATATGTACTCGTAGCCTCGTTTTATATTTTTTTCTAGAACTTGAAAGTGAACAGTCCTTCCTTTAAAGAATATTAATAGTTTTACGTAGTACAAGCAGTAGTAAGTTCACTTATGAAAAACCTCTACACAAAAGCGAATTCTCCCAAAAAGTTTAATTCCTTTCAGCACAAATCGCTCAAAGTTCCTCTATCTGTTGTCATTACCTACAACTACAAACAAATCTATAACAAACAAACTTGATTTGGTCTTCAGGTCCTTGGAAATATTATGAGACCCTCAAGAAAATCATATCTTTTCCTTCTCGTCGTAGATGCCTCAAACATGATGAAAAAATGTTTTAAGTCATTCCGACTGCACGCTTTTTTCTTCTTTGATAATAATGTTCGACTTTAGGTCTACTTGCATGAAGTGAGCTTTTACAGTCATCTAAATCAGCATTTTCCCAACTGCACTGTTATCCTTCCTGTCCTTCGGAATCTTTGTCCATTCTGACCCTTTAATCAGTTTGAATCATGTTTCGATTCTATTACAGATACAGAGCAGTCTTAGCTCCTGATAACCTGTGGGGAAACCCTCAACCAGACGGAAGAATCACGGGGATTATTGGAATGCTAGCAAGACGCGAAGCCAGTTTTGGAATTTCAGCAATGGTTAGTACAGGTATGTCTCTCCCTAACAGTTTATTGTGTTCTGACATTTTTGTTTTCTCGTAAAAAAAAAAACAGTTGGTTTAAAGGGTCAGGGCTCACCTACGTTACAGCAGCTGGACATTATTCGACATTTTCTACCTGAAAATGAACGACCACAAACTCAAAGGTTGCAAATTTACTCTTGGGCTCATTTGGTCAGACCTAGAGACATCACATCTTCTGGAGGAGCGGCTGCTGCTCTTCAGTGTGTGCTGTCAAACTTTCGATCAGTGAAGTTTAGCAAGGATGAGCCTGAGCAACAGCTGGATGGGCGACCGCCAAAAAAGCCACAGGCAGTTGGCATAAAAAACCTTATGTCTATCACCGAGGCAGGGTGTGGGGCTGCCAACCTCATTCCAAACGAACACCTTTTCTAAAAAGAAAAAAAATATGAGCTTCAATTCTCCACTGACATCATAAAGGAGACCATTTATACATTAAGCATCCACTCCCTTCGCTGTATACCAAACGGAAGATATTATTCTCCTTAATTTCTATAAATCATAAAAATCGCCCATTCATTCAAGAATTTCTGACTAAACCTGGCTCAGACGAACCACAGACAAATACGCCCATCGGGCAGTACACCACCTACCGACCTACTTATCCATACAACAAATGCAGTCGCCGGATAATGGGATAAGAAATGAAACTTCCAGTTGTTTCACCTACCCATACCAGGCTGGCACACCCCCTCCCGCCCCACCCCACCACCCCTCGGTGCAAAATGTCCTGGAAAAAAAGAAGGAAAAAAAAAAGCCCAGCACCCACATCATTTCTTACTACTTACTGACTGCTCTAGGACCATTTCTTCTTTCTTTTTAACAAAATTAACCAATTATTTTTATGTTTCAAGGAGATGAAATCTGATGATGTATCCCACTCCTTCATGATTCATAAGTAGTGAATTCGTTCACTTCCTTCCTCGGTTTTGAAAATGTTGATGTACAAATTGTTTGTGTTCATTTCTCCTCAGAGAGTCGAGAGAAAGTCGTCGACTTTACCGCTCCATATTTCTTCACGAGAATGATGTTGTTTTCAAGGTCTCCGAAAGAAAAGAGCAGAGCGCTTTCAATCCTCAACACATTTCGTTTGGAGGTAATTATTCCTAATGACAACAAACATGAATAAAATCAGTCGGGTTCAATCTGAATTGTGCCCTACATCACCGTGATAAGATATATCTATTATGAGAATTGTGCTGCAATAGATATTGCAGCGCTAAACAGACAGAAACTTTCTTTATTGCAATGCAAAGGTTCTCTATTTGATTAAAGGAATGGTATGATTAGATTCAAGTATAGACGTACAGTTTAGGGGCACGGATTTTCACATAATTGTCTTGTAGATTGCGTTAAACTTAAACAGGGAAAACATTATAATACTCTCTCTCTCTCTCTCTCTCTCTCTCTCTCTCTCTCTCTCTCTCTCTCTCTCTCTCTCTGTCTCTCTCTCTATGTATTTTAAATCATTATCATAATTATGAATCCAACTGGTCACCAAGGCAAATGACACTGTGATGTATTTTAAAAACTAGGGTAACATGTAGTTAACCTGATTCCATGTAAATACTGCAATAAACATATTTTGAGACTGTATCGTATTTCCCTTCCATAACCACGGCACTCTTCCCTAAACAGGTATGGGCATGCATTATTGCTTCGGTTTTACTGATGTCACCAGTCATTTATGTGATATCTTACACATCAGCCTCCGTCGGAGCAGACGCAGTTAAGGAGAGTCTGCAGTGGTGTGCTTTCAATCTGTTCCGCAGCATCATCGTCCAAGGGAGCTCCCTCCATGCTGAAGCCTGGTCCAGGAGAGTCTTCCTCATGTGTTGGTTTCTCTTCTGCCTGACAGTCTCAGGTAATTCGAGCAATTACATATCACCGATATTTACTGTCATCTTCATTGTACTGAAAAATATGTTCCTTTACTCCGTTATGCAAAGAACGAATTTCTGTTTAGCATCGATATCTCTTGCATCATATTACTTTCTCCGCAGATTTATACTCATGTCTTCTTTCAGCGTTGTACTCTGGAATGTTAACTGCCGTATTGGCTGCCCCTGCCTACGAGACACCTATCGATTCCCTGGAGGATCTCCCTCGAGCAGTCAAGAAAGGCTTCACCGTAGGAATCATGGAGGATACCAGCACTGAATACTATTTCAGGGTTTGTATTTCCCTACAATCAAAACTCATAGGAACGGTTAAAAGTCTTGTCATTGTGCACAGAACTTTCACCGCAGACAAAGTCTACTTATAAATGTCATAGGTTTGTTTATTATTATCAAAGCAAGAAACCATGGAGCTAATTAGAGTTTCCTGGCGAAAAAGACTTTTTTTATTCCAAAAGTTTCATAAGTCTATAAACACTCAAGTTCACATATAATGCTTCCGAAAGAATGTAAAGTTTTATCCCAACATTAATACTTTATCAAATATGAAAAGTACGAACAAAATATATTTAACAGGAGACTAAATCCAACATTTACATGAATAAATGATTTACCGAAGTTGTAAATTGAATAGATGCTTTTGAGACAGAAAATGATTTGGCAAAGATTGTTGAAAGGATACAGAAATTCACCTTGAAATGCGTGGCGCTGACACAAGGGTCAGTAGTAATATATATGAAGTCAGGTTGTTCTCCAATGGTTTTTAAATTCAACTTTTAGATTAACGTATTTTCAGGCAAAACTAACGGCATTTCAGGTATGATTGTTACGAGAGGATAGTAAATTATTTCGTTGAATATAATATGACAAGTGTTTACTAACACTTTAATTGCATATAGGCAAAACTTTAAGATACATTTTCACTTCGAGAAAGATCAAACTTCCGCATGAAGTTTACCAATCTTATATTAGACACCGAGCCTTTCGAAATCTGTTTTCTCCGGAGAAATGAAAGATTTTCGAGTCAAATTTAAACGCGTCGCATGTTGTGGAACACGACTTCCCCAAACGCTTTGCCTTAAGACTCCCATACACAGAACGACTGTCTGAACAATTGTCGTTATCGGCAAACGCACACACTATTCATAAAGTATGAACGATCTCCGCACCGATTTCAATCTGAACAAAGATTTTGTCTGGGAAGACGTGACATCATCTCTAGAAGAGACGTGCGCGATAGATTTAGCCTATATCAGTGGACAAAGCCATACATTGAACGACTTGTGTATGACATACACAAGTCGCAAGCCAGCAACCTGGTCGTGACAGATTCACGCCGAGATCGTTCAGACACGAAGCTCCGCCCACTTTTGCATTCAGACAAGCTCATACGCAATGTTTTTGCTAACGATACAGACAGTCGTTCAGTGTATGGGGCCCTTTAGTCTTCAAGCCGGCTGTAATATCCTTTGGGGTCAGGATCTAAAATTCATCCCCTGTCCATTCTTCCTCCGTATTTTTGTGGAAAGAAGGACATCTTCCGTCCGTGAGTCTTTTTCCCTCTCTCATGGAAATAACATTACACGCGGAAGAAATCAATTTAATTTCGAATAGTTGTCCAAATTGGCATTCATTCTTCCAGCTAGAAAGAAGACGAGAGGAAACAGGATAGGTTGTCATCTTCACTGTTTAACGGATGAAAAAGATGAATATTTCTGCAAAAGAAGTCCACTTCTGTTTTCTTCTTCACAGACAGCTACTGAAGGCTCTTTCAAAAGGACCTGGGGTCTGTTCAATCACGAAGACCGATCGAAGAGCTTCGTCAACGGACCCGAAATGGGACTAAGAAGAGTGAGTTGGTCTTCACATTGTGCCTTTCATTCCAGTCTTTGAAATGTCTTCATCTTCTTCTTCCTTCCTTCTGTTCTTTCTGATGCTGGTAGTAACAGTAGGGATAAGAACCGCAACAACAGTTTTGTTACCATTATTATTGGATAATACGTTCTCTGGCAGATTCTATGTATACACATAATATATGTATATGTATATGTATATGTGTATGTATGTATGTATGCATATATGCATGTGTGTGTAAGTGTACATATGCATGTATGTATAATATATATATATATATATATATATATATATATATTATATATATATATATGTGTGTTGGTGTGTGTGTGTGCGTGTGTGTGTATGCGTGTGCATGTGTGTGTGTGTGTAATTTTAATAGCCATAATGCCCTCGTAACTTCTAAGATTCTTTGCTCTTTTTTGGATACGTTTGTCACTACAAAGCCTTGAGATCCAACTTCAAATTCAAAGAAATATGAAGAATGCATGATGTCCGGTAGCGGGAAACAAGCCCGCGACACCATAATAACGAACGATCCTGCGATATCATAATCACTCGTCGTGATTGTGGTGTCGCGGGTTCGTTTCCCGCTGCAGGACATCATGATTTCTTCATGTTTCTTTGAAGTTGGATCTCAAGGCTTTGTAATGACAAGCGTATCCAAAAAAGAGCAAAGAATTTGAGAACTTAAGAGGGCATTGTGACTTACAATTACATATGTATCTGGAAAAATTGACCAGTAGATTCTATATATATATATTATATATATATATTATAATATATATATATATATATATAATATGTATACTATATATAGTGTATGTATGTGTGTGTATGTATGTATATATATATATATATATATATATATATATATATATATATATATATATATGATTTGTGTATACTATATATACGTGTATGTGTGTGTTCGAAACCAGGTCTTACAGCTGAAAGATTATGATGTGAGACGGAAATTCCTTTCTGTCCCACACGTGATTGTGTGTGTTGATTATTTCTAATATATATGTATATGTATTTGTAAATTTTATATAAATATAATATATATTTATATATTCCATAAGCACTTTTGGTAGTACATCACTGAATTTTCAAGAACGAAAAAAAAGAAAATCAATTATTTTCCACAGGTTCTAGAGGAGGAATTTGTGTTCATCATCGTGGACTCTTACTGTTACGCTTTTGCGATGAGATATGGAATACAGAACTTCCACTTCGGTGGAGATACGCTCCTTCCGATTTCGACTGGGATTGCCTGTCAGGAAGGATCCCCCTTCAAAGACACTTTCAGTCACATGTACGTAATAATAATAATAATAATAATAATAATAATAATAATAATAATAATAATAATAATAACAGTAATAATAATAATGTTATTTATTTTAGCACAGCTCATGGAATATTCAAAGTTAGAGACATGACAATGCACAGAATCCAGATACACGAGATCAAATGATAAAAACAATACTCGGCAATCTCCACGCAGTTGCTGAGGTAGCAGTACAAATAGTCATTATAGTAATGGTAGTGACAGAACTCATCTCGAGAATAAGATTGAAAATATCAAAAGTGATAAAACTGAGAGGTTGCAGAAGTCAGGTCCAGAGGGATAATACGAAAAGTGAAAAAAGCACATAATAATAAAAAATTGTATCATATTAATAAGATTTCATATTCTGTACCGCCGGATACTCATTTACTCCGAGAAATAAGACAGGGGAAGGACACTCAGCATGAAAATGAAGTAAACTACTAAGAATGGGGAGACAAAGAAAGCAACAGAAAGAAAAAGAACAATACAAAAACACATCTGTACGTCTAAGGATTGTTTGTCTTTTGTTATCAGAATGACGCCTTGTTCAAGAATGCCTTGGATAACCTCTCCCGTTTCTTTCCAATAATATACATACATACATACATACATACATACAGCAGACTCCATACTCTGAACAACAGTTTGAATAATTGATTCCTGAATTTATTTTACAAGAAAGAACATGGCTATCATTAATGACCTGAAATTTTAAGTCGAGATGAATATGTATATGTATATGCATATACATACATACGTATATATATATATATATATATATATATATATATATATATATATATATATATATATAACAAATATACAAACAAGAAAAATCAAATATCAAACAACCTGTAATATTAGAAATGCCCACAATAAAAATGAACATGAAACTAGTAAATAACGAATATTTAAAGAGAAACTAGATAAATGCCCATTGTCCTAAATACAAATGGCCTATCTCAGCAAAAGGATATGGAAAAAATACCCCTTTTGAAAACAGCAATGAAACACACACACACACACACACACACACAACACAC
>NC_087210.1:55448014-55558014 GCF_015104395.2 Macrobrachium nipponense | reverse complement strand
ACACAAGGCTGTAAAGTTGTGTGGTTTGAAGTATAGTGGAATACTCGTCTATGTACTACAAGTCAATGGGAGGACTTGTATTCTTCTTGCTTAAGCCAGAGTACACGGCACCAAAATGACCAAGAGCAGCGCTGGGGCTATTGAGTCTCTCCCAACACGTTAAGGACAAATAGGTCCAGATATACCTATGGCATAGGGTACTGTGACAAGGATTCCTACCTAACTGACTTCTGAGGGAAACCCGGGTCACTTATAGCCCCGTCTGCGGTCGCCATCTTGGATGTTTTCGATGGTCAGTTGGCACTGTTAATATCTTCCACACAGACCTTCTTAATCCTCAAGTAGTGCTGGAAGAAAACAGTATTTCACCAGTATCTAGCGTCTATATTGTCTACAACAAAATAAGGTCACGGCAAGGGAGAGAAAGGTTACGATGAGCGGAGTTACTAGATGCGGCAGGCGAGGGTCAGATCAAATCTTAAATGACCTGCAATTGAGTCAAAAGCGGATGGCTGCCGGAGCGGTGTAAGAATTGAATCTGTCACCCTTTCATGTGTTTTGACCAAATGTAGGTGGCCTGCTAGGCAGTCAGCGTGAGGACTTAATGACAGCTGGGGTCATTAAAGGTTAGGTGGCCTCCTAATACACTTGAGAGGCTGTCAGCATCTTGGTCTCGTCTGAAAGACATCGTTAAGGAGTGACGCAGGTGTTATCAACAATGCCTGGATCAACGCTAATCCTAGGTCGCGAATGCTGAGGGCATTCCAAAGAAGTGTCCTTAATGACATTCTATTGCATTCGCTATGACCTGATGAGGGGTTTCTGAATGATGGAAAGGGTACAAACTACATGATAAGCAAGATGAATCTAAACTGATTTATTATGACACTAAGTTGTTGTTCCTATCGCGAACGAGATTCTGAGTGTTTATGATTTATATGACAGCCAGACAAATTCGATCTATTTTTCCATGACACTAATGTGCTGCTACTTTCTCTGAAGATAAAAACAGTCCTAGGCCAATCCCCTGAATTGAACTGGAAAGCAACCCTTCTTCCTTTTCTTGTTTTTACTTTACTTGTAAATTGAGTGAAAATTCAAAAATAAGGTGAAAATATGTGTCATAAAATCACGCATGTGATATATATATATATATATATATATATATATATATATATATATATATATATATATATATAGATATATATATATATATATATATATGATATATATATATATATATATATATTGTGCATACAAATATATAAGCATATAGATTTTTTTAAAGCTTGGTTTGCTCAACAATGCCGTCACCAATTCTAGCACCTGCTTCACTAACATTCCACTTAACCAGCATAGTAGTTCTTAAAATTGGGGGCGTCAGCAATTTGCAGGGGAGGAGCGAGCCCTAGGGAAAAAGTAAACAGTCTCTAATTATATTCGTTATTATCTTAACAAGAGTGAGGAACTAATATTCAGAAGTTTATGACATATGCAAAAGTATTGCCTTATAACGTTGGTTTCCTATAGTCTTCTAGTCTAGTTATACTCGTTGGTCTTACCATGTTTCATAATTATTCACCTCCCTCTCTATCCTTCGAAATCCCCTCTCTCTCTCTCTCTCTCTCTCTCTCTCTCTCTCCTCAATCTTCGTTCCTCTCTCTCTCTCTCTCTCTCTCTCTCTCTCTCTCTCTCTCTCTCTCTCTATTTTCCTTTAGATCTGGATGGGAATTTTACTCGTATATGCAAGGTCTCAGTAGTGAGTAGTTTCGCCGATGACAAAAGAATAAGTCGAGAAATTACTTGTGATGAAGATAGGAACGCGCTACAAGAGACCCTAACAAAGTATATGAATAGGCAGAGGTAAATAGGATGGTATTTAACTCTGATAAATTTGAATCAATAAATTATGGAGATAGAGAAGGAAAGCTATATGCATATAGTGGACCTAATAACGAGACAATCACTAATAAGGAAGCAGTTAAAGACCTTGGTGTGATGATTAATAGGAACATGTTATGCAATGATCAAATAGCAATTCTATTGGCAAAATGCAAAGCAAAAATGGGAATGTTGTTACGGCACTTCAAAACAAGAAAAGCTGAACACATGATTATGCTTTATAAAACGTATGTTCGTAGTCCACTTGAATATTGCAATATGATATGGTAACCACACTACCAAAAGGATATTGCACAAATAGAGAGTGTACAAAGGTCCTTCACAGCTAGAACAGAAGAAGTTAAGAATCTTGACTACTGAGAAAAACTACAATTTTTAAAATTATATAGTCTAGAAAGAAGAAGAGAACGCTACATGATAATTCAGGCATGGAAACAGATAGAAGGAATAGTCGAAAACATCATGGAACTAAAAATATCAGAAAGAGCAAGCAGAGGTAGATTAATAGTGCCCAAAACTGTACCAGGAAAACTAAGGAGAGCACACAGGACATTAATCCACAACGCACCAGCATCAATAATGCAGCGTCTATTCAATGCGTTGCCAGCTCATCTGAGGAATATATCAGGAATGAGCGTGGATGTGTTTAAGAATAAGCTCGACAAATATCTAAGCTGCATCCCAGACCATCCAAGATTGGAAGATGCAAAATATACCGGAAGATGCGATAGCAACTCTGGTAGACAGAGGTGCCTCACACTGAGGGACCTGGGGCAACCCGAACAAGATGTAAGGTCTGTAAGGTAAGGTAAGGTAAGGGGGCGTGATAGTAAAAAGTTTAAGAACCACTGACCTTGCTTCACCTGCTTCGAGTCTCACTTCTCTGATCCTACCACCATTCGTCACATTTGTTACCATCCTATATTGATATTCACCGTTACATCTTTCTGGTTCTATTTTCTCCCTCAACTGTACTCTTGCCTACGATGCAGGAACCAAGAAAATCTCATAAAAAGATCCAAAAACCATTCGTGATGTAAACATATGATGATGTCATGAGGCATCCACCAAGAGGGCATTAAGTCACTAACACAGTCTGGGCATCAACAAATTTGATAATGGCCAGCGGGATATGGAATTATCCCCGTGGTTACAAGACTGCTTTTGTGCTACGGCTCGTCACTTTGTAGACAAGCGAGAAGACCCGCGACAAGATTTACTATAGCGTGAATAGGTAACTATTTCTTTAATGGGTGATAGTTACTTAGCAACGATCATCTCTTGCTGCAGCAAATAGAAGGCTACAGTGTCGAAACATGAGGTAAAACAAAGCAGATTGTCTTTGCATTCCCGCCCTGAGTAGCACTACATCAAACAAATGAGTTATAGACTGGTTCATTATGTAGATGAATTATTCACATTGAGTTACTTGTAAAACAGAAACAATATGAATTTCAAGGAAATGGAAGAACTCCAAACTAACAACTTAGTCCCAACAAGGTCTGGTCACTCCCCCGCCCACCCACCCCCCCCCCCCACCACCACCCCCAAAATCCCCATGTAGGCAGGGCTTTTGTCTACCTCCTTACTGCGTCAGCAGGTGAGATGCCGTAACGAGTAAGTACCTCTAAGATACGTCATCGCCTACGTGTACATGTAACAAAAATATTGACATACTCTTCCCCTTCTCCTAAGAAATGATTAATTCCTTTGTATTAAGGATATATAACAGTAAAACGTACAGTATATAACTGTATAACATATCTTTGTATCTAAGAAGATTACCAATATATATATATATATATATATATAATATATATATATATATATATATATATATATACATACATACATACATACATACATACATACATATATATCATACATACATATATATTATATAATATATATATATATATATACATACATACATCCATATATCTATATATATTGGTAATCTTCTTAGATACGAGGATATGTTATACGATTGTATACTGTGCTTTACTTTTATATATTTATTTAATACAAAGGAATTAACAATTGCTTAAGAGAAGGGGAAGAGTATGTCAGTATTTTTTAACATGTATAGTATGTAGACAGTATATACATACACAGTGCCCTCTTTATTTCTCTTTCATCACACAAGTTAATATATCATTTAGATTTCTAAATCTTATACTGCCATGTTAGAGCTCCTTGCAGCGTAGTAAAATATGAAGCAAATTATTTTATAAATATCTTCAGCGGTTTCTTTCTCTTCAGTAGCAAAGCGCAAACACATGCAACATCAACAATAGTTATCAATGTTGACACTTAGAAATTCAACTATCACGGGCAGGTACACATCAGGCCAACCAACTATAGTGTCTCGTGTGCGGGCAGCCTAATTCCATCAGTTCATCAGTTCTAGCGAGCGGACTTACTCCGCCCACAAATTGCCGTCCAAACGTACGTTTTAACGTCAGTGTTGATGAACTGACAGAGAGCCTGACATGTATACCTGTGCGTGAATACCCGGCCTAGGATATACTTACTTTACATATATATAGAATATATATTAATGTATGTATCCATATATACATAATATATATATATATGTATATATATATATATATATATATTATATATATATATATATATATATATATATATATATATATATATATATATATATATATATATATATATATATATATATATATATATATATATATATATATATATTAGTACAATGAATGAAGCAAGAGAAATTTTTTATATATGAAAACTGTACGTAGGAAAAACAAGCGCCTCTGAACATAAAGTAAAAGATGTAATGGTAAACCAGCCACCAGCGTTCAGTTTTTCTGGCCTGCCCAGGCGGCCTGGTTAAATTGCTCATCTCAATCGGTGAACCTCAGGCCAAACGGCTGCTGATGCGCATCGCAATGTTAATAAGGTTGAGGCAACTTTTTTGGCTCGGTTCACTGTCCGTCCTCAGACAGATAACGTATACTAATCAAGAACATCGAGCTGGGTTTTATTGAAGTGGAAAGTGTTTATACGTAAATTGATGATATATTGGATGTACTTGTTTCTCATATTTGATACGGAAGTCAGAATAATATATATCTATAATTTTGCCATTTTTCCACGGGAAAAATAAGTGTATAATGAAGGCTGAAAGTGACAGCATCATTCTTGAATGTCTTGTAGATTTCATTGACATCTATATGATATAACTTTGCTTTGGCAAGTAAAATCCAAAGTCTATCGAACAGAATAAGCGTATGTATGTTCATTCGTGGCTATAAACCATGTATGCAAGACAGTTTTTCAATGAGAATAAATATCTATTATGACAAAATAATGTCAAACAAGAATAAGCCTACATATGCCTATTTATGATTATGCACCTTGTATGTAATTCGTTTTTAAAATGGGAACAAAATAATATTATACTTTCTGACGAAAAAAAAAATCAAACAATGTTGGATTATGTACGATTTTTCATTGCTTACATCGCACGGAAGTTCGCTTTGAAATGAAATTAGACTAATCAACACACTAATGAAACACAGAAGGGCAGTAGTAAACTAAGGATTTTCATTCATTGTAACACAAACAAATCAATCTTTAACCGAAAACAAATGAAATAGAAAAAATATTATGCCTATATATATCAACTTTGAAACGAATGCAAACGATTACGAACATAATTATCTTTCTATGGAACTCTTCCTTCATTCGTAAAATATTCAATAAACCTTATGAAAGTCCTTGGGGCCAACTTCAAACTCTTAACAAGTTCATGGGAGTATTTAATTCGTTTTTACCAATCACTCTTTCACTGGACGTCTTACTTGACAGAGAACCAGGCTCCAGAAAGGAGAGAGGTCAAAAGAACGCTCCTGTAGGCACAAAGCAGCAATTCAGATGGAAGAAGTTGCAGAACCTGACGATGAGGAAGACTGACACAAGGGCCGAGAGAAAGCGAAGAAAGGATACCTGAAGGTCTGCAAGGAACAGATACAAGGAAACGGGACCGAAGCGAAGACTGGGAAGGCGCTCACTGCTGGTTTAAACAAACCCCCTCTGCAATGATTTGGCACTGCGATAATACCAAAGCCGTGAGGCATCATTGCCGTCAAAAGCGCAAGAGGACCTTACCTTACAGACCTAACATTTTGTTCGGGTTGCCCCAGGTCCCTCAGTGTGAGGCACCTCTAATGTCTACCAGAGAGTTGCTATTACATCTTCCGGTATATTTTGCATCTTCCAATCTTGGATGGTCTGGGATGCAGTTTAGATATTTGTCGAGCTTATTCTTAAGCACATCTACGCTCACCCCTGATATATTCCTCAGATGAGCTGGCAACGCATTGAATAGACGCTGCATTATCGATGCTGGTGCGTAGTGGATTAATGTCCTGTGTGCTTTCCTTAGTTTTCCTGGTATAGTTTTGGGCACTATTAATCTACCTCTGCTTGCTCTTTCTGATATTTTTAGTTCCATGATGTTTTCTGCTATTCCTTCTATCTGTTTCCATGCCTGAATTATCATGTAGCGTTCTCTTCTCCTTTCTAGACTATATAATTTTAAGGATTGTAGTCTTTCCCAGTAGTCAAGGTCCTTAACTTCTTCTATTCTAGCTGTAAAGGTCCTTTGTACACTCTCTATTTGTGCAATATCCTTTTGATAGTGTGGGTACCATATCATATTGCAATATTCAAGTGGACTACGAACATATGTTTTATAAAGCATAATCATGTGTTCAACTTTTCTTGTTTTGAAGTGCCGTAACAACATTCCCATTTATGCTTTACATTTTGCCAATAGAATTGCTATTTGATCATTGCATAACATGTTCCTATTAATCATCACACCAAGGTCTTTAACTGCTTCCTTATTTGTGATTGTCTCATTATTAGGTCCCTTATATGCATATAGCTTTCCTTCTCTGTCTCCATAATTTATTGATTCAAATTTATCAGAGTTAAATACCATCCTATTTACCTCTGCCCATTCATATACTCTGTTAAGGTCTCTTTGTAGAGCGTTCCTATCTTCATCACAAGTAATTTCTCTACTTATTCTTGTGTCATCGGCGAAACTACTCACTACCGAATCCTTAATATTACTGTCTATGTCTTCAATCATAATAACAAACCGTATTGCAGCTAACACCGTACCTTGTGGCACACCGGATATTACCTTGGCTTCATCCGATTTCTCATCGTTTGCAATAACTATCTGTTTCCTGTTGTGTAAAAATTCTTTTAACCATCTTCCTACTTTATCCACGATATTGTGTTTTCTCATTTTCTTCGCTAATATATTATGGTCTACCTTGTCAAAAGCTTTTGCAAAGTCTAGATAAACCACATCTGTTTCATTTCCGCTTTTCATATTTTTGAATATGTTCTCACGGTGGACTAACAGTTGGGTTTGTGTACTTTTTCCGGGTACGAAACCATGTTGTCCTATATTAAACAAATTATTTCTTATTAAATGTTTCATAATATTTTTCTTCATTACCCTTTCATACACTTTCATAATATGTGATGTTAGACTCACAGGCCTATAATTACTTGCCTCTAGTCTTGATCCACTTTTGAAAGTTGGGGTATTATATGCTAATTTGTGCTCATCATAAATCTTGCCTGTATCTACACTTTGTCTTAATAATATTGCAAGTGGCTTTGCGATAGAATGAACTACTTTCTTTAACAAAATAGCAGGAACTCCATCAGGCCCTGCTGCAGCTCCATTTTTAATTTCATTAATAGCCTGCACAATATCAGCTTCATTAATATCTATGTCAGCTAAATATTCACTATTTTCGTCCCTTACTTCTATATCATTATCTTCATTATCTATTCTAGGGGTGAATTCTCTCTTATATCGTTCTGCCAATATGTTGCAAATTTCCTTTTTTTCATTCGTTAATCTCCCTCCAATTCTTAGAGGGCCTATTTCTATTCTTCTTTTATTCATCTTTTTCGCGTATGAGTATAATAGTTTGGGGTTTTGCTTGATATTTATTAGGGTTTTTTCTTCCAAGTCCCGTTTTTCATTTTCTTTTGATTGTATAATCTTTTGTTCTGCATTTTCTATCATACTTTTTAGTTCTATAACTTTCCATGCATTTTTTTCTTTTGCAAGACCTTTTTTCCACTTTCTGAATTTCTGGAACCAGATCCTTCTGTCTCTTGGTATGCATGACTGATGTTTACTTTTCTTCTTCGGTATATATTTATCCACTATTTTCTCTAATATTTTATATAATATGTCCGTATTTGCCCTTATGTCATCACTTACGAAAATGTTATCCCAATCTTTGTTTAATTCTTCATTTATTTCTGAACATTTTATATTTTTACTGTAGAAGTTGTATTTTCCATATCCTTCCCACTTTTTCATTTCTTGCTTATCTCTGTTTTCACTTGCTTTGGAATGGACTGTTAATTCTATGACATTATGGTCTGAAATACTCGCATTATAAACTATTATTTCTTTAACATAATTCATCTCGTTCACAAATACTAGGTCTAAAGTATTTTCCTTTTTTGTTGGCAGGTGATTTATTTGTTGAATGTTGTATTCTAGTAGCATATCTAATAGCTTTTCAAATTGCCTCTTATCTTCTGCACTACTATTACTCTTTTTTATATGTATAAATACAACCACAATCTCCTATTCGTTCTTTCCAGTCTACGAAAGGAAAGTTGAAGTCTCCAGATAGGAGAATAGTCCAGTCCTTGTGATTTCTACACATATCATCCAATTTTTCTATTATTAAGTCAAACTCTTTAGTATTAGGAGGTCTATATATTACTATGTTCATTAATTTTTCAGATTCAAATTCTACCGCTATTAGTTCACATTCTGAGTTACTATATTTCTCATATATTTTTCCTTGTTTTTTGTCTTTCCCATATATTGCGGTTCCCCCTTGATTCCTATTTTTTCTATCTGATCTATAAGTTTGGAACCCTTTTATTTGATCATCATTCCCAGTCTCTTGGGAATACCAGGTTTAACTTATATTCATTATATCTATTTTCTTTTCAATTTGGGTTAGTTCTTCTAAGTACTCTATTTTTCTTTTTGAGTTACTCGTAACTAAACCCTGCACATTCATCACTATGATGGTTTGCGTGTTTTCTCTTTCATTTAATATTGGTAATAATAAGGATTTTCCCATGTCTCTTTCCTGTTCTGGTATGCTGTTCTTTTTTTCATTTCCAGAAATTCTGACATTAAAAAATCCAACTTTTCCATAATATTTGATCTTCCTTCATCATAATTATTCATTTTGTGTCTGAATCAGCAATTTTCTCCGTATCTGCAATATTCTCTTGCATAATAAATACAGTTATTATCTCTTGAGTAGAATCTTGGAGCTGATGCTTTGAAATTTTTTGCTGACATCTCTGCATATCTCGTTGATGGCTTGCTTTTTTCTCTTACCTGGTATTCTTTATTCCTCTCTTTATTTGTTTCTTTCTTATTTTGGATTTCATTACTTGATTGATTATTTATTTTATTATTATTCATGGCTATAGGGTGCATATATTTACATTTTTGTCGAACTTACATCCTTTTCCTTCTTTCAGGTTTTTGCATATTTTTGGATGCAGATATCTGCAATCATCCTCATAGCCATCTAGGTATGCACATTTACCATATATTTCATAGTTGTGACATACCTTAGGATGTTTGTAGTAACATCTTTCTCCAAATCTGCAATTCCCTCTTTTCAAAAGGTTGCAGACTTTGTCTTTTTTATCTATTTTTTCCTCTTTCCCGTCATTGTGTAGATCTGAGTAGAGCCTCTTTGGGATTTTCTTTTGTGTTGTCATATCGTAATTCATTTCTTCATAAGCATGCTGCTTTATTGCCTCATATGTAGTATCAATGAGTATCTCTGCATCCATACTTTTATCTTGTTCTTTGTTTTCCTTATTTTTTCTGTCATTTCAGTTTTGTTTACTTCTCTTCCGTTTTCCTCTTCTTCTTCCGCTTCCTCTTCTTCTTCATCCTCAACTATTTGTACATTCAATCTTGATTTAATAACATTGTCTATCCATGATAGACATGTTGAGCAAAATATTCTGGTATCTTTTCTCATATCTTGCATTACCTCAGCACATTGTGGATGGGTCGGAATGTTGCATGCAGCACATTTTCTGATTAGGTTTTGTGGATTAACTATGCTATACCACACCTTACACAGTTTGCATGCTTTTGGCATTCTTTTTCCTAATGCATCAATTAGGATATTCACAATGTTCACCTTATTCATTTTCTTTGTCGGAATATGTTGGTTTATGTATATTTTCTTTATGAGTCTCTTGACCACTTGGATTTTATTTGGAACTTCTTCAATTATTTTCAAGATGTTTTCAGTTGATTTGTTCCAGTTTGAAGGATTATATCCTTCTAATATATCTATGAATGCTTTTGTATCGTTTTGGTTAGGACTGTTGCTGATCTCATAGATGAGAAATGCCAGTTCCCTTCCTGCTACCTCATCGTATTGCGAATCTGCCAAGCAAGCTAAATTTCGCCATTTCTTCCCGCAGTTGGAACTTACTGCCATCTTGTTCTGATTTACAGTATTTCACTTGATAAACTAATTTAGAAGACGCTTTATCCTACTATTTTCACACTAATCTTATCACCGATAGTTCACGAACACTTCTAGATATTTCTCAAATTCTAGACGTATGTTAAACTTGTGATATCTGTTGATTACTGACTTCGCGCGGGAACGTCTCACTAAGCAAGATGGCTACTACGAGACAAAGAGACAGAGAGAGAAAATATGACTATCTACTTACGAGAACCGTGGAGAATGGTTTTCCAAATCCTCAAGAATCCCATAAGAAAGCGCCCTCAAGAGTCAAGACATACATGGAGGAGGACGAACGAACGAACGCACTGTCTCCGTCTTTCTCCAAGGAAAGAGGAAGACTTCGAAATCCAGAAGAGAAGAATCGAAGCTTCCGATAGATTCCCAAACCAACCTTCAGCTTCAAGAGTCTTTGAATCAGCCTCTCGACAAGAGAGTCTGCCATCTAACAAAAAGAAGGAACAAAAAAAGAACAAGTTTAAAATATTCTAAATTCTGTGTGTGTGTATATATATATATATATATTATATATATATATATATATATATATATATATATATATATACTATATATATATATATATATATATATATATATATATATATATATATATATATATATATATATATATATATATATAGCATATATGTATATAATATATATATATAAATATATATATTATATATATATATATATATATTATATTCAGAAATTCTAAATATATATAAATCCATTGTTGAAGCGATAGACGACTCCAGAACTGTTATTGGTTTGGTGAGCAGCGACAATGAGCAGAGGGAAGGCGCTGATTTCATTGCTGGTTAAACAAAAGCCCTCTGCAATGATTTGGCCCTGTGATGACACCCCAGCAGTGAGGCATCAAGCCGTAAAAAGCGCAAGGAGAGAGAGAGAGAGAGAGAGAGAGAGAGAGAGAGAGAGAGAGAAGCGAGGAGGATTGAGAGAGGAGGAGGAGAGAGAGAGAGAGAGAGAGAGAGCTAAGAACAATTTCAGAAGCAGATGGGGGATCCACGCTATTTCTGCAGGAGAAAGACAGAATACTTTTGGAAGCGTTAAAAAACACTATGAAACAAAGTAACACAGTAGCAAACTATGGCATTCATTCACTGCAACACGTCATGAAGTCACTCTTGAAATGAAAACGAATCAGTATAAACCCCTTTTAATGAAATGGAAAATATATTTGGGCTATATGTGTCGCCTTTGATATGAAATCAAACGATTAAGAATTTTATCATTGTTCCATGGAACTTCGTTCATTCATAAAATATTCATTAAACATTATGAAAGTCCGTGGGGTCAAATTTAAACTCTTAACAAATTCACATGGAAGTATTTAATTTGATTTTTTATACCACTCTTTCACTGGACGTCTTGCGTGACGTTTATTATTTTTTTTTATGACAGCAAGCCAATTACAGCCAGAGCATCGTTTGTTGACGCCGCGACTGTTACGAAGGACTGAGGAAAAGGACTTGTAAGTGGCGAAGATTTGCCTGCACAATCTGACTGTGCGGTTATAACTGCGCGGGCATAACTGAACGTTAGTGGCGGGCTTAACAGGAAAACAAGTCAATTCTTACCACAAACAAGCGAGGCCTCAAACGATTCAAAACCCCATAACGATCAGATTACTCGAGTAGTTAAAACACAAGTGGCCACATCCATTCATACTGGGTAAACGCTAAGCAAAAACACTACATTATAAAGCAAACATTGGAAACGAAAAGGGTGTTAGAAAAATTCTCGCCTGTTAAAAACTGAATAACATGCTTACAAAATTCGTTTATATATATATATAAATATATATATAAAATAATATAATATCTACCAGCATATATTTAGATACACGATTACATATAGAACTTCATACACTTATGTACTACAATCTAAAACTAAGCACGTCACATACATATAAAAACAGCTGCGGACACATGTACGTACGACATAAACGATGAGAGCAAAGGTCATACAAGTTCTCACCATTATTCTTATTCTTGAAGTGTTTTCATTCACGATCCTTCGGTGAGACGTTTCGTTTTTTATCATTACAAGAAATGATCGATCTCCACTTTCGCCTGCCAATATGATGATCAAAATTCATTAAACATAAAACTATATATATATACGAGCAGCACTGGAAGACCTATGAAATACATTAGTCAAACTGGCAACAACAATCTCAATGCAAGAGAAAATCAGCGTCAATGTACTTCAAGAACTTTTCAGTCTTTCAATGAAGTATTTCTTATATATAAAATGAATATTGATCATCACATTGACAGGCAGAAATGCAGATCAATAATTTTTTTAAATGATACAAAATGTGACATCCTAGAATCGGCTCATAGCACTATATCATAGGGACATAATGGACGTTAGTATTAGACTTTTTAAATGAAGTGGTTTTAATATTGACGAAATTGTTAAACAGTTGAATAAAAACATTTCAAGAATAACTTAGAAGCTCACCCTCTAAATTTATGAAAATGCATTTTCGAATGCGTGTGATGCGATGCGTAATTTTGAATTTGTGCATAGGTGTATCTACTCGTGAATACCTATATGTAACTAAATATACGCTTGCATCTATTACCTTCTTTTTTTATTTATATAAACAATATTCTATATATGGTAAGCATGTTATACCTTTCTGACGGGGAGAATTCTTTCAACACTTATTTTCTAAGTAGAAAAGGATCAAAATGACCATTTGCGTTCAACTACTAACCATATCTTCGTAAAGTTTTGAATTGTTTGGGACTTAGCTATTTTGTGGTAAGAATGGACCTTCAAAATGTGCCATAATTACATAAATGTTCTCGTGCCGAACCCACATATATGCGCGCACGCGCGTTCGATAGAAATGCATATATATACATACAAAAACGCACATTATATATATATATATATATATATATATATATATATATCATATTATATATACATAATATATATATATAATATATATATATATATATATATATATATATACATATATTATATATATATGGATAGTGTTGGTCTGGTACGATACATGAAAAATTCGTATTAAAGGAAATTACCTTATAAAATTCAGCGATATAATTCTTGACGAAGTTTTGTCATATATATATATATATATATATATATATATATATATATATATATATATATATATATATATATATATATATATATATATATATATATATATAAGACAAAACTTCGTCAAGAAATATATGCGCTGAATTTTAGGTAAGGTAATCTTTAATACGAATTTTTCATGTATCGTACCAGACCAACACTATCCATGTATATATGTAATATATGTATATATATATATATATATATATATATATATATATATATATATATATATATATATATATATAATATATAATATATATACAGATATATCGTGCACAATATAAGCAAATATTCATGCCAACAAATATATGCTACATATATACATAAAATAAGCAGATATTCAAGTACACACACTCTTTCATATAGGGCTTGTATATGCCATAATAAAAAAAATTGTACAATATTTCTCTCTTCGTGAAAATAAAAAATAAAAAAAGGA
Organism: Macrobrachium nipponense; assembly: GCF_015104395.2. Classification (NCBI taxonomy): domain Eukaryota; kingdom Metazoa; phylum Arthropoda; class Malacostraca; order Decapoda; family Palaemonidae; genus Macrobrachium; species Macrobrachium nipponense. The sequence continues at coordinate 55,543,908 of NC_087210.1, read as the reverse complement.
TTAATCCTCGAATGCATAACAAAGGGAATATTAAGAACTTGACTAATGACGCCTGACCTTCAATGCATCACTAACTTATCCTGAGGTGTCAGTCAACTCCAGCGCAACATTTCGCAACGTCAGTTACGGACGAATTGTCCTTAAATCTTTGGGGCCACGAGCAGAAATTCCTTGTCCTGATGTCAGTCATCGTCCAAAATAGATGCACCGCAACATTTCACTTTTTTCCCGCTTTTAATCGCCCAGCAATATTTCATGGATTCTTCAAGTCCAGTGTCGTCTCGTTAGAATAACAAAGGCCGTATCATATTCCATTCCATTAAATTCGGAACTTAATGGCCCTTTGCTTTATTTTTCATCCCCTTATCCTTCACTTGACGAACACAGCATTCTGGGGAAATTCTTTGAAGAAAAAGTTCGCAGTTGTAATTTTGCCTGCAAAAGGAATTCAAATATGACAATGGGCCTCTCAGGTTACTTGTTGTTTGGAGGACAACGGGAAGCCAACTAGTATATTGAGGACAACGATAAGCCTACTAGTATATTGAGGACAACGGGAAGCCTACTATTATACTGACGACAACGGGAAGCATACTAGTATATTCTCATCGTCTTGTATTTCATGACATTACAATGACTGACTAAAATCAGTGCCAAGCGTCGCACCAGATCTCAGATAGGATAGATAAGTCCCAGGTTTCAGGTGAAAGTCCACAACTTCAGGAGAAATGACTTGTCACTTCCGTTTAAAACGTTCTTTGCAGAAGTTGTTGTTCATTATGTGATTTAAGAACGAAGCATATTTCCATCACGTTGCAACGTAAAGGATTTGTCATCTTAATGATTTTGTACCCTATTCCTAACTAAATATTCATAACAGTGATTTAGGGTCTCAGAAAGCAAGAAAATTCGTTTCTTACATTTTTACTCCAATTATTTATAATTATAAGTGCATATGTGTTGTGTAATATATATATATATATATATATATAATATATCATATATATATATATATATATATATATATATATATATAATACATACGGCTATGCTCAGGATTTCGTTCAAAATTCACTAACTGGCAGCCTAACATACTACATATTTTTCTATTATTTCAGTGTGAAAACACGATTATTGGATACAATAAGGACATAATATATATGTCCCTTAGAGTGAAATCTGACATATATTTCAAAACTGTAAAAAAAAATGTCACTTGTACCCAAATTTTAGAAAAAACACTTACAAAACATTTTCAAAACTTTCATTCACTCATCGTCGATGCATTCGACCAAAACGAAGTCATCATCAAACCTCAGTTCAATTGTTAAATAAAAAGTTAAATAAAAAACAAAACAAAAAATTCATAACATTAATATTGTTTCTAAAGCAACCATAAAATTTGAAATGGTCCTATTTGATTGTTTTTACTCCTCAACGCTGAAAAAATGTAAATAGGTAAATACAAAAGTAGAATGAGTCCACTGATATCAACGTGCGAGTGGAGCGCGCGTGACGCAACCAAAAGAGGGCGGTGCAACAAGAACCTCCTGGTGAAACATTCATAGGTCTACAATGAGCGACAATGAAATTATCTTGAAAACATTTATTTTATATTTGTTAGACTAATATTTGAATTTTCATACAAATAAAATTATTTATGATATATTTCTTAACCACATCAAAAATTATGACTTACTAGCAAATATTTACTAGCAAATATTCGCCCATGCAATTATTCTTTTGTCAATGCCAAGATTTTGTTCCTAGGCGTAGGTGTGTTAGATTTCTTTACACTTAGAGTTACACCTCTATATTAACAATATCTGGCCTGAAAGCAAATGAGGTTATCTTCACATTCTTACACTTCAAGCTACCTTATGAAAGAATAAATTATACACCAAAAGCGAGCAGGACTTTTAAGAAAATAACATTTTAAGCAGTTAAAAAAACAAGTGTTCCATATGCCTTGATATTAATACTAATAGATATTTCGATTAATAGCCATCTTCTCCATATAATCAAAATTTTCATCATCTTTTATTCCTCAAAGAACAGGTAATCTGTACAAATAAATTCATTAATAACAGATTACATCTCGGAAGGCTTAGATGATTTTTTTAGGCCTATAAATCATTTTGCAACATATAGGCAGCTTAAACTAAAACTTCAACATTCATAGAAAACTTGTAATTCATATTCCTATTTTGAAATTGTTATGATTGTTGAGCTTATTAGGTCTACTGTTATAATTTTGCAGAGATAAATATGTTGACCAGCACGAGGAATATGTTAAGTGATGGCGCCGCTAACCTTATTACACCTTGCTTTGAACTAGCAACGTGAAGAAAAAAAATCTGTTCAAATCACAGATTATGAGATATAACAATGCATAAAAGGGATCATATTTATATAACCATTAGGAAAATAGTGCTAGCTGTGAATTCGCTAACTTTTCGACATATATAACATAAGAAATAAAAAGAAAAAAGTTTAACACTACTATAGCTGGTTCACTTAAGGTAGATTCTTGGATGAGCCCTATTCTCACGAGACGTTTGTTTGGCGGCCGCTGATTGGCTGGTACCGGGAGGTAGGCAGCTCCCAGCCAATCAGCGGCCGCCAAACTAACGTCTCGTGAGAATAGGGCTCATCCAAGAATCTACCTTAAGTGAACCAGTTAGGCACCATCACGTTGAGCCTGAGAATCTGGACGATACAAAACGAATCATGTCGCATCAGATCTGAGCATCACTGTACACATATGTTATAATTTATATGTATGTATATATATATATATATATATATATATATATATATATATATATATATATATATATATATATATATATATATCAAGATTGACAGCTAGATAGAGATATATATGAACATATACATGAGTATTTGTATAAATATACATATGTATTTATGAGAAAAGGAAAGATAAGGTGTTCGACAACATGATAGAAGAAAGTGTAAAGGTCGCGATAGACTCGGAGGACGATCATGATTCGAAAGCGGGTGCGTGAGCAGCGTGACTCATTCAGCACAGAGCAGGAAGACGACACCATAAAGTGGGAGATGAGTGGCCCCTCACTTCCAGTCAGCCTTCAGAGCTTCATCTGGGAAGACGAAGACCTTCCTTTCCATCCAAGGGCTATTTGAGCTACTCAATTGGCATTTCTTGAAGAAGGTAAGATGGCAGCTTTTCTTTCTTTTTTTTTTTTTTTTTTGTACAGTCCATCTTCTTCAGTTTTTTTTACCAGTGATTTCTTTCTAATATGTGTGAGTATGCGATTGTGTGTAAGCCTATATCTGTGCCTATGTTGTTGCCCCTTAATCCTTTCTTAACTAAGCAAGTATAAAGCAATGACAAAACTGAATCGTAGCTTTGATATTCACTATTTATAGTCTTTGTCCTGAGGTGCCTTTTTTGCAAACAGCAGCAATGTTGAGTCAGTTTTAGCAAAATTTTGGAATGGAAAATCTATCTTTATATCAGTCACAATCTCCTAAGTAGGTGGAATGTTAGCGAAAGAGACTAAACAGAAACAGAACTCGAGGATGATTGATCAAAGAAATGGTTGATTTCTGTTTTTCATTCTGGTCAAATTGATCAGCTCAGAGCTCCCTTCCTGAGAGAGACACGAGAGATTACATGGCAAAAGTGCGTAAGGTTGGATTGTTGAAGATTCTTAAGGGGCTTATCCACTCCTCAAACACGTTTCTTAGCCTAGATGAAAAATAAGGATGCATCATGCATATCCAATGCACAGTGTGACTGGAAACCATTCCTACATTGATTCACTGATATAAGCGAAGCGACAGCAACATGACGACTGGAAGCGTTATTCGTGTTATTCATGACGTAATGGAGAGATATTTGTTGTTAATGAACAAATCCAGATATCGGCCTAGAGCCTAGAAATTCCCGTCCACCTTCCAGTCGTCTACCTGGAACTGTCGTCCACATTTTGTTTATCCATCCAGGTGGAGTCCACGCTGGAAATAGAGAAAAGTTTGTTACCAGTGGCATCTTAGTTGGATGTAGCTACAATGTGCCCAGATAGTACTATGCTCTGAGCGAACTCGTGAGATAATTCCGCTTCCGTTTGATTTCAGGTGCTGCGACTCTCATCTTGCGAAAATATGAATTTGATGACAGGTAAAGCTTCTTACCCGAGTTATATAGCTGTTCCACCTTGAGAGTGCTTCATGACGAACAATACATATCGAGTGAAAATCATGAGATTTCAAGCAATGACATGCATATATTTTCTAATGGCCGTTAATGAAGTAGCATATAAATGACGCGTCACTTAAGTTCTCATTCTTCTGTATTTTCTAGTCCGGGTTTTCATGATCGTGACGACGGGATCAGTCATTGCAGTCTGTGGCATTCTGGATACCGTCTCTACGAAAAGACTGGATCAACTGGTCATGGAAGAAACAGCTTTTCAAAATCCCAGGTTTATTAAACTTCAGTGTCCTGAAATAAGTGTCATCATATATCTTTTGTTTTAAGTGCACTTCTGGTTGTATTTTGTACGCGTATAGTTCCAGTGTCTTACTTTTCGTTTTTCCTATCAGGAACTTTTCTTCCAAAGATGTCTTAACTATACTAGAGACCATAAAAGACCTCAACGATCGAAGTCTACAGTTTCTCCACAGTCCAGAGTATGAAGGTGAGTTTAGTTAGGGAACAATAACAATGCTGATAAGAACGATGTTATGCTACAAATAAGGCATTATGCATACAAATATTAGTTATCATGGGTTCTCTAAAATTTGATTCGATTTTTCTATCTTTGCATCAATAACATTAAAACCAACAAGCTTGTTTCTATTCCGATATCTTAATCGCCACAGTGGATAGATAAGAAAGATCTGGGATCATTCTCTTCCTTACTCATTATCTTCAAAATCAAGTATTTAGATATCACTTATTTCTGCTGTTTTCTTGCACTTACTCGGCATAAACATTCGGGGTCTTCGTCAACTCTTTCACATTCGCTAACGCGTCCATGAGTGGCTCCTAATGAGTTCAGTGACTAATGAGTTCCCGGGAGAACAGTGAAATTCGAAATACAACAGCAACAAAGTGAGACTCCAGAGTCAGTCAGCCTTTCGCAGGATTTCCTTTTGGAAAGCAGAACTCCTACTGCTGCTCTCTTTTCTGAATCATCCTCACCTACGAATGCAAGTCATCTGGCATTTTTTCCAAGTGTCAGCTTGATTTAGGTTCTCTCCCCTCATTCTTTCTTTAGCACAAAGAAAACTGTTTATGTAAGTCAGTTGCCTAGTCTGCCTTTTTGACATAAATAAAGAATATTTTTATATACATACTGTCGGAACACCACGTTACCTCGTCATCATGAATTACTGTCCGTTACTTTTCGTTCATAATGAATAGGCATTGCAATGCTTCAAATATTATGCCCATCTCTTACAACCCTAATAACTACTTCTTTTTTATGACCCTTCCCTCTTCCTCGAAATAAAAAAGACCATTTAGACTTGGCAATATCACTAGACACCATAGCATTCACGTTAACTTCATTCCCCAGTTTCTATGACGATATTAGGAAACCGCGAAATAGAGACGACGATACTTGAACTCACTGGTGAGGCGCCATCTCTCATCTCTCGTCACTCAATCGACGAGGAGAAACTTCGGAGAGTCTCAGACAACACTCTTCTGCCAAGCATCTCTCTCATTCCCTAAACCATCCTACCTCAACTAACCTTCAGGACACTTCTTTTCTCCAGTGCTCCCATATAAGTTGATGCATTATTTACAAAAAAAAAAAAAAATGCTAAACATCAGAATCTCAACTATTTCTATATGAAATGTTTAAGCAATAAACTTCATCCCAGCAAAACAAACTCATGCGATGGAAAGCGCTGATAAACAGCAGAGCAAAAGAGGGGCAGCTCTGATAATACACAACCCTCAGATGTTAAGGTTTTCTTTAGGCCAAAAGCCAAGCACTGGGACCCAGGAGGTCATTCAGCACTCAAAGGGAAATTGAGAGGAATAAGGTTTGAAGGGTGTATCAGGAGGAAAACCTCGCAACGTTGCACTATGAAAACACTGTTAGGAGAGGATGGAAAGCAAGATGGAAGAAAGAGAATATGAACGGAGGTACAGTAAATGGAATGAAAGGGGTTGCAACTAGTAGCCGAGGGGATGTTGCAAAGAACCTCAAGTCATGCCTACAGGGCACCGCGTCAGGAGCAATGACGGCACTACGGGACTTAGTTCATAGAAAAATTCAATTTTGAAACCACTGTTTTTTTAACAATTTGCGTTCTCAATTTGTTGGTCTGTAGCTCGAATTCCAGTATTAATGAAAAGGTGAGCTGAATTTTCCGTTTAAACTATTGAACAACGATAAGATATCGCTTTAAAATCTTTATCTTTCATCAACTCAATCATACCCAACTCACGAGCGAATACCTGTCCACAGAGACCGTGAAATCAGCCATGAAAAAGCTTTCCAGTGAGTTCATTGGGTTGATGGCCTTCAGTAACGCAGACGGAGCACCATCGCTGAACCGAATTCTCGATGCATCTACGAACAAACCGACCGTAGTGCTTATGGACTTGCCAGAGGAGGCGATCAAAATTTTCAAAAAGGTAAGGATCATGACATCTTGTCAGTGAGCTGTATGGCGAAAATATGGAAGGGACTTTTATATAGATAGTGAGACAGATTGATGGGTAGATACTTACGTCTGCATCATACATTTGCACCATTTTTCCCCTTCTTCTTAAGACCTGCATGGGACAGACATTTCTTAAGGTGTAAGGTTCTCCTACGAGTCTCCTTCCCGCAAAGCGGTAGTCGTGACAATTCATAATAACCAATACTTGAGACGGGGCCCCAGAATAATGAAATAAATACTAGGCAGTTTCTTAGCTACTTGTTAGCCATTATAAATAAATAGAATGTCGTGCTTACATTTAGAATTTAGGTGTAGTCTGAGAAATACTCATATGAAAAAAATGACCAGGTTGTTTTCCCTGTACTATTGATGTTGCTTGTAACATTGGGATTTCATCGGGGCACAAATGAAATACAAAGGGAATGTTACAAGGTAAACAAAAAGATCAAGAATAACAGAGGGTTCATTGTCAATAGGACAAAAAGCAAAGAGATAATCCGGATAATACGGAATCACGCGGCCAAACTAAAACCACAGATTTAATCATAAGAGATACGAAGCTCTGCCATACAAAAGCTAAAAACATGTATAAACTGGTTGTATAACTGTTGCTAAAATTTATCAACAACTTTTTTTAATTATGAAGACATCAAATTTAAACAAACCAAGAAACCAAGACGTAAATTTAAAGCTCTTTTATTATTTGACTTGATGAAACAAGATTCAATGATATTCCTTTTAACTGTGTCGCTAAATTTGATTTAACTAATGACAAACTCGAATCTAGTGAGCTTGACATTCTCAAATTACAGTACGATGAAAGGTTTCTAGAAATTCCTAAAATTTTACATCTTTTTAACATAAGTGTCGTTTTCAGTCATTTGAATGTTAAGAGTTAGTAGTAAGAAATTCTCTTAAAGATGTTTCTGTCTGACTGTGAGAAATTCCTTGTCAAAAGTGTGATCAAATATTTACGGACAAACTGGAAAATCACTTTCACAACGAATCAAACAATACCAATATCCTGTGAGAACTGGCCAGATATCGAGTGCATTGTTCGTCCACATGAGAGATTGAGATCATCCTGTTAACTGGAGTGAATGAAGCAAGATCCTTAAGGGGCCTCATGAAGCGAAACAGTTCAAAGAATATCATTGAATCTTGTTTCATCAAGTCAAATAATGAATTTGTTCTCAATCTAAGGCTTGTTTTGTGAAACTCGATGCCTTCGTAATTAAAAAAGGGTGATAAATTTAAGCAAGAAATTAATATATTCAGTTTTAATGCCTGTTTTTGGAATTTATATGGCTAAGCTTCCGTAGTGGTTTTCATTCGTGAGCGCGTGATCCCGGCTTATTCTAAATTATGTCTTTGATTTTTGGAAAAGATTTTTTATATATAGATTTATTTGGCATTATACCAAGCACTGGGGCAACTAAGGCCATTCAGCGCCGAAATGGAAATTGACAGTAAAAGGTTACAATGGTGTAACAGGAGGAAAACCTCAAAGCAGTTGCACTCTGAAACAATTGTTAGGAGAGGGTGGACAGTAAGATTGAAGAAAGAGAATATGAACGGAGGTACAATAAAAGAATGAAAGTAGTTGCAGCTAGGGGCCGAAGAGACGCTGCAAAGAACCTTAAGTAATGCCTACATTGCACCGAATGAGATGCACTGACGGCACTAACGCCCTACGGGGTTTTGACAAAGAACCATCTGGATCGGTATTCTTGACCCTTTTTGTTTATCTGGTAACCTTCTTTCCAAATGTGTTTCACTTGTGCCCCGACGATGCCTGAATGAACAGGAGAAAGCGCTTGGTACTCGCCATTCTGCCTGTCATTTTACTGTGGTATTCACTTATATACTGGAGTCACGTGCATCTACTGTGATTTTTTAAGCATGTATATAAAATATATGTTTATCTGTGTGTTTTACATATATATATATATATATAGATATATATATATATATACTATATATGTATGTATATATATATGTATATATATATATATACATATATCATACCTGTTGGACCTTTATATATATATATATATATATATATATATATATATATATATATATATAAAACTACACATATATTTGTATATATATTCATATATACAGTGGAAGATTACCCATTAGGCTAAGCCTATTTTAGGGGGCCTCACTCCAAAGTCGCTGGCCTGTATATAAAAAATTGTGTAGCTACAAAAGTTATTGGGCCCTCATATATATATATATATATATATATATATATATATATATATATATATACACATATATATATATATATGTGTGTGTGTGTGTGTATGTATATACGTACCCTTAGCCTAGGGGCCCCACAGTGTTAATCCGGCACTGACTGTACATAGTACATAAAGTTCCTCGACATTCATAGGGTACATATGAGACTAGCATCATTATCCCCAATTACTTGATAAAAATCAGTAAGTTAATACCGTCTGCTGCTACTCCCACGAAGAGACTGAGGCACGTGGTTTATATATTACTTACACTGCACGCATAAATGCATGAATACATTACTGGCAAGATAGTATATTTAACTTTACGTTTTCTTTTCTTTTTTTCCAGATGAAGGAGCAAATGCTGAAATCCCACTTGGTAAACTGGCTTCTGATATTGGAGGGGGAAGAAGCGGAGTCCAGTCTGGTGACTCTGGAGAATCTGATCGCAGAGGGAACTCGAGTTTTGATCTTCACGAAGGATTCCAGACAGGATCTGCATTTGTTTCGTTCTCAAGTTGATCAAGCCGGGGTTACGCGGTAAGTAGGCAGGTCGGGGACCTTTCCTGACTTGCTCGTGAATCGAGACATTATTTCTGGTTTGGAAGTGTGCGATGCTCTGGGGTCTTTCTTAAACACTTGCAATGAGCGCCACTTACAGATAGTAGTAGCATTGGCCTCAGCCTCCCTTCAGCTGCTATGAAATGTTAAAACCAGTGTCGTGAGAATTTGACCTTCTTTGAAGTCAGATGAATAATGTCTTGGATGCAGACATGTTCGTCACCATATAGCAAGTTCATTAGACGTTGTTCGATACCGCTTGATTGCCTTGGATGTGTGTATCATTCTGTTATTTGACCTCTCAAAGTAAAAACAGAAATAAATAAAAACTGATGATGTCTCAAACATCCAATGGACTTCTCTTTCAAGATACTTTAACCTGAAATTTTGCCCACCGGAACGCTTGTTTGTGGACATAAGTCTAAGACGATATAACTCTTACCAGAAATCGATGAGCCAATCATCTTAGGCGCCACCGCATCATTGCACAGGCTATTGAAATCTCGCGGCACTGGTCTCCCTAGATAACGATGATCATTATATTAGATTTTTGCGTCAAAAAATTTTTCTTTTTAAAAAAAACGCACACCTATGATTATTAGATACTCGTATTATACATTTCCTGTTCAAGTTATTGAGCACCGAACTTATCTCTGAATCCTGCTAAATCCGAGGGATTCAAATTGTTCCACTGGGGAGTGTCTGGTGCCATTGTTAACTGATCTTTTCAAGCAACCTTGACACATAATATGAAAACAAGAGAGTAAGATGTGCAAACGATGCGTCTCTTGGATCTGTTATTTCTGCCTCCAACCCCCAACTTAAATTACTTGTCTCTCTCTCTCTCTCTCTCTCTCTGTGTGTGTGTGTGTGTGTGTGTGTGTGTGTGTGTGTGCTGTGTGTTAACAAAGCTCCAGAGTTAAATGGTAAGCTGAATAGCAACCGTGGGTTGAAGTTTAACCCCAACAAACCCAAGATTTATTGATCCCTCACCTGCTCCCACACTGTAGTATTGGTAATTGCACCTAAGATGCTGAATATTTAACATCACCAACTTCGCGTTATCTTCAAACTTACGCTTTCTCTTTAACAATGCTACAAAAGATAGCTCTGTGAATCCGTAGCCGGATTCTTGGCATACCATGCTTCGGTTTTTTGTTATTTTTTTTTTTTACATGTTATCATGGAATGTCACCTTTCAAGCGTCTGGTTTGATCAATTTGATATAATCATTATTCTGATAGAATCATCTATCCTTCCTTCGTGGTTTTATCTTATTACCGACTGTTTTATTCCTGCGCATCTGCCTCGTAAATGAATCCCCTTTCGGCATTTTACATGTAAATGTGCAGACATAATCAGTGAGCGCAAGGATTAATGATAGTAAGACAATGACCCACACGTAGGTAGTTCTTCTAAGCCTGGACATTACATTGCATTGTCTACAGTTCCGACTGCGCCTCTATCGATTCGCTTACATTCATGAATATTACATAGTCACTTACAGTTATTAAAGACTGTATTGCCTGAGGAAGACACTCATGTCTGCTCTAGAAACCTTCAATATCTAGAGATCTTTGGAAACAATGCAAGAGGTGAACGAGGGGAGACGCAGTCCCTACAGATAACTTACCTAGAATATACGGAGGTCTGCATGTATCGTTCAACCAGAGCACTGAAAATTGCTTGTGAAATTCCTCTCACACGACAGCACTGATCATCATGATGTTGGTAGTTATACTAAAGAAACTGTAATAAGCCATCATCTGTAACATTCCAGTTAGAGAACTACCGAGTAACTTAATTAAACATAAGTAGTAGTCCCGGAGGCAGTCATAAAACAATAAATAATAAAGTAGGTTATTAAGAATTAAGAAAATAAAGTTTCTAGGAAGCTTGCAAAAAAATGACCCTAACTCTAAAATTAACTGGTCGTAATGGGTAGGATGATCATAGAGAGTTGAATTAAGCTTTCTAGACATTCGATGTCAAAGCTTTTCATGCAGACCCAGACAGATCTATAAATTTTCGTTGAAATAATTCTTGTTAAACTTCACTTTTTTGGTAAACGATATGTATGCTTTCTTCATGTTTGTTTTAATCATGATGTACTCCTGTTATTTGGGGTGATTAAAATGACACATGTCCTCCGATATACGGCTTCGCCCTATGGTACCGATATTGATGTTTCCCCGACGAATCCGAGCTCATTGTTTGAATGTATCCTCGTTTCCACAGATTCACAAGATCTCACGGGAATACAAATGAGAAACACACTGAGGACTTCGGTGTTCGAGAATACTCTCAGTATTCCGACTTCTCCGGACGCCTGATGACTGTGGCAGTCAAGGCGGCTATTGCATCCATGGAAATCGGTCAGACTTACTCCGACGGAAGCGTTGAGCTGAAGGGAGGAGTTGATGCGTCATTACTCAAGACCTTAAGTGCAGCGCTGAATTTTACGTAAGAAATATAGTACGTAGCCGCCTTCTAGAGCTCCAGTTCTTGTACGATTGAGCCCACTTGTGTGGGTGTGCTTGTTGAAGAGACGTCCATTTTGTGAGCCTAAGTATGTTTGTAAACCAGGCACATCAAACTGAGGGTTCCCGAGGGCCACATGGGTCACATTCTTGTTGTCACGAGGGCCACACACCCCACGATTAATTGAAGTCATTTGTACTTTGAAATCGATTAAAAGATGACAGACTATTTCCAAGCATAAAAAACACTCTAAGAATAAAAGCACGCCGTTTTTCTGTGCCGCGTTTATCCAGTTTAGAAGATCAAACCTGCTATGTTGGCCGTTCAATGACCAAATGACAGTATCCTTTGTGCGGGGCGCAGGTGTGCTTGCAAAGGGCCACATGTTTGACATGCTTGATGTCATAAACGGTTGCGAGTATTTGATTGGTAGATGTGCTTCGTCAATCTTAGAACGCTGAACTTGACGCAGTTGCTATGAAAGATTTTGTTTTGCATGAGCACCCATATAAGTAAGTATTCGCAAGTGCTGAGTTGTTGTTCGCAATATGATTTTCTTTCCTAACACCTGTCAGTGCATGATCAATGACGAGTGAATTTGTGTTAACCTGTCGTTGTGAATTTCATAATTTGTTCTGAATTAATTTCTGTTTCTTATTTTATTTGCTTGTTTATGCATAATGTCGTGGAGTGATGAACATTTTGTCTATGATAGAAATCATAAAAACGTAAAACTAATCTATTTATAAGGTGTGAAGGCATCTCTTTACTAATGACATTTAGGGAACTGCAAATAGCTTTGACATACTGATAATGAAAAACGGGAGTGAATTTCAGAAATGCGAATGTGTACCAAGTACCAGACTGCATCATATGTAAACAATGACCACGAAATGGGTCTACTGGAACTCATTTTGAAGGAAAATCTCGACCTTAGTTACAGAGCTGTTTTGCCTCCCGACGGCATCTGGGGGAATCCACAGGCAGACGGAACCGTGAACGGCATCATTGGAATGATCGCCAGGAGGGAAGTGACTCTCGGAGTTGCAGCCCTCGGCATTACAGGTGAGTCTCTCCACAAAAAAAATAAATAAAAGTGCTCTTACTATTATGTACCCCGTATTCCATCTATCTTCAGTTCTACACTAATGGGTGACTCCACATACTTTTTTACCCCTTGAGTTTGTGACAGAGAAAGAGTGAGACAGCGACCAATTTACTCTCTAAGAATTAACGTTAGGCTGTTCCATCGATTCAAAACTGTCCCTCACTCTCACCCAATCTTTCTCTTCCTAAAACATTCACGGGTAGGCACGCGGTCTTTCTTTGGATTCCATAAACAATCTACCTTAGTTTTTCATCAGGTTTGTTCCAGATGGTAAAATGGACTCTTCTCTTCTTTTCGCAGTGAATCGGGCAAGAGTAGTTGACTTCACCCTCCCCTACTTCAGCTCAAAAACATCCATATACTCAAGGTCTCCTAAAGTGAAGAATAAAGCACTAGCAATTCTTAGCCCGTTCAATCAGCAGGTATAAAATTCATATATGTGTGTGTTTATACACAAACCTACATAATTACCTACATATATATACATACATATATATATATATATATATATATATATATATATATATATATATATATATAACAGTATGTGTTTTATGATTGCACGGGCCTTCATTTAGAGGGTATTTAGAATTGCTGATAATTACTAATGATAAAACAAAGGCAAAGATGAATGATACTAGACTGACAGCTGACAAGCTGAAGAATGCAAAGGCAACAAGGAGGAGCTGCTACGCTACGGTGGCAGTGGTTCAATTTAGAGCTTACTAGTGGGTGAAGAAGGCATGTGCACAATCGTTCGGGTGGGATGTATAACAGCTCCTCTGTAATGTGCTTGAGAAATATATATATATATATAGTATATTATATATATATATATATATATATATATATGAATATATACATATATATAATATAATTAATAATATATATATATTATATATATATATATATATATTATATATATATATATAATATATATGTATATATGTATGTTAGTTTTCTTTGTTGAAGTGTTGATCTTGGTAAGAAAATTAGGACAAACAAATAAAAATCTTTCAATCTATTAATTTTTTTCCATAAAGATCTATTGTTTGTGTAACATTTTTTGCCAATACTAAACGATTAAAACCTCTCTATCTTTCTTGAACAGGTTTGGCTTTCCTTGTGTGCGACTGTGCTGCTAATGGGCCCTGTTATGTACCTCTTTTCGTATCTCATGGGAGATCTTGAGAGACGTGACGCCAGGTACTACAGTCTGCAGAGCTGCGCTTTCAATGTGTTCCGCAGCTTCGTCAATCAGGGCAACTTCCTCCCTGGAGGAAGTTTTTCTGAGAGGTGGATTCTCCTTCTGTGGGTTTTCTTCTGCCTCGTCTTCTCCGGTAAATCTCTACAAATGTAAAAAAATTCAAATTGCATGCAATCTTTAGCATTCATATTCTCATACTATTTTCAATTCTAGATCCTTCTACACCAATAATCGACCTTCCATAATAGTCGGGAACATCAGAAAAATTCTACATAAATCACTCATATATTTATTATCATGCCCAGGAATCACAGATGAACCTGGCGTCCCAATACTTTCACAGTTCACAGGTCTGCAGTCACTGTAAGAAAATCCCAATTCCTCGTCAAGCATACGTCGACCGTCCCGACGTACAATGCCCCTTCAGCATCCATTACATTCGTTTGCTCTCACATTCTAGGACTAGGTAATAAGCTGCCTCCACTGGCGTTTAGTCAACAAGTGAGACCCGGATCAGGCTTACTAAACTTAAATCTAAAATTTATTAGGGCAGTCTGCACAGAGAGCTGAAGCCCCGGCAGAATCGATCTTAAATAACGACTTCTTGCAACAAACAACGATTGTCCTCCTGTATTTATATAAATACCTACCTACATACATACATACAAACGTGTATATGTATATATTATATAATTATATATATATATATATATATCTATTATATATATATATATATATATATATATATATATATATATGAACAAAGTTACAGCCACGAAGGAAAATTAAAACACTGGAGATGCTAAATCCTTTCGTCTTATTACCAAGACATGGTCACGGCAACTAAAGATTTACAGAAGCAAGGACCTATGTAAATAGTAGGTAAAAGTCATAAGGGAATACACTAGGCACTGCTCGAGAAACTAGAGGTGAATTCTTGAGGAGTAAGCACGGTTCAAGGACTTGGAGGGGGAAGTTACATAGGGCATCAGTATACGATACAGGATAGCAAAAGAGGTACGTGGCCCTCATCATGTCTAATTGTAAATCGCGAAGAAATAAAAATAAATACATTACGAGGGCCACGTACTCGTTTTGCTATTCTGTATACTATACTGATATATATATATATATATATATATATACTAGAATAACTAAATATATATATATTATATATATATATACACATATATATATATGTGTGTGTGTGTGTGTGTGAAAGAAACTAAACACGAAGTATTATATTTCTGATTCGAATGGTGTTTTTTAATAATTTCAAAATTGGCAATCTGTTCCAGTCAAAGGAGTCGTTGACTATACCTGCCACACGCTAAGTTGACGGTGATGGTCCGCCCAATCCGTTAGTTCGAGTCCTTTCTTGTATATTCACAGAAAATAGTATGATATGATAGAATCCTCTTTCTATTTCCTTATTAAGTGTTAATCATTGGCGAACTAGAGTTAGAAATATTTTCATATCATTAACATGCTATTCGGATTAGGGAAACCAGAAGTTTTATAAATTACAGAAATCGAAGCCAAAGATAAAAACCTTTGTCGAATGTAAGCAATGCTTTATTTCGGAGCATTATGTTATATATGGATTCAATAAATCAAACAATACAATCCAAGTTTCATGATAACTTATATGCTGTCGATTGCATACCTTTGAATATGCCGTATAATTATATGAAACATAAAACACCACGAAATATGCCTTTTGGAAGTAGGGAGGAGGTGTATTGAGAGAAACAGCCGCTCAGCGATCACCTGATTTTGACAGCTCGCTCACCGTAGACAACTCGACTGATTGAGTCAGTGTTGCCATTTCTATAATTTGCTACTTCTGAAAATCAATTTATGAAATCTACGGCAAAATTTGAGAGCCGGAATAATTTGCTATTTCTACAGAAACTCGTAGAAATCGAGAGAGAGAGAGAGAGAGAGAGAGAGAGAGAGAGAGAGAGAGAGAGAGAGAGAGAGCTTGACCCTCATCCTCCACCCACTATATTTTGCTACTGATACCTTGAAGTTTCACTGCGTTATAACCTGGTCTAACAAACTTTTAAGAATGGAAATTTGCTTCAAATATATGTAAACATGCTCAGGTAAAATACTAAACATTTAATTGATTCATCAAAAGAAAATACATTCATTAATCATTGGATAGGCTACATCAAACAATAACTTGAAATAACAAAATCATTCATCATCGCTTTCCGACTCCTCACTGTCACTGGTGATGTTTATAATCAATTTCTCAGTTAGATGGTCACGTGCTATATCCCTTTTCCTATAAATATCCTCCACTTCTCTTGCATGACGCATACATGACTTCCAGTCCTCTGCTGTTACTCTTGTCTATTGCACGTTTAGTTTATACGTTCAACATTTGTGAGTCTGATTGGGATTTGAATTGCATTTCTTAACCTCATTTTTTACTTGTGCCCAAATCAATTCTATCGGGTTGAACGCGCAGTGATAAGGAGGAAGTCTGAGTTCCTCATGGCCAGCATCTCTAGCGATTTTGTCAATTTCATACTCCTGGAGGTACTTGTGCTGCTTTGCCACATCTAGAAGTTCGGTTTTGGTATAGGAAGGGTCATGAGCTATATTGTGGTTAGTTAACCAGGAGACAATATCCGATTTCCTTGAACTACTGACAGGTGCTTTGTTCAATATTTTTGAATGATATGAAGCATTATCTAAGACAATGAGCGACCTAGCGGAAATGTTTACCAGTAGCTGTTTGAAACCATGATAGGAAGCATGTATGATTCATACTATCATGGTAATCACCCTTATTACCATTTTTCTATCGGAAAAACAGCAATCCTCCTGGTGCGAATCATATTCTCCACCAGCATGCACTATGATAAATCTAGCTCCTTTACTCGTTTTCACTCGTGGACCAACAATTCCATCGGGTAGAGTCCAACATTTGTCCACACACTCATTTTGATTTACCCATGTCTCATCCAGATATATTTCCAGTCTTGGAGAATCGAATTTTCGGTTTTCATCAATAAGCCTTAGATTATTTATTTTTGGCAAGAACTATATCGTTCCTTTCCATCAAGAGCTTCCTACCGCTTTCAACTTTCTTATACGAAAGCCGAGTTCCTTAACAAGTTTGAGAAGGGACATATAAGCACCAGGGAAATTCAGAGGTGGCTTCTTCACCTTATCCAGCAGTTTTGCTATTGTTGGAATTTCACCTCTTTCATAGAAAGCCATTATCTCCCGACGTACACAGTCCTTATCAAAATCATCTAAGGCTCCCATTACTGGTGACTTTCTTGACCTAGGGTGTGGAGAGTGCATCTCTCCACGCTTGTGTTGCTGCTTTTTCCGCTGAATGGAACGAACAGATATTCCTGTTGCAGCAGCAGTCCTCTTTACGATATCATCTTTGCCTTCCATGTCATATTGCTCACGAAGATAATTGCAGACCTTAATTACGACGATTCTTGTCTGGCTCGTTATCTGTCCCATACGTTTTGTGTTTTTTAAGCAATCCTCCATTAGTATAGTTACTCCTTTATACTTCAGTGTATGTATAGTATATCGCTGAATGGTTACTGAGCTGAGAGCTGTTTCTCTTTTTTCAATGTTAGCTCGCTTAACAACTGCGTTTGAAATTCCCGCCAAGTACAGTAACTGACTATTTTAGTGATCATTCTGCCTCCCTAGATAAGGCGCATGTTTTCTAACCATTAAGTGTGTTATTAGGACACGGGGACTACTATATTCATACAATATAGCATCTCCGTATTTAAATAACCTTTACAATATACATGAATCTGACTAATTTCTTATATATTTACGGGATATTGAAGATAAATGAATCAGAGTGCGTTCGAATGTGCTGCAGCCGCAACCCTAGATGAATGCGCTGGGGCCCAACCTTTGATGAATGGGCTGGACCCCCAACCCTTGATGAATGGGCTGGACCCCCAACCCTTGATGAATGGGCTGGACCCCCAACCCTTGATGAATGGGCTGGACCCCCAACCCTTTTGATGGAAATTTGGGAGTTTTTCTGGACCCCCAACCCTTGATGAATGGGCTGGAACCAACAAACAGTGAAATAAAACGGGCCCTTAGAGCTGGGGCCCAACCCTTGATGAATGTGGCTGGGGCCCCCCAACCCTTTGATGAATGGGTGGACCCCCAACCCTTGATGAAGGGCTGGACCCCAACCAATTGATGAATGGGCTGGACCCCCACAAACCCTTGATGAAGGGGTGGACCCCCAACCCTTGATGAATGGGTTGGACCCCCAACCCTTGATGAATGGGCTGGACCCCCAACCCTTGATGAATGGGCTGGACCCCCAACCCTTGATGAATGGGTTGGACCCCCAACCCTTGATGAATGGGCTGGACCCCCAACCCTTGATGAATGGGCGGACCCCAACCCTGATGAATGGGCTGGACCCCCAACCCTTGATGAATGGGCTGGAACCCCCCAACCTTGAGTGATAAAACCCCCGGGCCCTTAGAGGCTTGGCCCCCAAAACCCTTGATGAATGGGCTGGCCCCCAAACCCCCTTTGATGAATGGGTTGGCCCTGAACCACCCCCAACCCTGATGGGAATGGGCCGGACCCCCAACCCTTTGATGAATGGTTTGGACCCCAACCCTTGATGAATGGCTGGAACCCCACAAACTTTTGATGAGGGTGACCCAAACCCTTGAGAATGGGGTGGAACAAACTTTTGAGAATTGGGCCTGAAAACCCAAACAAGTGAAGGAACCCCCGGGCTAGTGCGCCCCCAACCCTTGATGAATGTTGATGAAGGGGCTGGACCCCCAACCCTTGATGAATGTAACCCCCAACCCTTGATGAATGGGCTGGACCCCCAACCCTTGATGAATGGGCTGGACCCCCAACCTTTGATGAATGGGCTGGACCCCCAACCCTTGATGAATGGGCTGGAACCACAAACAGTGATGAACGGGCTAGAGCTGCAACCCTTGATGAATGTGCTGGAGCTGAAAGCCTTTATGAATACACAGGAGTGTTATTGCGGTGCAACATGTGGCAAATCTTCCGTCGCCACTATTGCGACAGCAATTTATGTAAAAACTCTGTGGTAATTCCTGGTGACTGCTTTTACTTTTTTACAGGAAATCAGTGAAAATCATTTGTTGTGAGTAACAAACACCATCGCTATAACCATCTGAGCAGAACTTTCTAATCTGAACTTCATCAATGCAGCTGATCCTCTCGGTGAACAATGCTTTGATTAAATATTACTTTTTGGGTCATATAGATGGATCCAAGTTTTGTCTCTGGTGACAATCGAGTCAAAAAACTCATTTTGTTCAGCCTTCGTTAAAAGCTCTAAAAAAGTCTAGCGCTTTGATTCAGCTTAATTAACACAAACACTTTACCAGCGAACATTTCTGAAAACTAAGCTTATGTGCGAAATTAACATACTTTGTCAAGGAATCTCCAACATACCAGACTGTAAGGACACGAGAGAGAGACAGGTAACTGGGTACTGATGTTTATTACTTGTTGTTTTTGATTAAGCTGACCTTGTGTCAGCACGGGCTCTTGCTCACAGAGCAGCCCGTAAATGTTTATTACAGGTAAACATGGGTTATAAAGGAGGCTGCGTAAAGGAGGCTGCGGACGGATATGTAGTATCCGACACGAACAGAGAGAAACTGGGTCTAGGCCAGCCGAATTTGTGTTTTCTTGCAGACATGGAAATCTATTGGTACAATTGTTCTTCGTACATGAATTAAATATCAGCAGAAAAACCAGAGAATTCTACATAGGATGATGTACATTAGAATTTAGCATGTTGTTACAGTGGAATAAAAATAACAAAAGGACGTTACCCTTACAAAAACTCCCCCTCAAGACAATTATTATGGAATAATGATTGGATGATAAAAATCTTGAGGCAGGAGATGACCCGTGACCTTGTGATCACTTGTTGTGGGGCGTCATTGAATGTGGAGTCCTTTGGCGTTGCTGGCTGACAGGATGCCTCCCCTGGCAGTTGCCTGGGGGGTTCTACTGTCGACTGTGGGGGACCAAGACCACGTTGGGAACTGCACTGTGTGCGGTGGCAGTGTGGGACATGCCAAGGGGACCCCCAGGTGTGGCGGCAGGCCGGCAGCGTAGGTTGGGCTGAGGAAGTCCTAAGGTGCGGCAGCGTAAAGCAGGGCTGCAGGTGTGGCAGCGGCGTCGGCAAACCGAGGAGGCCCACAGGTAGTGGTGTGGGGCAGCAGAGCAGGCCCACAGGTGCGGCAGCGGTGTCGGCGGGCTGAGGAGGACTACAGGCGGCAGTGTCGGTTGGGCGAGCAAGTCCACAGGCAGCGGCGTCAGGCAGGCTGAGCAGGCCTACAGGTGCGGCAGCGATGTCGGGTGTTGCCTGGGAACTCACAGGTGTGGCAGTGACATTGGGGGGAGGAGCCAAGGAGGCCCGCAGGTGCGGCAGGTCGAGAAGGTATCTGGCGTCCCCTTGTTGAGGCAAAGGAGGCCACGACGACGATAAGGATGTGTCTGGACCGCCACCTGATTCTAAGTTGGCTGACCAGCTGATAAACACCAAAACGCGCAAGGTGCCATTTTTAGTCCATTAATGGCGTTGGGTTCATCAGAGTCAAGACTAGTCACCGTGTGGGTCCATTAATGACTCCGGGAAGTCACCAGTTGTGAGGGCAAGGGAGAGACACAGGTAGCTGTGTATTGGTGTTTACTACAGGTAAACATAGGTTATAAAGGAGGCTGCAGACGGATGTGTAGTATCCAACCCAAACAGAGAGAAACTGGGTCTGGGCTAGCCAAATTTGTGTTTTCTTGTAGACATATATAAGTCTATTTTTTTTTACTGCAACAGAAAACGGTCCAAAGGGGGCTCTATGTAACAGAAAATGACAATCTCACGAATCATATTTTCATACTTATTTCAAGAACAAGATATCAAATGATGAAACTTACAAAAAAAAAAAAAAGTGAGTTTGGAAAGCTTATGATAGCGGCAGAAAAGAGAGAGAGACAGTTGAAAATGGACTGTCCAAGAGATAAATAACTCACCAAAATAATGAATTCTTCACTTTCAGCCTCATACTCTGGAATGCTAACAGCTGTGCTGGCCATCCCTACATACGAGACGCCAATCGATTCCTTGCACGATCTCCCCAGAGCCATCAAGGAGGGATTCACTTTGGGCATTATAAAAGGAACCAGTTTAGAACATTATTTCAAGGTGCATACCTCACGAACAGTTAGCTAAAATTCTAGCACTGAAGTGAGTTCACATCTCCCTTCACTATGCAATAATACACTGAAGCATGTTTTTTGGTATTTCTGGGTATAAAATGGTTAAACATGTGCTTAATGAGATTGACTGCATTACCAAACTATTAACTTTTATTTTGAGCAGATAAACAACCTTACTTTCAGGATGCTACCGAAGGCGCTTTCAAACAGACTTGGGAACTATTCAATCATGAAGAGCCTTCAAAAAGCTTCATTCCCGGAGCTTTGCAAGGATTAGAAAAAGTAAGTGCCGTTTCCTTTAACCATCTTTTGTTAATGCTGTTTCCGAAACTGGCAAAAGAATTGCATTCGATGCAAGAGAGCATTTGCATTGGGCAGCAACCAAGTCTCATTCATGATTTATTATAAAATAAAAAATCAATGCAAAAATAACTAACCCTAACCTATCCTTCCCTGACCTAACTTTCCCGATCTCCGAGTCCTAAATTGGCCTGGGTCTTTCTACACCCTTAGAAAGAACCCCAACTGTCCGACACAGATGAACAAAAATCTTTTATAGGGATTTGAAATTTATTCTAGGAATTTTAATTAAGCATTTCTTAAAATGTTTAATTCAATTAATGATAAATCAAGAATACAGGTTGTGCGCACTCAAGAAGTCTGACTAAGTTGTAACAATAATGAAGTGTTGTAGACATAGAACAAAAAGAATTTTTTGAAAAGTGAGCTGAATAATAGCACTGTGATGGGTTGGTCGAGAGTAAATTAAGAATCCCTTAATCTGAGAGTATACATTACCCACCCGTAGGTACTCGAAGAGAAATTTGCTTTCATCGCTGACAGTGCTTACATTGAAGTTGTTGGTCGCCGGTTGGGGAAGAGCAGGTTCCACTTCAGCCGAGAACAATTCCTGCCTGGGGCTGCGGGAATCGGCTGCCAAATGGGCTCTCCATTCAGGAATGCACTATCTCAAATGTGAGCAAGGCCTATTTTTTAAAGTATCTGAACAGAACATCTAGACTGACAGAGTAACCTGTTCCAAAGACTGTCATTAGTAATAAATCACTTGGTATTCAAACTATAATTTTTTTTTCAATATTTGCGTTTGTCCACAGATATAAAATTAATTGTTGCCTATAAAAAAAGCCAAAACGAAGCACTAATACTAAGGTAGCCAATTCCTTACAAATTTCAGAATACTTCGATTAGTAGAGATGGGTATTATCCCCAAAAATATTGAAGATGAATACAGGAAAATTCGCAAAGACCCTTCAGCTCCAGATGAGGAACCAAAGAATTACTCAGTCACTCTTATACAGCTCCAGGTTAGTTCTTTCCTATTCCAATAATATAATGACTATCATAATCATGCCAACTAAAAATAATAAAAAATATTTCATATATTTAATACCTGTGTCTATCAATCCTTGCTTATATATATGTATTCAACAGTAATGAACTGATTACTGTTGAATAACTATGTATTCTTATTTTCTTTGCTCTACTTTTAACTTTTTAAAGTTATTTCTATTCCTCTTTTCAACCATGGGTGTTCTCTTCTTTGTAAGGTATCTTGCAATTTCTTGGTTTACAGCCTCTTGATTGTAGTTATTAGCAGATTTTGAAAAACAGTAATGAAAAGGATACGTAAAATCATTACTGCCTCATTATAGACAGCAAACGAGAGTCAACCTCCCCTTTGATATAGGACTGCCCTAGCAGTGGTGAGGGGGATCTTGAACACTTTAATCAATTCCCCAGTTTTCGTTCATGAGTCTTATTCATTTTTTTTATTAACTGGTGTGAATTTTTCACTGATATTAGTCTTCACATATTGGAAAAGATATTCTTGGGATTGGATTTCGTTTTGAATCAAAAAGTAGGAATCGTGATGGAAGAGTCTACAATCCAATAATGTCTGGATTTGAAAAGTAGTTATATGACTTGACATACTGATACCTTGCAGGTGGAACTTCCTCAGTGGTTAGCCTTTAAACTACAGGGGTGGGTTGACAATGGATTAGGACTCCTGTCAATCTATCTGGTTTGCCCACCAACATAATTAGAGTGGGGATGATTAACTTTGTGTCATAGGCTTGGCCCCAACAAGCAGATTAGGCCTTAAGTAAGTGTATAAGACCAGATGTAAGCCTTTCTACCTTAGTTGCAAAATCTAAACATTACAAAATGCTGGATCTAACAGTGCATCAGACGTAGTGAAGCAAATGAATCACTTAAAATATCAATACCAAAGATGAACAAATCTTTGTCAAAACTAAGTATAATAAGGTATTAACCCAGTATGTATCCACCTACCCCGAGGTGCTAGTAATACACATGGCAGAAGCTCCTTGGGACACCGTGTTTAATACTAGCCCCTCGGGGGTCAAAGTATCATATACGTACTCAAATTTCTATATGGTGTGGTCAACAAATTACGTTAATGAACAATATCTTCACGCGTCTGCTTACTTTACTTAGCATGAGTTTACTCTGGAATTTGACAAAGGTGAATACATATAGGGTTAATACCCCAAGTAGGCAGCAAAAGTACCAACCAACCCCTCCCCCCAACAAAAAAAGACATCTCATCTGAGAAACATCCACTGGTATGTCTTTGACCTACTCCATTAGTTCTAACTTCTGTTGATGCTTTAGAAGGCAGAGCCAGCAGATGTTAGCCTATGTACAGAGAAGGTATATCTTCCAGGTTTGCAAAAACACACCAGCCATGACTGAGCCTCCTCACAGCTGCAGGGAATCCTTCAACAGACAAGGATGTTTCAGCAGCTGATGACAGAAATGTTGGATTTTGGAAAGTGAAAGACCTCCATAATCCCTCACCACAAGAAACATTGAGCCAAACATTTATGGGAAGGTACTTCATAGATTCACTTCAGTAGTACACCACAACTGCAAAGGGTTGAGGGTTACATCAAGGGAACTTGAAATTATTATCCATGAGACATTCCCCGCTCTACTCTACTGCAGTAGACAATAAAGAGTAACTCCAAGATTCCTTGCCCAAAGGAGTATTTCTTGTACTGCTCAACGTATATTCTAGCTATTGGAAACATTACTCTATGTTTGTCCTGGCACCCTACATACACATCTCTGATTAAAATCTCGATTACTATCTCGATTACAAGCAGTAGAAGTGCAGATATGATGCACTTGATTTACTTATCTACTTGTAAGCATTTTCCAGTGTAATATTTCAGATCTTTAATCAATGAGTCCCTCCTCCTCCATTTCCCCTTTAAGGTGATATGAATGCTTGTAGCTTGTAGCTCTAGTGTTGGGCAAGTATTTGGCCCAGGTATTTTGATAGTGACATGTTTTGTTCGTGATGGTGTCGGGCAACTATAAGCCCTGGTGTTTGGTTTGATATATTTAGTTTAGCCTGATGATGGGCAATTGTATGGCCCTGGTTGATTATTTACGTGCTTTATTTCATTACTTTACTGCAGCTGTATTATTTTTGGCTGCACTTTCATTTCAATAAACCATGACACAAAATGGGCTTATTTGTGAATAGCCATGTTTTAGGGGTTCATTTGGAGTACCTCTTTTATCAATAGGGTATAAACCTGAAACACACAAATGCAATGTGATTAAAATCTTTGATAACGACTGAGTACAGAGAACAAATTTGATTAGGATATCTCATCAAGGCTTTTGTAATATATTTCTTTAAATCGTAAAGAGACTTTATCGACACCCTGTGTATGTATGTGTGAATGTATTCCGTGAAACCTCGTTTTAACGGACCATAACCTAAGACGACTCTTGAATAACAAAACCATGTGCATAGGATAGCTTTTGCTAATGGAGTATATTATGAAAAATTGGATATGTAAAGATGATGTTATTGCAAATGCTGTTTTACTTACTGCATGATTAGAAATTCAAAATGAACGAAATAACAATGCCGATTCTACACCGTGTTTTTCCTAAACACAGCCTAAAGGGGAAGCATTGTTTTCTTTTACAAAGGTTTCATCGCCGCCTTGAACACGACAGTACGATAATGTCCGGTAACTCTCGTTCGTATGACTGAACTGTTCTAAAGTATTATTTACTGCCAAAATGATAATGCATTCTCAGTGAGAAATGAATACTATGTTATCTTAAACGTTATTTCTACCGTAATTACACTAACATTAAAATTTCTAAAGGATATTGAAAGATATCGTTACTGTGAGCACTGCCATAATTCAATGTTTACATTTTGTCAGCTGGCTGGCCTCAATAGATAAAAGCTGATTTCACTGTTCTAGAATTATTCATCGAACAGGCTAATTTTCATGAAGATATGCCAATAAAATATAAACTAAAAATGGTCTTATTATGTATTCACCGCCAATCACAACAATACAATAATGTGCGATAATTATCGTTCCTGTGACTGAATTCTTCTAAACTTATTCACCACCAAATTAATAATTAATTTTTTTTGAAAAATTAATATATTAAGTTATCCTAAACGTTACTACTACCGTGATTACCTTACCATTAAAATTTCTAAAGGATACCGAAGGATAACGTTGCTGTGAGCGCTACCATAATTCGATGTTTATATTTTGGCAGATGGACTCACATAGATAAAAGTTGTCATTGATATGGAATTATTCCTCCAATAGACTTTTTATTGTGAAAATATGCCAATAATATATGTATAAGGCAAAAATAGCTTTACAGTGCTTCCCCCACTTTTACTTGGGAATAGGTTCCAGAACCTACTGCGAAATCCTCTCTCAAATTGCTTTCAACTACCAAGTACTCAGTACCCCTTAATCAAAAACAATTACAACTGTCCAGTTTAACATTTTCACTGCTTAATTTGATGGTCGAAACAAAAATATAACTTAAATTATCATACTAAAACAATTTAATATAATTTCAAACAAAATTTCACCCCAAACCATCATCCCAAAACATCTGAGGTCATCTTAGATTATTACCCTTTTACAGCTGTTACTCTTAAGTATATAGATTATTACCCTTTAACAGCTTTTACTCTTAGGTATATAAGCCCCCAAAATGCTTATAACAATGATTTGCTCATTTAAAAGTATTCATATTATAAATGTAAAGAGCAATATATCTATAAAATGTTTAATACAAATTTTTAAAAAATCCTTAATACAAATTAAATAGATCTGTCTTACAGAACGTTTGACAACTAATCAAGTTACCCCTGTACTGTATACATAATATTAGCCGTTTTCTCTCATACTATTGAAGTCATAAAATTATCACTAATTCCCTTTTTTTATAGCAACACTGTTTATTCACTCATTACTGTACTTTTCCAAATGTTTTCTTGACTGAAAACAGCTTTTTATGATATAAATAATTTACAGTGTTCTTATAACTGCTGATGTTCTATTAAGCTCATTCCAGGGTAGGCCCGGACTGAGCATAATAGGTGTACGCTCTCTCTCTCTCTCTCTCTCTCAGGTAATGTAAGATATATTTGAAATTATATTACTGTAAAGTTGTTTATGATAAAGCATTTGTTAATTATTTTAATTTTATTTTCCAGTCTGGTTACAGGAAAATAAAATTAAAATAATTAGTGAATATATTTCAAATATGTACAACGAGCTCTATCATAAAAAAACCTTACAGCAATATAATTTCAAATACATCTTACATTACCCTTAGAAAGAGAGAGAGAGAGAGAGAGAGAGAGAGAGAGAGAGAGAGAGAAAGAGAGATTTATACACCTATTATGCTAAGTATGAGGTGAGGGCCAACCTGGAATGAGTTTAATAGATGCATAACTACATTATAAGTATGCTGTAAATAATTTTTTTTCATAAAAATAAGTATTTAGTCACAAACACAATATGACAAAATAGTTATTAGTGAATAGTGTTCCTCTACAAAAAAAAAAAATAGTAATAAATTTAGAGATACAGTCCACAGAAAAAAATCCACAAATTAGTGAGTTCCCTATGGAAAAGTGAATTATGTGTTTCACAAAAATCCGCGAAAAAATGCAAAATGGACCCCGGATATGTGAAACGTGTAAAACAGCGCGCGGGGGGGTGGGGGGGTGGGGGGGGGGATTGTCCGCGGGCAGTGTATTACATTTACACCCCATCCAAAATCGCTAACAACAATATGATTATGTACGATAACTATCGTTCGTAGACTGCATTGTTCGGAAAAGTTATTTGCCACCAAAATGGTAATGAATTTCTAATTAAAAATTAATATTATGTTACTCCAGCAATTATTATAATAATACATATATACCTGCTTCAGGCATCCATTTTATCAGGATAATGCTCAACTGATCCCTGAGTTTCTGATTCCTTTACACTCCAGGGTGCTATTCCACTTTCAACACTGAGATCAATAAAAATGAGAGTATATTCTGACAAAAACTACTCGGTTACTTTCGAGAATACCGTTCATTTTCACTTCACAATTTATTCACTAATTCACACCGATATTGAATTCAATCGTGATAATAACCAAACAAAAATAAAAGCAAAAAAATTTACACAAGCAAAGAACAATGATGTAACAGAAAATTAACCACTATTACTGATATTTTACAATTCCGTAAGATGCTGCGCATGTACAACACACAACTGAACAAAAAGCGGAAAAAAAAATTACGTAATAAACTTCCAAAAGAAGTTATCACACTCATACCCGGCAACACTGGGACTAGTTTACTTCAGTCTTCCAAAAATGACTCAATCTCGAGTTTTTTAAGTCCTCTGTCAAAATTAACTTAACAGGCAGATGAAATAAGGAGTGCAACTCCGGCCTCTCTCTCTCTCTCTCTCTCTCTCTCTCTCTCTCTCTCTCTCTCTCTCTCTCTCTCTCCATTTACCTTCACCTGAGCGGGGTGCAAGGCTACAGAGATTTTCATTAATCCAACAGTATATAAAAGAACATAGCAAAGTAAGAACTATTTTATTACAAAAGAACTTTATGTTGCCTCCTATAAAAGAAAAGAACACTTAACAGAATGTGCTTTCTTTACTCTATACTTCAAGTCAAGCTTTAATTAGCAAAATGTAGTTCTGTTTCGACACATAACAGTGACTTTATTAACCCAAAATTGAAATCTTAGTCCTAAATGAGACACATGCAGAGATCAGTTAGTTTCAACATGCAACCATTGACTGACTTCAAGCACAACCCTAAGCAAAACCTGAACATCACACGACTTATTAAGTCTCCTTCGAAGAGAGTTTAATTTTATATCTATCACTACAATTTTGCACAATACACAATAAAATCTACTTGTAAGAACGCAGTGCTAATGCATAAGACAAAGAATTCAGCACCTCCACAGTTCCATTTACATACAAAGACTTCTCTTAAGAGTCTTTAACTTGATTTTAACTATTCGTGAAATGAACTACTAGACAGAGCAATAGGAGCTATAGTGTACGTGGTTACAATAGACTTGGAAATCACTAATAATAGTTTTTAAACAACAGTACATTATTTCACCAGTGATAATTCCAGTAACGTTTCCCCATAATAGAAATGAATTTTATTATGCTAAAAATGACACAGTACTTCAGTAACTTACAATGCTTACTTACTTCACTTCACTTTCAGTATTTTACCTAGTTAATACCACTTGCTGAGCCAACAACAATCTTTAGAATCCTTTTCACTTGCCTGTTTGTCCCTAACTCTGTCAGTATGATACTTAACTTTTAACTTTGGGTCATGTGTGCACCGGTATTTTTCATAGTTGTGCATCAATAACCAATGAATGCCTGGGATCAAGCCTGGTTCAATACAAGGAGTGTGGTTGTCAGGTCTCCCATTTTCTAAGTGCAAGAGGCCAGGCTGCTCTGCAGGTTGACTCTCCATTATGTTGTCGGGGTGGATCACCCTTGAAGTGGTGCACTGGACTTTGTTGGTGTTGCCCTCCACTTAGTTCTAACTAGTCCTCTGGAGACAATTCTCATAGTGCACTCTAGAAAACAATAAATGTGTTCATCGTACGTTTCCTTCACATATGCCTATCCAAGGATATGCAAAGGAGAGCTGTAGGGGAACAGGACATTCAATCACAAGCTGAATTGCAAAATTCAGGCTGGCAGGCTGGGTGGGACTTTGCTTCGTTGTGCCTCTATGACCTTAGCGCAAATGCACTGGTTTAGGTTTGAAATTTTAGATTCATATAGAATTTTGGCATTATGCCAAGCACTGAAGCAACTAAGGCCATTCAGCGCTGAAATGGAAATTGACAGCAAAAGGCTTGGAAGGTGTAACAGGAGGAAAACCTCGCAGTTGCACTCTGAAACAATTGTTGGAAGAGGGTGGACAGTAAAATGGAAGAAAGAAAATATGAACGGAGGTACAGTAAAAGGAATGAAAGTAGTTGCAGCTAGGGGCCAAAGGGGCACTGCAAAGAACCTTAAATACTGTCTACATTGCACCGAATGAGGTGCACTGAAGGCACTATTCCCCTACGGGGTACACATGTTTAGGAGACAGTGGCACATGAGCTTTTTGGAAAGTTTGCGTGTGATAGCTGTTATTGACTTCGTGTTACTCCTAATTTGTGGCCTGCCATTATCGCTGGGGGAGAAGAGTGGCTGTCGTCTCTCTCGAGAATTTCTTTGTAAAAAGGATATAGAGGCAGAGGTGGCATCATCTAAAAGGATAGCTTCAGACCACATGTTTCTGGTTCCCTCATGACTAACATGTTATAACTGACAAAAATAATTGTTTTGACATTTATAAAACCTGCAAGAGCGTTACAATAATTATACTCTTTTTGTTTCAGGCTGCATTCTACATGACCACCTTGGGAGTGAATATAGCTACAGTCGTACTGATTTTGGAAAAGATTTCATATTTGGTTTCCATGGATGACAATTCACCAAGATAAACAACCCTTTTAACAGCAACACAGCCATGTGAATACGGAAAGCACAATGAATCCCTTAATATATATATACACACAACCACATATATATATATATATATATATATATATATAATATATATATATATATATACACATTCCGTTTATACTTGGTATATATATATATATATGTACCAAGTGCTTTAGGGTTGTTTATTCACGCATCGCCGCGTGACAGATCACGTGAATTACAGGTAATGTTTCTAGCACACGTGCACACAAACACACGTAAACAACATATAAACATATATATATATATATATATATATATAAACTAACCCATAATCTGACCTACAAATTGGGAAACGTTCTTAATTAAACTAAGAAAAGAAAAAATAGACTAAACCGTAATCACACTGTAGTGTTTACATGGTGCACGATTTAGATCAGACCTAATAACATGGGCATTTATGCTCATGCCTTACCTTCATACACAGGCAATCATACATGGACATAATATACATCCGTATATACATACCATATATATATATATATATATGTGTGTGTGTGTGTGTGTGTGTGGTGTGTGTGTGTGTGTGTGATATATGTATGTATGTATGTATGTATGTATATATATATATATATATATATATATATATACATATATATATATACATATATATATGTGTGTGTGTATACTGATAACTGAAATCCTGCAATCCATTTATTTTTCATCATCCGTCAATTTAACTTATTAGTGTATATATTTAAATAAAAAAAAAAGTAGCAGACACGGGTGTTTAGAAAATTCCATGCAGTAACTGCAATGCAATTTAACCTGGGAGGCAGGTATATGCATCTCACAAAGATTAATAAAGCAAAAAAGATCAGAACGATGTGCTCCAGAGAGCTTGGGGAATTTCACCCTTAAGAGGGATAATGACCATACCTTAAACTGAAGTGGGGCAGAGACTTTTTCAAGATGAGCTGCCCGTACAAAAGGAAAATTCTGGAAGCCGCCATCATCAGTCAAACTAAAAATGTGAACCTGTCAGAGGACATTGGATACTGTATTTCTTAAGACCAGTTCTCAAGCAGGTGTTCCAGCGGGTACTCACACCAGACTTGACGCAGTTGGGAGCTAACGAGGACCGAAACACAAGGCAATAACATCTTTCCCTCCGGATCAAGGGCTTCTACTACAGACTACAAACGCCTCACTCTTGTCTGTCACTTACCATCGTCCACATTTCACCACTGACCTGGGATGTTGATATTTAGTATCTGAAATATAAATGGTTGCAAAGTGTATATAAAGTTTTTATGGGCCCTTTTATCTTCATGGTACACGTTAGATAACATTATACATATATATATATATATATATATATATATATATATATATATATATATATATATATATACTATATATCTATTTATGTATGTATAACTGAATCACGAAAATATGGAATGTGATGAATATATAGATGAAGACAAAATCCACGAAGGAAAAATAAACGACGGTGTTCTGCAAGGCCTATCGTCAATGACATTAGGCAAATGTCGTTTTTCAAATAATTCCACTCTTCTCAAACTTGTATATGGAATTCTTTGAAAAACAATATTTGCCTAATATCATTTATACTGATTTAAAGTGGTATAGATATGCAGACGATATTTTAGCTGTTTTTCCTACTGGTATGGATGCAAATGATTTACTCTCTAATTTGAATAACCAAGTACTATCTATTGAGCTTACTTTAGAATTAGAAAAAGACAATTGCCTCCCTTTTTAAGATGTTTTTATACATAGAGAACCATTTCAATGCAAATTCAGTATTTACAGTAACCAACCAACAACTTAACTTGTCCATTATTCAGGCCATCACCATCATATCAAAAAATCGATTTTTTTCTTCCGTTTTTACGAGCATTGGGCATTGTCAGTCCCCAGTATTTAGATTAAGAAATTGAATACAAAAGAAAATAGGGACAGATTTATGATATCCTTCCCATGTACTAAATATCTGTCATGATAAATCCCACAAAAATTTTTATAGTGAAAATAATATGGAGACAGAAACCCCTAAGAACATTCTTCTTAGCTTGCATTACTTGAATGGTTTTCAAAACATAAAATTATTAGTAAAATCGTTGAATGTCACCTCGGTTTTTCCTATAACAACACACTAAAATGTACGTTAAAAAACAAAAATAGTCCTAAGGAGAACAACAACATATATTTATATTATTATTATATTAATAAATTAAATTATATATTCATATATATCATATATATATAGATATATATGATATATAATATATATATATATATATATTATATACTATATTCAATATATATATATAGATATATGTATATATATATAATTCCACGTTTGCACTGCTCCTCTTTTTATATCAGCCAATCTAGCAAGGATTTAGAAGTACGAATTAAAAGCATAAGCACTGTTAAAACTGGGCAAACATCCAACGCTATATTCATTCATTGAAGTGAAAACTCACAGGATAAAATGGACTGAAAGTTCAGTGATTGCCAGATTGTATAATCTTTTGTCTTGCCCTTGCTTCTGGGCTGTTGGGCCTAATCTTTCGTAAAACCTCTTAACCCTGTTTTGATAGATTTACTAATTCCTCAGTTGTGTTCGATTCCAGTACATGTTACGGCTCTCTCTCTCTCTCTCTCTCTCTCTCTCTCTCTCTCTCTCTCTCTCTCTCTCTCATAGAGAAACCTTCGTCAAAAGATGATTTTAAGATTTCATGGGGATTTTTTTTCTTTTTTAAATCACATGGGACAACAAATTCCGCTTACCAATACTTAAGTGGACGAAGCTATTACCCGTAGTACCATAGCCTGATAATGAAATCACGTAGCGTTTTGCTGACAGGACATCAAGAATACACACACACACACACACACACATACACATAAAAGCAGTTTCTTGAGAAGGTTAAGTCGGTGCTCGTTCGGTTAATTATCTATGCGTCGCCAACTCCGAAGTACTAGTACTAAACATGTCATAAGCTACTCCCGGAAGCCGTGATTAGTACTTAGCCCCTCGGTGATGTGATCAAAGTATTATATACACCCGTTTCTATATTGTGTCTTCAACAAAGTATATCAATAAACGATTATCTATGTGCGGCCGTCTGCTTTACCGGTGCTATAGTACCAAGTCTTGCTAGTACTAAGGAGGAAGTGGCGCTTAGATCACAGGACAAAGTAGCACCGTTAAGTTACATTATCCAGTACTTAGTCAAAGCCCTTTCTAACAATGTTTTCTGAAGTCAAGGACCTTTTCCTTTTCTTGGGATATTGACTAAATCAAGGAGGTTATATTTATGGTTCTGCGTGTTCGTCTGTTTCTGAGCAGTATTACAAGAAGTTATTAGAGGATTTTTATTAGAATTTGATCTTTGTCTTGGTCTCTTTGACTGTCGATAAATGTCCGGAATTTGGGAGAGAGAGAAATGTTAATTCTGAGGATTAAGGACTAACATCGAGTGAGATTGCTTGGTCTTGGCGGAGGTTTGCTGTCTCCGGACGCTCTTCTGTCGCTTTGAAAAGGGAGAATTCCTTTCCATTTTAAGAAATAGCTTAGTCCTTTCATGTCATTTAACCTAATTTGATGAAATATGTTTTAGGCATGAAATGGAAGATAAAACATAAGCTAAGATGCCAAAACACTGCAAAGAGCCTTAAAGTAATGCCTACAGTGCACCACGTGTAGGCCACCGACGGCGTTACCTCACTACGGGGGGTGGGGGATATGTAAATTCAGATGAATAGGTCTTTCCCAAAATTTTACATAATACGTAAGATGTCAAACCTTATGATTTAACTTTTCTGGTCCGTAATGGTCACATTTTCTTTTTTTATAAATCGGATTTGATAATGATTTTTTTAAACTACTGCCAACCTCCCACTTAAGCTAATGCTGTCAATAAAATGTCCCGCTCTTACCTTTAGAGTTTAGCCAAGTTTGGAAATATATTTTAGAGGCAAACTTTCAGTATTTAAGTTTGGGCGCCATTTCTGATTGAACACAGAAACACAATTAAATTCATATAGGAATTTTAATTTTTCGTTTTAAATAATGTACATATATGTATATACATATATGTATATATGTATATGTGTGTATGTTTTGGGTATTATACTATGTATTGCAACAAGAATTTCATTGTGGACTCTTGTGCTAACATTTGTGATAGTACTTTGATATTTCCATATATATATATATATATTTATTAATATATATAGAGTTTCAATATATATATATATATAGTGATATATGATATATATATTATATATATAATGTTACATATAATATTATAATATATATATATATATTATATATATATATATGTATATATATATATATATATATATATATATATATATATGTACATATAATATATATATACATATATATATATATAATAGTATATATATATATTATACCGAGAAATATAATATTATAATATATAAATATAGTTATATTTAATATAATTTATATATAGATATATCTATATATATTATATGTATATAATATATATATATATGTGTGTATTATATATATACTATATATATATATATATTATATGTACATATAAATATATATATATACCTCACAAGGCGCACTGTAGGCATTATTTAGTCCTTTGCAGCGTCCCTCAGACACCTACCTGCGACCCCTTTCGTTTCTTTTACAGTACCTCCGTTCATATTCTCTTCCTTCCATCTTACTTTCCACCCTCTCCTAACAATTGAGTCGACATTATCTTCAGCCCTGAATGACCTCACAGGTGTACAGTATTTGGCCCTCGGCCTAAATCATAATATATTCCAATCCAGTCTTCAGGTACGGGACACTTTAAAAAAAATAGCGGTAATGGTTCCACTGCCTGCAAGCAGACCATTAATGCTTGCGATCGAGTCACCTTGTTGTCGTCCCTGTTTCAATTAAGGAGCAGAGAGCTATTTTGACACACTGCTGCTTTTCCTTTTATCTTCCGTAATGATCAAGGCCTGATTTGGTGTCTCTCGTTTCACCCACACCCACTTTTGGTGTTCCTCTTCACCCCCACCCCCAACGCAACCACCCCCCACCCCCGCGCCTCAATGGCTCTTGTCTCCACTTGACAAAACAATTAAAAATTGCAATTGAGTTTTCTGTGCATTTCATAATGAAGGCCACCGAAAATAGATCGTATCTTTCTATGGTCTCGGTATAATGTTGTCTGAGCCACGGCCCGTGAAGCTCTTAACCACGGCCCATTGATGGCCTGGCTGATATCGTAGCCACTACCCGTTGCGATTCGTAACCACGGCCCGTTGGTGGCCTGGCCGATATCGTTGCCAGACGCATGATAATGGCCAACTTGAATTACGCTTAGATAAATTACAAACGTCTGTGGCTAGAGAGCTGCAATTTGGTATGTTTGATGACTGGAGGGTGGATGACCAGCATACCAATTTGCAGCCCTCTAGCCTCAGTAGTTTTCAAGACTGAGGGTAGACAGAAAAAAGTGCGGCCAGAGCACTCATAACCGCTTTTATATATGGTGCGTCACTATACTGTGGCCGAAAATTATAATAATAATGAAAATCCACAGTTATGTATATGAGTAATATGTATTTTCCATAATACGAAAAAGATGAAAAAAATTCTTTATTCAAACATCACAGGAAGGGCTTAATTTCACAATTGAATCTCATAATTAACCTATTTTGGAATCACATTTGCTGCTTCTAACATCTCATTGTTCTTCAACCAAATCTCATTGTGAAAAACAGCAGTAATGTTGCGTTAAGTTTCTTTGTACAAAGTTGAAAAAAAAATTTAATTCTACAAATCAAAATGAAATTCTGAAGTTGCTTTCAATGCAACTTCCTCCTCATGAAAGCAGGTCATCTATGAGTCTGACGTGAGATGAAGGTGTCATTATATCGTTTAAAAAGAGAAAATATAAAATTTTTTCATGAATCTCTAAGTTCCAGGCCGCTGGAAAATGAAATGCGTTTCGTGTGAGTTGCTCCATTAATTTAATGCGGAAAGGAATTAATACATCGTTGCTGACGCCAGCTGTGATTTGACCAGGATGCGTTTGTACTCTCTCTCTCTCTCTCTCTCTCTCTCTCTCTCTCTCTCTCTCTCTCTGCGCATACATTTGGTTTCTGGATGAATCCACAGTATTAGTTTTATTGAAAGTGTAACGTATAGTTGTTGATTGTGAATAAAGAAAAAGAGAAATTGATGAAATATTCCAGCAAGGTTTTTTGTTCTTTTTTTGTAGCAGTCTTTAATTAAGTAAGGATTATTTGCACTTATTTTTTGGTCAGTTACACTGCATTTCGACTTCAACCGAATGATTAACTGAGAGAGAGAGAGAGAGAGAGAGAGAGAGAGAGAGAGAGAGAGAGAGAATAATTGCCAAGACTGAAGACTCTATTAAAAATGATCGCTCCAACGACAGATTTCTGCTGTCAAAATTACTTCCAGAACCAGTTCATGATTCTGGGTGAATGAATCACTGGCTTAAACTTGTATTGGGTCATGTCAGGATTAGCCGACCCACTATTTTTCAAGAGAGTATTGTGCCACTTTGATTTATATATATATATATTATTATAAATATATATATATATATATATATATATATATATATATATATATATATATATATATATACTATCTGCAGTATGATCCTCAAACATCAATTCAGGAATGCCGAAGACACATGGATGTTTTAAAAGATTTATTCATTGCGAAACGTTTTGCACATGACTATGTGCATCATCAGTCTGAAAAATGACAAAATAATAACATTAAAAATACTAAAAATACACAGGATTCTTAAAATGATAATTAAAAACATTAAAAGACTAAAAATAAGAAGCAAAGTAAAAGCAACTGCTGTTACACCAACCTTCAGGTACAAAGGAAGAAAATAGAATGACCAAAGAAGGAACACCAACCTCCAATGAATCTTTTGATATATAATGACTCTAAGGTCGTCAGATAATCTGCATCCTTAGAATACCCTAAGATGGAAAAGTGTTATTATTTTGTCATTTTTCAGACTGATGATGCACATAGTCATGAGCGAAACGTTTCTCAATGAAAACATCTTTTAAAACATCCATGTGTCTTCGGCATTCCTGAATTGATATATATATTATATATATATATATATATATATATATATATATATATATGTGTGTGTGTGTGTGTGTGTGTGTGTGTGTGTGTGTGTGTGTGTGTGTGTGTGTACATAAATATATACACATAATCAAGATTAAAATATTGATGAAATGAAACAGCGGGCAATCGACTTTATTTTTTTTTCTTTATGCAAAAGAGAAACTAGTATAATTAACGACACACTTGAGGTAAAAGAAAAAAAATATGAAGCTCAATTTATGGCCATTGTCCTATGACGTCACAGGCCATTTCCTATGACGTCATAGCCTTCGCTTCGCCTCTGGTGAAAAGTGGCTTAGGATTAATTATTACAATTTCCAGGTCACGAGAAAGTAAAAATGATATAAGAAAACGTGTGTTTTTATAGGGAAGAGGCGAATGTGTCTTTTGGGATTAATCCGCGAATTAGCAAAAAAAAAAAATTATCTCGGAGTTTTAAATCCTCGTAGTAATAAACATGTTTATTTATAACCCCAGTATTTGGTTTAATTACCTTACGTAAAGCGAGTTTGAATTTCTCTCTCTCTATCTGAATGCAGTTGAATATACATTTTATTGCCAATTCCTCAATTAAAAGTAAAGATGTAATTAAACTGTAGAAGTAAAGTAATTATTAAACTCTGTTACTATCTCTGGGAAAACCTTTAGACACCCAATTTAATGCAATGATTTCTGGTGTGGAATTTTATTTACACAAGCGGCATCCCTTCGGCCCCTACCTGCTAACCCCTTTCATTCCTTTAACTGTACCTCCGTTCATATTCTCTTTCTTCCCATCTTACTTTCTACCCTCTTCCAACAATTGCTTCACAGTGCAACTGCTTTGAGGTTAATCTCCTGTTACACCTTTCAAACCTCTTAATCTCAGTTTTTTCTCTCAGTGCTGAATGACCTCAAAGGTCCCAGCTGTTGGCCTTGTGCCTAAATCGTATATGCTATTCTATTCTTAGTTGCAGATTGATCAGGGTTGAATTTAAGTAAATGATAAGTTAGGTTTACAGATGAACCTTGGTTGCAGCCACAAATTTCGTATCTATGACGCTTATCAGCGACTAGAGTTGAGAGTGAATCACTTTATTGTAAATATTTTTTTTTTAAATGAGTATACCCCTACAATTAAGCGGGAAGGAGGTGTTGGGGGGGATAATGGTGAGATGGTTGCAAATCTTGATGAAGAACCATTGTAAGATTGAGGAACAGCAAGTATCAGAATGAGTCATTGTAACTTATAATTTGTGTTCAGCAAATTTTTAAGATCTTAAAGACAAGATTATACAGTGTCCATAAAGTCCCAGTACCATTCTGAGCTATAAATTCTTGTAATGGTACTGAGACTTTATGGACACCCTGTATATTTAATGTGCTTTTTGGTAAGATATTCATTCTCAGAGTATTTTAATGTTTAGCTGTAGAGAGAGAGAATTTTTTTATTTCATCCCCGGAATATAATTAGAAGCAATTTATTTCAAGGGTGAGTTTTTATTTACATGTCTTTGTTGCGTTCATTTTAGAGTAAAACTAATTTTAAAATAGCCAAATTATAAGTTTTCGAATTTCTCTCGCGTCTCGAACTTGTGTCATACCAGTTCGATAAACACGAACTAAAACGAAGTCCTGTCTGTCAGATATGTCTCACCCTTGATACAATTCCTGACTCTGTCAGCTGTCCCGAACACTAGAAGGAGACGTATACGTCTGTTCTCTCAACTCTCTCTCATTCCCTTTTTGAAGAGGTTTCTCTCTCTCTCTCTCTTTCTTTCTTTCTTATCCCATTCCCTTTTTGAAGAAGAGTTCTCTCTCTCTCTCTCTCTCTCTCTCTCCCTCTCATATCCCATTCCCTTTATGAAGAAGTTTCTCTCTCTCTCTCTCTCTCTCTCTCTCTCTCTCTCTCTCTCTCTGTTATCCCATTCCCTTTTTGAAGAAGTTTCTCTCTCTCTCTCTCTCTCTCTCTCTCTCTATCCCGTATGCTTTTTGAATAAGAATTCGCAGTATTGAGTTTCCTCTCTCTCTCTCTCTTCATTCCCTTTTTGGAGGAATTTACACTCTCTCTCTCTCTCTCTCTCTCTCTCTCTCTCTATCCCGTTCGCTTTTTGGAGAATTCGTGATCCGATAATACAGAGAAGAAGAAGAAGAAGAAGAAGAATTTATTGCGCCAATGTTGTTGTTTTGGTCTCCGCGGTTAAAGGTTGGGCTGGAAGATTCTTGATTTTTGATCGCGTTCTTTCTTACGCATTTTTGCTGCGGTCATTCATTCACTTCCAAAGGATTTATAATGTTTTAAATGCATTTATTCTTTTATCTTGAGAATAAGGATTGTTTGTCATTGTGCGCAAAACGAAACAACTTTTTTTATATTTATTACGAATTTTTAAATTCTTGGTTTATTCAAAGTGTCTTAGTAACTATTGTTTGGTTTATTTATTTAAGTAGTATACTATTTAATTTGATGTCTATATCTACTTTAGCTTTGAAGTGGACAGCTTTTTATGTTTAAGATTTTTTTTATTCTTGGTTTATTTAAAGTGTCTCGGTAACTATTGTTTGGTTTAATTATTAAATTGATACAGTCTTTAATTTACTGTATCTACTGCAGGTCTGAAATGGGGCAGCTCTGTAATATAATAGGGCTCAGATATCACAGTGAATAATAAGAGAGTACACGTTTGTAAATACGGATGCTGTTATAAATTAAGTATTTTTTTTAAGGGAATTGTTTATTTGATGAGAAGAAAAATTTTGTTAAACAACCCCTATCCCCGTCCCCCCCCCCCCCCCCCCCCCCCCCCCCACCCCCCCCCCCCCCCCCCCCCACAATCCCTCCACCAACACCCCACTTTGTAATTTATTGGAAAAAATTTCAAATTGTGCAAAAAAAAAAAAAAAAAAAAAAAAAAAAAAGGAAAATTGGCAATCACCTTTTCTGTACAGCGCATAATAAAGTATGAACCGCGTTCCACATAACTTTCAGCAATAGCCCGTTGGTGGCCTATGTATTTGGGCATCTACAGTCGTGCCAGACGCACGATCTTGGGCAAAATATAGCCTTAAATAAAATTAAAACTACTGAGGCTAGAGGGCTGCAATTTGGTATGTTGATGACTGGAGAGTGGATGATCAACTTACCAATTTGCAGCCCTCTAGCCTCAGTAGTTTTTAAGATCTGAAGGCAGATAGTTTTTATTTTTTTGTTATTTTTTTTTACAGGATAACTAATAAAACTTGGTACCTTGCCATTAGCAGTTACTTCTGACCTGAACGAAAATTGGTCCACTCGTTATATATGACCTACTTAACACGAGTAACGATTCTGTATTTCTCAGACCAAGATATGAGAATGTTTAAGTTGGGTCAGAATAATTTAGAGAGATTGTATTGGTCGTCTGAGCTTCTACGAGCAAATGAGTCGTATGATATTCTTTCATTCTTTACTGATGGCTTTTGTGGTGGTTCAAATCGCTTAGCGAGTTTCGGGAAACACGATTTTTTTTTTAAGAAATATACAATTGTAATTCTTACAATTTGTAATATATTGTACTTACATCATAATATATTAACGATTCTAAAATTGCAATTAAACTATATTCACTAAATTACAAATTTTACATTTCATGTAAGTATCTTTTTAAATTACAAATATATTGTAAATACATCATTATATAATTACATAACTAAAATTAGCAATTAAACTATATTCACTAAATTACAACTTTTACTATTCATCTAAGTATCTTTTTAAATGACAAATATAACAACTTTGTGGATAATATTCAAGAGACAGATTTTGTTTTTAATTTTAATGACAAGTCAGATTCGTTTGATTGTTTTGTTTTGTTACTCAGGAATATATACCTTTCTTTAAATGAGTTTACCATCCCTGCATTCCGTTATAATCTAGTAATAGACTTGTAAAATCATACAATTAATAGAAATTCGTCTGGATGTTTCCGTATGTGTCATTGACCAAACACCAGCAAAGTGAAGTTTTTATGTTCAGAGGATAAACCATATTCAAATAGAATAAGCGTACAGGAGCCATTGACTTGAAATTCATGTTTTTAAAGGTTATGGTATTTATTTCAAAGAAATCACAGAGGATAATATTAAATACAGAAAAATGAGAAATACATAAATTGAATTGTTTTAAGGCGGTAATGTATTGCATCTTCGCCTGAAATCTGAGGTGTTAATTTATTTCAAGAAGTGTAATCATAGGTTTTCATGCTAACCATCATTTTGTCAGCAAAATGTATATCTCGTTGCTGATATAATTTCCTTATTATCATGGCAGCACCTGAACTCGAAGAGGAATATTAACGAATAGAGCTTGACACCCCAAATGAAAGATTTGATTTGAAGGACACGTGGATATATATAATGTTTCAATTTAAGTTTCCTTAAAGCATGATTTACTAATAAAATAACACTTCTGGAGATTTCAAACACAAATAGCAAGCAGGGGATATTAAAATGAGATAACAAGCACCATTTGCGAAAGCAACCCCATTTTTTTTTTTCATTGATTCCCCTTAATCAATCTTCATTTTTAGCTTGTCGCTATAAATGCCTGTTTATCCAATAACATTTGAAGTTAATTACGAAGTCCAGATAATTAACTCGTGTTCACGTGGAACCGTCAATTAATATATATTTTTTATAGTTGCATCGATCATATTCGATGTTTTTATGTAGGTGATTGAAAGGGAACCATTCAGGTGTAATGTGAATTATGGGCTTACAAATTAATTTATTATTATTGAATGAAAAGCACATTGCATGAAGTGTTAATTCCCAGTGACCTCACTCTTGCATGAATGTCATATGTGTATTATATGTATATATGATTGTAGTCGCTTTAGCACGTGACCCATTTATCACACATCCACTGGTGAAAAAATAAGAGACGGTCCTGACAGGTTTCGACTTTATTTCCAAGCCATTGAGGGTCAGTGGCTCGCAAATAGAGTCGAAACTGGTCATGACCTAGAACACCCCGTCCCTTATT
Organism: Macrobrachium nipponense; assembly: GCF_015104395.2. NCBI lineage: Eukaryota > Metazoa > Arthropoda > Malacostraca > Decapoda > Palaemonidae > Macrobrachium > Macrobrachium nipponense. The sequence continues at coordinate 55,501,303 of NC_087210.1, read as the reverse complement.
TTTCACCTGTGGATATTTATATATATATATATATATATATATATATATATATATATATATATATATATATATATATAATGTGTGTGTATATATATACATATAATATTGGTGTCTTTAATGTGTGTTATACACGCTTCATCTTGTTTTTATGCCAATAAAAAAAACTAACATATCACGTTTGATTTATTTCCAGAAAAGACGATCGCATCCATTTTTTTTTTCTTTCTTTTTTTTTTTTTTGATCAAGAGTCCTCCCAGACGTCGCATACGAGTAGGGTTCATCTTCTGAAATAATAATAATAATAATAATAATAATAATAATAATATAGTTAGAACGTAAAGCTAGCAAGATAAAGATTAAGCAATCAAATAATCCCCTGAATCAGCAGTTTATTTCAGGATAGCGTCTCTTGGCGAGTTTGATTGTGCTATGTAGACAGGAAACAGTCACCCAACTGAATAGAAATGTGTTAAAGGAATTATGTACCGGACTCTCCTGTAACAGTTCTGATTTTCAGCTGTAGTTACAGAAGCTCTTAACTCGGAAAAAAAATCCTAAATGTTAAGTTTTCGAAACCTGGAAAAATGTAGGTTTCCTGAACAGTGGGAAAATGGGGGGCGGGGGTTTATCCAAAGTTTTTCAGAGAACTAAAAAAAAAAAAATCGAAATTTTCGCAGAGATCTGGAAAAATTAGGTTTTCGTAATCCCTAAGGGAAAAAAATTATGAATAGTTTAAGACCTATATTACCTTTCCCGTTCATTTAATTGGTTTTTGAGACTAAGTTTTTTTCTTCACTTCAATGTGAAACAGTTTTACGATGATCCTGTACTTCACTATATTATAAGTTGTCCTGATTCGAATGGGAAGCTACTCCATTACTCTCTCTCTCTCTCTGCAATTTACATTGAGATGAAATGTTGGATTACATAATCCAGTTTCAAGTTGAAGTGTAATAATCCATTCACCAGTAAGAGCTTTATGTCTACGGTCTCTCGCGAGTTGATTAGAAGGTACTGCTACCAGTCGTCGTCGTCGTCTTCTTCTTCTTCTTCTTCTTCTTCTTCTTCTTGAACTGACACAAACCTGATACATCGTCGGGAAGTAGTCTCAATATTTTTTTCCCAAATTTTTCTTCGATGTGTAGACGATCAAGGAGCCTTTAGACAGCTCAGCGACATATTTTTGTCTTTACAGTAAATAATATTCATGTTCTTGCGTACAATGTAATGGTAAATTTAAGACTTAATCACTTGAACTATTGCAAGATGGCAGTTAATTTTGGACTAGTACTAGGAAAACACCATTGCCTTATTACAGTTCTTATTATGTTTTTCTATTTGTTTCTTTCTTTCTTTTTGTACTTCTGTCGATTCTGTATTTTGGAACTTTTACTTAGGCCTGTATCTAACCCCTATAACTGTGTATCTATGCCTTTAACCTCCTTTCACTTAGGCCTATATCAAACCACTATAACCGACCTTTACTTAGAACTATATCGAATACCTGTAACCTCCTTTCACTTAGGCCTATATCGAACCCCGGTAACAGCAGATCTATACCTTTGACCTCCTTTCACGCCAATTATAAATCCTGTCAAAATCAAAGTGTTCGTTCCTTGAAGTGCAGTCGCTTTGAAAATGAATCCCAATTTATAATGTGCGCTGCTCCTCAGAGTTTTAAAGCATATATATCGGCCTATTACAAATGACACCACTCATTTGGACCAAACCTTAGCGAGAGATTTCTCCTGCGTATAGGGTTATATTATATCTTGAGGAGTTGTATGTACGTAATAGGTCTTGATGAGAAGCCATTCGCAATATTTACATTTCATGCCTACTCGTGATGTATATGTATATTTTAATTGCTTCATTAAACGCTTATTCACAATATTTATATAAGTTTTCGCTGCATCAGTGAAGGAATTCGTTTCATGAGTTTTTTGCCTGGATAATCTTAATATTCGTTTTGTCTCGTGTCTTATCCTTTAAGAGTTCTCTTCGTTATTAACTATCTCTCTCTCTCTCTCTCTCTCTCTCTCTCTCTCTCTCTCTCTCTCTCTCTCTCTCTCTCTCTCTCTCTCTCTCTGTTCTCATGCTGATATGATTAAATCTCGTGGGATTTGTTTTGAAACAAGGACAAGCAAAATGTTTTCTCTGGGGCTATTGGGGACTTCAATATCTCTCTCTCTCTCTCTCTCTCTCTCTCTCTCTCTCTCTCTCTCTCTCTCTCTCTCAAGGTGTTGTCAGTTCCAACTACAGGCGAGATTCCTTTGTATTGACTTTGGTATATAATTGCAAATTTTTGCTTAGGTATATTAGGCGTGGTCATACTCAGTTCTTCAGATCAGAGAGTTTTCTCGAGTTCATTAGTTCAATCTTATCCATATAAAATTAACTTTTGACCTTATAAACGCTAACTTCAAATTTCTAAGTCTCCTACGTAATATGGTGGTGCTCGTATTTCTATTAAGATATTTGTCGTATTGTATATTAATCTCTAACACTTTTGCGTCAGTGTTAAGTAATTTTCGAAGAGTAACTTTTCATGAAACGTGAAAATATTAATATTAGAATTATATTTCATGTGAAATGGCTAACGTTTTGTAGTCACGTTTTCGTGAATTGATATTGTTTATGTCGAGATTTTAATAATGGAATATTTTTTCTCAAATTGTTCCGTTATTGGATGTTTTAAGAAAAATGATATGATATTAGCGCACTACCCATTGAACATACATACATACATACATACATACACACACACACACAATATATAATTATATTTATACATACTATATATATATATATATATATATATATATATATATATATATATAATCATTCAGCTATTGTGACAAATCTAGGACTTCCATTCTATATCAATAATAAAAAAAAAAAATTGTCGAAACCCTTTGATATTCAGGAACGAATATACCAGAGATAAGCATTCCTCTGTAGAGGATATTCTATATAATAAACTATATATGCATCTTTATAAAGGACATTCTATATGGAAAACATAGAAATGGTCTAGTCTAGCCATTACCATATTTTATCCGTAGCAGGAATGACGTCGCTGATAAACATAAACAGGAGATGTTAATAAATTCCAGGGAGGGAAGAAATACAGGGAAAATATTGCTTCTATGGAAACTGTAGGTTGAAGACAACACAAGACAAACATTCCTCCAATGTATAGGAAAGTGAAAAGGGATAACATGTTAGGGAGGGCTGTGAAATTTAGGTTCAAATAAACAAGAGGATGTATTGCGTGGCAGGAGTGTAATGTGGTCAGAGAGAGAGAGAGAGAGAGAGAGAGAGAGAGAGAGAGAGAGAGAGAGAATGGGGTACGTAGGTAGGGCTGGCTTTGCAGTATTTGACTGTTGTGTTGAAAATTTATATTGATTTCGTGTGTTTGCTGTAAAAAGAGCAATTGTAATGAAAATAATGCACAGCCGGTGAGAATTATTATTATTATTATTATTATTATTATTATTATTATTATTATTATTATTATTATTATTATTATTATTATCATTCTAGAGATGAGCCCTATTTATATTCAATGTCTCCCCAATCTACTCAACACGAAAATTATACCAAAAACTATCGCAAACCAAAGTAAAAAATTTACCACCATTCTTAAATACCCAGGTGTGCCTTTCCTACTGATATTGATTGATCAGATTTCATCCCTGGCGTTTCAGGGAAATATTAAGGATGATGATTGATTAATATCTAATCCCCTTCAGGTAAAATAAGCTGCATTTCACTGCGTTTTGCAGTTGACATAAAAGGTCTCTCTCTCTCTCTCTCTCTCTCTCTCTCTCTCTTCTCTTCGCTCTCTCTCTCTCTCTCTCTCTCTCTCTCTCTCTCCTTGTGGTTATAGGCCTAACCTCAAGAGGCGTGCTTGGGTTCAAACCCTACAAAAATGAAGAATCTTCTTCACTGATTTCTGATGAGGATTCAAAGGACTGTATTTGTGACTGTGATGCGAAGGAGCTTTTGTAGCTGCTCTATTAATAATACCATTAAGGAACGACCATTCTATGAATGTTGTTAAATTCCTTGACAATCTGCAGTTGCAACTGAGGGGAATCTCTTATTCTCCCTTTGATGTCAGCAGCTAGAAAGGCTTCTATAATAATTCATCGCTTTATCCAGTTAGTGTCACACGGACACTAAATAGATGAGCGTAGAAAATATAATAAAGATATAAACGGAATCGACGACTACAGAATAGTTCAAGACTCTCAAAGAATCAATGGGGTAGAATTCGATGCGAAACTTCAAAGTGAGGCCTCCATCTATTGCTTTCATTTAAGGCCTGTTTCTTCTCTCGTGAGTTAATGAAGCACAATTTTGCTTTGGAGATTCAGAGTATATGTTTGTTTTTGTGTCGGGGGGGGGGGGAGACCTAAGTTACACAGTTTTTTTTTTTCCAATATGTTTTTTCTTGTCGTCAGTCTGCTTGTTGATATTAATGTGAGAATAGTCATAGTTGTTTTTAAGAGTAGAAAATTAAGATAATTCAGCTTTTGGAATACTTATTTAAGTCTAGGTGAACGCTCCATTCGATAATAATAATAATAATAATAATAATAATAATAATAATAATAATAATAATAATAATAATAATAATAATAATAATAATAATAATAATAAGCAAGCCATCCAACGACCGATTAAAATCCCTGCCCACCGACCCGCCCTCCGATTGTACACGACCTTGCATGCTATAAATACTTGTAAAATAATAATAATGATAATAATAATAATAATAATAATAATAATAATAATAAATTATATTATTATTATTATTATTATTATTATATTATTATTATTATTATTATGGAATTACTGAATTTATTTCCTGCTATGATGCTATTCAGCTTGAAGTAATGTTTTTCTGAATGGCATTATAGCAGCAATAAATTCAATAAAATATGCTTAAATGAAGGGTTACTACCAATATATTATTATTATTATTATTATTATTATTATTATTATTATTATTATTATTATTATTATTATTATTATTATTATTATTATTATTATTATTATTATTATTATTATATTATTATCATATACTGGATCAAAAATATTTGTTCTACACACTAAAAAAAGTTTTTAAATGTGTAATTAAAAAACTGTTCCTCCGGTGTCCAAGATTCATAAATAGCATATCTACATATATATATATATATATATATATATATATATATATATATATATATATATGTATGATATATGCATGTATATATGTATGTTTATACATATATATATATGTATATTGTTACGTATATAGCGGGCCTTGAGAGAGGCTAGATACGTAAACGGAAATAATTGAGGGATTTCAAGAGGGAATTGCTTCAACTTACCGTAAACTGATAGTTATTATTAATTTCTTTAGAGGGAAGGTCGCCAGAAAACTCAGCTCGTTACTTTACAGCTATTTATTTACAAAAAGGCCCGTGCTGGCCTGGAGAAAAGGTAAAGGATGGCTCCACTGGAACTGTTATAGCTGGTTTTCATACACTTGGGGTAATGCACACTTGCGGGCAGAGAGACGGCACGTGACTCATGGAATCTGGAAAAGAATCCCAGATTAAACAAGATAAAAGGAAAAATGACTTCTTGCTTTGATTAATTAATTCTCTAATACTGGGGAGAAGGAACTTTTAAGGTTTCACTGAAGTATGCAATGACTCCATTGGTCTGGGACGATCACACAAGGGGAAGCATGCGGCCATGAGGCAGTGAGAGGGAACAAAAGGATGAATTCCTTTTGTTGCTGGAAATTGAATTGGGAGAATGATGATCAAAATTATAATAGGTGATAAGGGACTGGCAATATGTTGTTTCACAAGACGTACCTGGATGTCGTGTTCAGTGGCTCTTTGTAGAAAAGCATGGCCCCCTTTGTCTGAGGCCTGGGTCATCGGCGCGCCACTACACACCCTGGGTAGGCCTAACAGGAGGCAGGTAATTTGACCTCTGTTCGATGGACACGTCTCGCAGCCGACTGAGACAGAATTCAGGTGGGTTGCTTGGGGGTTGGAAGTCAGCTTAACCCCCACGATCAAGGCAAATCCTGGAAAACAAGCATACAGCCAGCAGAGGGGTCATAGGAAAGAGAGCTTAAGGTATAGGTCTAAGAAGTACCAATCTGCCTACACCCTTCCCTTTTGAGATACGTCCCTACAGCTGATAAAAGACTCTTTTCCCCCAACTGGGGAATCCCCTATCTCTGGCTGGCGGGTTTTGGTTCCCGCGTTTCCTAAAAATCAGCTGATATTCTAGAAATGGCTGCCGTTTTCCAAATCAAATTATTTAATTGATATTTGGGTAGACGAACGATCTATACACGTCACAATATATATATATATATATATATATATATATATATATATATATATATATATATATATATATATATATATATATATATATATATATATATATATATATATATATATATATATATATATATATATTATTTCCCACGAAATGAAAAGCACCACTTATTTGAGTAATAAGATTTAATTTAGTTATAGTTAAAAATATACCTTTAAATATCGTAAACTACTAATTAAACTTCTTTGGAAAAATTATAAGTAAATCTAGTGACCGGACTGACTACATTTAAAATGCAAAGGCTTCTTTTATTAGTTTTCCCAAAACAAGAATTTTAGCAAGTTTCCGCTCCCATGTTAAAGAGATGAACAGATAGAGATTATTGAAGAATTCGGGAAAACATGAGATATACAAAGTAAATTTTTTTTTTCAAGAACATTAAAGTAAAATCCAGTGATATAAAATTTTTTCTGAAGAATCAATTGTAGCAGGTAGTAAATCTAAGTCGCTCCTTTGAAGACGCATCCTAGAGGCACGTCCTTCGACACTTGAAGACTTTCCGAATCTCTGCAGATTCCTCCGACTTGGTTCTGAAGGATCCAAAGTCTCCTAGGAAACCAGTGGTTACCGAAGACTCAAAATTCCTCAAGGATCCGGGGACAACCTCAGAGCCCTATGCGTCTTAAACTAAAACTAAGCTTAGTGACAGGGACCTGCTTTGGTATGTCTGCAAAGATGTTTACCCAAATCAAAGAATTGTTTGAAATGTTTCAACTGAAGTGCAGTGATTTTGTAGCCGGTGCCCGGCTTATGACAAATCTTATACTTGCTGGCGGTTTCAATTGGCGGGTGACTCTTGAGAAAGAGCTTCACCTTTGTGATGCCGCCCGAAATACTTTACTGGATTTCAGGAGGGAAAATAGAGTGCGCCGCATTCTGCATTCCACCCTGAACTACATCGGACTTGCTAATATTGTTGGATACGAAGAACCTACCTTGCCAGGCTGCAATGGACCCCTGGAATTGTTGGTGAGGACCAGTCTTCGCCTTGACCAGGAATCCGCAGCCCACGAAGTTCTTTGTAATGTCGACCAATCTGTATTTTGGCCCGAGATGCTCCTGTTCCTTGCCACCGTCTTCACCACCGCGCTCATCACCAAAGGTGTGATGAGAACTGTTGGCAAGAAAGGAGTGACTTGGAATATGGACCTGGAAGTAGACCTGGAAGAAGAGGTCGAAAATGTAGATGACGACTTTTTGGAAAACCTTACCAGCGAAGTCACAAAAGACTCTGAGACAGATGTGAGCGAGGTCGCCCTTGAAGATGCGAGCCTCGAAGTATCCACCTGTGAGACAGAGGCTGTTGATGAGGCTCCCTGTGAAGAACAAGAAAATTCGGCCGAGAGTGACCAGCCTGACTTCGACGCCATTCACCCTGACGAGAGAGAGCAGGAAGACGACAGAGAGGACTTGAAGGAACTCCCAATGGAAACCAGAGATCAAAATCAGGAAGTCCTGCAAAAAACACTGGAGGAAGACTGCCTATCTGAAGGAGTGGAAAAAGAAAAGTTTCAGCCCTTCGATATGGTAGAGGTCAAACACGGTCCTTCCCTCGGAGAAAAAGAGGACAAGCCTCTTCCTCCAGCACAAAAGGGGAATGAAATGGCTGCCCATCCTGGAGGAACGATTCAGGAAGAAAGTAAAATGCAGGAGGCGGAAAAGGAAAGTGCTGTGACTGTCTCTCCCAATAACCAGAAAAGAAAACGCCCAGTCAAATGTGGACCTTTGAAACGTGCTAAGGGTAAAACCTTCACGTTTCGCTGTGGTAAAGGCCTCGACTTTGGCCAGATTATCGGCAAAGGAGGAAAATTCACGAAACTGGCCAAGGAGGACCACGGGGTCATCCTCAACGTTCGCAGTGATGGATCAAGACTGGTAGAACTCACAGGGCCGAAAGTGAATGTCGAAAAGGTCTACCGAGAAATCCAATTCAGAGTAGACAAGAATTTCGATATCAGCGAACTATCCCAGGTAGTGCCAGGGCTTTTTGCTGCAGGGAAGGAAGATTTCGTCATGGTCGTTGAAAAGGAGTTCAGGGAGACCATGTTGGGCCCACAGAAAGTAAACCTTCAGAAGTTGTTAAGGCAGCTGCAGGTGGGCATTTACCTCCCTGAGGATGTTGATGACCGTGATTACATCGGAATCTTTGGCCCTGTGGAACAAGTGAAGAAAGCCCAAAGAGTAATATTGGCCATGATAGAGGACGTCAAGAACTGGCCGAAGGAAGAGGACCTGAAACTCGTCGGCTTAGACTGCTACGAGTTCTGCTTGCCACCGAAGGGCAGAGGTTTTCTCAAAGGCCTTTTCAGACAACTGGATGAAGAGATCAGAGTCCTCTACGATGTGAAATTCATTCTCCCCCAGGATAAGGACAAGAGGGAAGTTGCATATTTAGGGGGAGATATGAAACAAGTGGCCCGGGCCTATCAACATGTCCAGGACGTCCTTCAGGAGCTGAACGTGGAAGGCTCCGATATCACAATGGAAGGACTGAAGAGAATTGATGCAGGAAGGTATCAATTCGAAGTCAAGGCCAAACAAAAGGGGTTAGTGATTGGGCACAAAGGACAAAACTTGATGAAAATAGAAAAGAAAAACAACGTGAGGATAACCATGCACGCTAAGACAGAGGACTACATAACAATAAAGGGTTATTTGGACGACGTCCAAGAAGCGTGTCAAGAAATAAAGGTTATCATAGATCCAACTCCCAGTCAAACAGGAGGGAATTTCCCACAGAAGGAAGTTTCACCCGGGCTGACTCAGATTGGGTCCCGCCTGTACCTGACAGTCCTCGACGGCCAGGAAAGAGCCAAGGTCATCGGAAGAAGAGGCCTGACCATAAAGAGGCTCACTGCCAAGCACAAGGTCTACTTCCACGGACCGAAGAAAGGTGAGACCTTAAACGAGTGCACAGTCACAGGGGAGGAAAAGGACGCCATCGCCTTCCTTAACGAAGTCCAACAGATCCTCAAGACTGAAGCAGAGGAGAGGAACAAGGACTGGGAAACCAGAAGACACCCCAGACCTCTCGTCTTAGGCGACTTCTTCTAGATTAAAAAGATATAAAACGACGAGATGCTCTCTCTCAGGACATGCAGAAGGAAGAACTATAGTTCTTCTAGTATGCTATGTCCCTTGATGAACATCTTATACAAGAATATTTGTCATGCGGACAAAGGTCCAATATCTAGAATTATTCTTTCAGATAACCCTCCTATTCTGAAGGAATAATCTAGAAGATGGGCTTGCATAGAGAAGAATAGTTTCTTCAAGTATGCTATGTCCCTTGATAAACATATTGTACAAGATATATGTCATGCGGACAATGGTCCAATATCTAGAACTATTCTTTCAGATAGCCCCCCTTTTCTGAAGGAATAATCTAGAAGATGGGCTTGCAGAAAGAAGAATACTTTCTTCATGTATGCTATGTCCCTTGATGAATATCTTGTACAAGATATTTGTCATGCGGACAAAGGTCCAATATCTAGATCTATTCTCTTAGATAACCCCCCTTATTTCTGAAGAAATATCTAGAAGGATGGGAATTCTAGAAGAAAATAGTCGGTTTCAACGTATTGCTATTGAGCCAAGAATGACCTTTCTTGTACAATTTGTATGGCTATGACAGATTGAGGGTCCCAACATCTTAGAACTATTCTTTCAAGGATATCCCACATCGCAAGGAATAATCTAAAGATGGGCTGCGAAAGAAGAATGTTTTAAGTATGCTATGACCCTTGATTAACAACTTGTACAAGATATTTGTCCATGCGGACAATGGGTCCAAATATCTAGGTCTATTCATTTCAGAATATGTCCCACCAATCTGAGAAAAATCTAGAAGATGGGCTTGCAGAAAAAAGAATAGTTTCTTTAAGTATGCTATGTCCCTTGATGAACATCTTGTACAAGATAATTTGTCATGCGGACAATGGTCCAATATCTAGGTCTATTCTTTCAGATATCCCACCAATCTGAAGGAAAAATCTGGAAGATGGGCTTACAGAAAAAAGAATAGTTTCTTCAAGTATGTTATGTCCCTTGATGAACATCTTGAACGAGATATTTGTCATGTGGACAAGGGTCCAATATCTAGAACTATTCTTTCACATATCCCACCAATCTGAAAGAATAATCTAGAAGATGGGTTTGCAGAAAGAAGAATAGTTTCTTCAAGTATGCTATGTCTCTTGATGAACATCTTGAACAAGATATTTGTCATGCGGACAAGGGTCCAATATCTAGAACTATTCCTTCAGATATCCCACTAATCTGAAGGAATATTCTAGAAGATGGGCTTGCAGAAAGAAGAATAGTTTCTTCAAGTATGCTATGTCCCTTGATGAACATCTTGTACAAGATATTTGTCATGCGGACAAGGGTCCAATATCTAGGTCTATTCATTCAGATACCCCACCAATCTAAAGGAATAATCTAGAAGATGGGCTTGCAGAAAGAAGAATAGTTTCTTCAAGTATGCTATGTCCCTTGATGAACATCTTGTACAAGATATTTGTCATGCGGACAAGGGTCCAATATCTAGAACTATTCTTTCAGATATCCCACCAATCTGAAGGAATAATCTAGAAGATGGGCTTGCAGAAAGAAGAATAGTTTCTTCAAGTATGCTATGTCCCTTGATGAACACCTTGAACAAGATATTTGTCATACGGACAAGAGTCCAATATCTAGTACTATTCTTTCAGATATCCCACCAATCTGAAGGAATAATCTAGAAGATGGGCTTGCAGAAAGAATAATAGTTTCTTCAAGTATGCTATGTCCTTTGATGAACATCTTGTACAAGTATTTGTCATGCGGACAAGGGTCCAATATCTAGAACGATTCTTTCAGATATCCCACCAATCTAAAGGAATAATCTAGAAGATGGGCTTGCAGAAAGAAGAATAGTTTATTCAAGTATGCTATGTCCCTTGATGAACATCTTGTACAAGATATTTGTCATGTGGACAAGGGTCCAATATCTAGGTCTATTCTTTCAGATATCCCTACAATCTGAAGGAATAATCTAGAAAATGCGCTTGCAGAAAGAAGAATAGTTTCTTCAAGTATGCTATGTCCCTTGATGAACATCTTGTACAAGATAATTTGTCATGCAGACAATGGTCCAATATCTAGGTCTATTCTTTCAGATATCCCACCAATCTGAACGAATAATCTAGAAGATGGGCTTGCAGAAAGAAGAATAGTTTCTTCAAGTATGCTATGTCCCTTGATGAACATCTTGTACAAGATATGTGTCATGCAGACAAGGGTCCAATATCTAGTACTATTCTTTCAGATATCCCACCAATCTGAAGGAATAATTTGGAAGATGGGCTTGCAGAAAGAGGAATAGTTTCTTCAAGTATGCTATGTCCCTTGATGAACATATCGTACAAGATATTTGTCATGCGGACAAGGGCCCAATATCTAGAACTATTCTTTCAGATATCCCACCAATCAGAATGAATAATCTAGAAAATGGGCTTGCAGAAAGAAGAATAGTTTCTTCAATTATGCTATGTCCCTTGATGAACATCTTGTAGAAGATATTTGTCATGCGGACAAGGGTCCAATATCTAGAACTATTCTTTCACATATCCCACCAATCTGAAAGAATAATCTAGAAGGTGGGCTTGTAGAAAGAAGAATAGTTTTTTCAAGTATGCTATGTCCCTTGATGAACATCTTGTACAAGATATTTGTCATGCGGACAAGGGTCATATATCTAGAACTATTCTTTCAGATATCCCACCAATCTGAAAGAATAATCTAGAAGATGGGCTTGCAGAAAGAAAGAAGAAATAGTTCTTTCTTCAACGTATGCTATGGTCTCTTGATGGAACCATCTTGAACAACATTCATATTTGTCATGCGGTACAAGGGTCCCCCAATATCTAGAACAAACTATTCCTTCAGATAATCCCACTTAATCTGAAGGAATATTCTAGAAGATGGGTTTCATTGCAAAGAAGAAAATAGTTTCTTTAAGTATGCTAAGTCCCTCGATTATGCTTAACAGAAAGAAGAAAGTTTCTTCCAAGTATGCTAATGTCCCCTTGATGAACATCTTTTGTAACAATATTGTTTGTCCTTGCGGACAGAAGTCCAATTATCCTAGTAACTATTCTTTTCAGATATCCCACCAATCTGAAGGAATAATCTAGAAGATGGGCTTGCAGAGAAAGAAGAACATAGTTTCATACAGTATGCTATTGTCCTTGAATAGAACATCTTGTAGAAGACTAATTTGTCATACGGACAACGGTCCAATATCTAGGTCTATTCTTTCAGATATCCCACTAATCTGAACGAATAATCTAGAAGATGGGCTTACAGAAAGAAGAATAGTTTTTCTTCCAGTATGCTAGTTCCCTAGATGAACATCTTGGACAAGAATATTTGTGCAGCGGACAATTGGCCAATATCAGTTATTTTCTTCCCGATAATCCCACAAATCTGAAGGGAACAGATCTAGAAAATGCGCCTTGCAAAGAAGAATAGTTTCTTCAAGAATATCTATGTCCCTTTAATGATCTTGTACAAGATATTTAGTCATGCCAGACAATTGTCCCAATATATAGTTATTCTTTCGATATCCACCAAATCTGAAAGAATAAGCTAGAAGATGGGCTTGCAGAAGAAGAATAGTTTCTTCCCAGTATGCTATGTCCCTTGATGAGCATCTTGTACAAGATATGTGTCATGCGGATACAAGAGTCCAATATCTAGTACTATTCTTTCAGATATCACCCACCAATCTGAAGAATAATCTAGAAGATGGGCTGCTTAAAAGAAAGAAATCAGTTTCTTCAAAGTATGCTATGTCCCTGATGAACATCTTGTACAAGATTGTTGTCATGCGGACAAGGAGTCCAATATCTAGTAACTATTTCTTCAGTATCCCACCAATCTGAAGGAATATCTAGAAGATCCCTTTGCAGAAAGAAGAATAGTTTCTTCAAGTATGCTATGTACCTTGATGATCGTAACAACCGATATTTGTCATGCAGACAAGGGTCCCAATATCGAGGTCTATTCTTTCAGATATCCCACCAAATCTGAAGGAATAATCTAGAACGATGGGCTATTGCAAGAGAGAAAGGAGAATAGTTCAATCAAGTATGCGATGTACGTTGTATGAACATCTAGTACAAGATATTTGTCGTGCGGACAAGGGTCCAATATCTAGAACTATTCTTTCTGATATCCCACCAATCTGAAAGAATAATCTAGAAAATGGGCTTGTAGAAAGAAGAATACTTTCTTCAAATATGCTATGTCCCTAGATGAACATCTTGTACAAGATATTTGTCAAGCGGACAAGGGTCCAATATATAGATCTACTCCTTCAGATATCCCACCAATCTGACGGAATAATCTAGAAGATGGGCTTGCAAAAAGAAGAATAGTTTTTTCAAGGATGCTATGTCCCTAAATGAACATCTTGTACAATATATTTGTCATGCGGACAAGTGTCTTATCTAGAACTATTCTTTCAGATATCCCACTAATCTGAAATAATAATCTAGAAGATGGGCTTGCAGAAAGAAGAATAGTTTCTTTATATATTCTATGTCCCTTGATGAAGATCTTGTACAAGATATTTCTCATGCGGACAAGGGTCCAATATCAAGAACGATTCTTTCAGATATCCCACCAATCTGAAGGAATAATCTGGAAGATGGGCTTGCAGAAGGAAGAATAGATTCTTCAAGTATGCTATGTCCCTCGATGAAGATCTTATACATGATATTTGTCATGCGGACAAGGGTCATATATCTAGAACTATTCTTTCATATAACCCACCAATCTGAAGGAATAATCTAGAAGATGGGCTTGCAGAAAGAAGAATAGTTTCTTCAAGTATGCTATGTCCCTTGATGAATATCTTATACATGATATTTGTCATGTGGACAAGGGTCCAATATCTAGATCTATTCTATCAGATATCCCACCAATCTAAAGGGATAATCTAGAAGATGGGCTTGCAGAAAGAAGAATATTTTCTTCAAGTATGCTATGTCCCTTGATGAACACCTTGTACAAGATATTTGTCATGTGGACAAGGGTCCAATATCTAGATCTATTCTATCAGATATCCCACCAATCTAAAGGAATAATCTAGAAGATGGGCTTGCAGAAAGAAGAATAATTTCTTCAAGTATGCTCTGTCCTTTAATTAATATCGTGTACATAATATTTGTCATGCGGACAAGGGTCCAATATCTAGAACTATTCTTTCACATATCCCACCAATCTAAAGGAATAATCTAGAAGAAGGGCTTGCAGAAAGAAGAATATTTTCTTCAAGTATGCTATGTCCCTTGATGAACACCTTGTACAAGATATTTGTCATGTGGACAAGGGTCCAATATCTAGATCTATTCTATCAGATATCCCACCAATCTAAAGGAATAATCTAGAAGATGGGCTTGCAGAAAGAAGAATAGTTTCTTCTAGTATGCTATGTCCCTTAATGAATGAACACCTTGTACAAGATATTTGTCATGCGGACAAGGGTCCAATATCTAGAACTATTCCTTCAGGTTATTATATGAATGATTGGGCGTTTTGTTATATAATGTATATAATGTAGATTGGAACATTAAAGATTGAGGAGACGGATTTTTTAAAGCTATATGAAGATAATTTATTAGGAATTATTATGGAGGTTTGTTTTTCAAATGTATGAAGGAAAGGCTTTCTTTAAAGTTTTTATCTTTAGTTTTGCTTTTTGCTTGTTGAAAAAATTATTTCCCTTTTTAGTTGCTTCTGGGTTATCTGCGCAATTGTTCTCTCTCTCTCTCTCTCTCTCTCTCTCTCTCTCTCTCTCTCTCTCTCTGTAACACACACACACGCACACACACACGCACACACATACAAACACATACAAACAATAGTCTCATAGTAACTAAAACTTATTGAGAAACTGCTCACGTGAATGTACCCTGAATTATCTCTCTCTCTCTCTCTCTCTCTCTCTCTCTCTCTCTCTCTCTCTCTCTCTCTCAAACAATAGTCTCATACTAACTGAAAGCTATTTAGAAGCCGCTCCCCTGGACTGTACCCTAAATTATCAATAACCTTTAGAAGACGCATCACTTAATACTGCCTCTAGGGAACCAAATATTCCAGGGGATCTTCCAGACAATACATTAAGTGCTCTAAACCGCCAAGTCCTTCGTACCATTCCCTGAGACAGGACCCTGAAGCCATCTTATACTATAACCTCACACGACCCAGTATTGAAGGTTGTAATTAAGGAACCCATTTGCACAGCTAGTGCCATTTTTTTTTCTCCCATTGAAAATCCATTCGTAATGTTTGTAGAAGAGATGTAGAGAATGGAATGATAATCCTCTCTCTCTCTCTCTCTCTCTCTCTCTCTCTCTCTCTCTCTCTCTCTCTCTCTCAACACGTCAAATGCATCGCTAAGTTTTGTGGAAAGAGAGACGGATGCATTAGACTTAATCTTTTTTTTTTGGGGGGTGGGGTGGGCGATGGAAGAGGGTGTAGTGTGATTGGGGGAGAGGGAGGGAGGAGGAGTAGGAGGGAGGGATGGGGAGGATGGGTAGGGGAGAGTGAGGGGGAGGATGAGTAGGAAGATGGGAGGGGAGGAGTAGTAGGATGTGAATTAGGCCTATGTAGATTGCATTGTTTTTCCGTAGTGGTTCGTTCGAAAAATGAATGAGATACTAGAGCAGATTAGGCAAATAAATAAATAACTACAATAAATAAAGGTGGTGAGGGGGAGGGATTTCCAATAACACAGAGATAAATGCATGTTAAAGAATTCAATAACCGAGCAACAGAAAACTTTGAGTTTGGTCAATTGAAGTTGGAAACCAACTTACTCTTAGTACGAAGCAATAAAGCAGAAAGTATTTTGGCACGGGCAATAAATACCCCAGAGAATTGGCAAATGCCCCGGACATAGTGAATACCGTTTAATAACCGGAAAGTCACAACAGAAAAACAGATTATATGTTTAATATGCCCCTTGAATGGGACGGCATTGAAGCAGTGGCTTCAAAGAGCCCGGAAATCAAATTTTTGGAGAGGGCTTAACCCGGGCTTCAATTTGCAGGCAGAGGGAGAATGAGAGAGCGTCGAAAAATCGTATACTGTAAATGAAAATAAAGAGAGAGAGAGAGAGGGAAACAATCTTGTTTCCCTAAAGCCAATGTGTAGCAGAATAAAAGACTGGAAATGTTTAAATCTTTGTACTAAGATACAATGCTTGTTTTTGCTTCTGGAATGCAGTGCTGGAAAATACTGAAGCTGGAAGCCGAGTTGAAGAGTGATGCTGTAAACACTGCACGCATTTTACATTTCCTCTCTCTCTCTCTCTCTCTCGCTCTCTCTCGTCTCTCCTCTCTCTCTCTCTCTATTATATATATATATATATATAATATATATATATATATATATATATATATCAAGTCCTTAGAAGATTACATTTGTGTACATAATTTTTCCTTTGTAACCCCCTGCTGTCATTTATACAAGCTTTCTTTGTGAACTTATTTTCATATTTCTTCAGTCTGCTAAGTAAAGGACAACAAGTCGAAAGGCCTTGCAGAACTCCATTGTTTCTCTTTCTTTTGTGGATTTTCTTTATATAGCCACAATGTCCTCTTAACTTCTCGAATTCTTCCCTCTTTTTGGACACACATACCACTACAAAGCCTTAGATCCAAATGCAAAAAAAAATAATAATAATAATTAAGTCCAACAGCAGAATTCGAACATGCATCCAGAGTATCAGAATGAGGTAATGTGACCTCGTTCTGATACTTTGGGTGCGGGTTTGAATTCTGCAACAGAACATCAGAATTATCTCACATTTCTTGCGTTTGGATCTTGGGCTTTGTAGTATCAAGCTTAACCAAAACATGTAAAGAATTCGAGAAGTTACGAGGGGTGATTGCAATGTTGCCCCAGTTTTATCCTCTTATGCCGCCAGCTATTTTAGTCATTTATTCATTAGACCAACAGTAGATCCAGAATGGAACTGCACTTCCAATATAAAGTTAAGCAAAGTAAAATTTAAGGATTGTTACAAAGACAGACGCCCAATTAAAGGAAAAGAGGAAAATTAAAAAACAAATACTTCCGATCCTGATCATTCTCCACACAGCTTTGCAAATCACACTCCTCGGCTCCACAGAATCCGAATCATCTGCTACAGACACCTGGATAAGTAGTGTAAGCTGCTGCAGTGCTACTCTTACTTCGTCAGTGACCATAAGCCGTTCATAGCTAGGTGAACAATTTCTGTATCTATAAAAAGTTCACTTAGAGGCAGTGCCACGTCATGAACATCCACAAAATTTTGGTGAATGGCTCCATTGTTGTGATGGACTTGAATTCCGTCTTTAAGGTTATGATCATATGCCCACCACAGCTTTATAGGGATCATTGCATACCTCGAAGCATTTCAGTTTGTCTCACCTCCTTGGATACCCGGAGGGCAGTGATGTTCCTCATCATAAGGCTGGTTACCAGGTTGGAGTTGTTGAAGATTATAGTGTCCATCAGTGTTACTCCAATGGGTATGATTCTCCAAAGGGCCTCTGTTTCCTGCCTGTACACTGTTCCATGGTCAATTCTGTGGTAACTTGTTAGTTTTTCATTTGGTTTCTTCATTGTTGCGGGTTAGTGTTTGGAATGAATCCATTTTCTTCTGATTGTTGTCTATTACACTGCTAGGGTATCCATCATTTCTTAACCCCTGCTTTTGCATGCTCCAAATCCAGGTGGACACATTTTGAGGTACAACAACGAGAAACCCCTCCTGATATAGGCACCAGTGACAGAATTCTTGTACCTATAAATCTGGGCACTCACCTTTTTTTTTGTGGTGGGGGGGGGTGGGGAGTTTTTCTTTCAATAATGCTATGAAACAAAAGAACTTCTTCCCTTTGCTGGCTTCAATTGTAAAGTTAAGAATCAAATTAGTTTTCAAGGCAACTGCTAATTTTTCTGCATCATCTGCTTCATGGTAGTGATGCAGATGTCATTGGAATATCTTACATACATTTTCGGTCTTTGGTGATTACAGAATGTCCTGTCTCCCACAGCAGCAAAGTATATGTTACCAAAGAGAAGTCCAATGAGTAACCGTAATTCCAAAGCTACTCCATCTACCTGTTGGATAGGTTCTCCTCTAAAAGAAGAAAGGTGCCTCCATTGTTCATGCCATTAGCATCTTCTTCATCAATTCTACAGGTACTGGGAAGGACCCATGCAAAATCTGTATAAATTATTTTAAATTATCTCAGTGGTCTTCTGAACTGGAATGTCGTTAAACAGGTTGTCAGCATCCAAGGATGCTAAATCTTAAACAAGAATGATGATTTTTAGGATCAACAAGACTGGTGATTTTTAGGATGTCTATAAATTCAACGAGGACTTCAAAGCGCTACTTGCAAGCATGTAAAGGGTTAAAATGTTGTTTAGGACCATAGCTATCTTGTATGTTGGGGATGTCATCTGAGATATTCTGGGTCTGTGTGGGCTACCAGCTTTATACATTCTGACAGTCCCATAGTTGTCCAGGTGTGTAGTCACCTCAAAAACTTAAAATCCCACTGCATGCTGTTTAATCTTTTTACAATGTTACTTGCTCTTCTCTTCTGTGTTTCTACTGGGTCCTCTTTATTCTTTCAAGTTTGGTTGTGTTTTTGAGGATATCATCTACCTTTTTCATGCATTCAGCTCTCTTCAAGATTACAGAGACATTAGACTTATCAGCTTCCCTGAGGATGATGTCCTCTTTTTTTTCCTATAGTTTCCTGGCAGCTTCTCGTAGTAATTTATTCAGTCCTAGAAAAGGTACTGCGTTGCCTGCCTGCTTCACCGACCAGTCCATCAATAACATATGAAGTTATACTAACTTTGTCTTCTTACTATAGTTTATGGAAGTTGTCAAGTTATCCCTGTTTCAATCTTTTTTGCTTCTGGAAGAGAATTGTCCATGAAGTGGCAATGAAGGGCCAATTTTAGGAGTATCTTCTGGGCCTCTGTGAGACTCATTCTTACCAGGTTTAAATAACTATCAATGTGTTCTTCATGACTTACTATGGAGGATCGTTAGATCATTACCTTCCTTGCATTTCTTGTTGCCAAAACTTGTTTCTTCCACTCAACATTTTCTAGGAAGTCCTTGGTTTTTTTTTTTTTTTTTTTTTTTAATTCTTGTGTGCTTGCTGCACAGAAAACTTCCCAAAGAAGCTATTTTCCTTCATTCAGCTGCTGCAGCTTTGCTGTGGTTTCCTTCTGTCTACACAGGGGTACCTTTTCTACACTCATACAGAATGCCTTTGCTCTTCCACTTGTGAATATACTTTTAGAGCACAGCCTTTCTATTAAGCAATCCCCACTCAATGCTGTTGCACACATGGTAAGACAAAAGAACCTCCATAATCTTCCGAGCCTCCAAATAGTGTTTTTAAAAATTCAAGAGAGCTAGTTGAAAAGTACGGACTGATCAGACATTATTTTTGTACAAAACTGAACTGGTTAAATGATATTTAAAGAAATTTCAGCTTGGAAAACACTATCAACATAATAATTATCATGGAATTTAAAAAGACAGAATTCTATGACAACTTCGACTTCAATTTTTTCAATGATGTTTCTTCCTTTGGTTATTCCCATTTATCCAATTAATCTTTAATTGAAAAATATTAATAAGAATCAATACTCAGAACAGGAATATTAGAAAAAAAAGTTTCTTTCTCATGAACCGGTAGTGGTTAAGTAAACAGGTTTTGTTTTAATTCTTTGGTGTTTTCTAAAATCATAATTGCTTAATTATAATGAATGCTCCCCTAGAAAACCATTCTTACTAAGTGAGAAAAAAATTGCTTGTAAAAAAAGATGATAAAAATAAAACATCTGTTCAAGATGTATATAATTCCTGGGCCTTCTCGAAGCCTTAATCTACAAAGCTAGTTTAATTCCTACTTTACTATGAAGAGCAATCCATTTAGAGTATTCTCAAGGGCAGAAACCTTGGAAATACCCAATCAACAGTAATTACTCCAAAGACGCGAAGAAATGTTCCTTACAGCTTTGCTTAGATATGGACCACGTGTGGAAAATTTAAATCCATTTTACTAAACCTTGTTTTAGTGGCATGTGTTCGCTATTTCAACAAATGTCTTTGAAACGTGCTCATCTTAAGCAATCATGTGTTTCAAGTCTTGTGAAATGACTTTGTCCTGATTGTAGGCGTATATGATTTAGCAGTAATGACTGATTGTAGGCGTATATGACTTATCAATAATGATTAACTTAACATAGCAAATAGAGAAACAAGAAAAATATAATAAGTAAAGCAAGATTGCATAATGATATAGAACAATAATGTATTTTTGTAATGGATGCATAAGAAATGCCCAATATGAAAATTGAATTAAGAATTCTAAAAAATGAAAGTTATATCGAACCCTGCCTCTGACACAAGTAAAAGGCAGGTGAATAAGATGCAGAGGAATCTGACACTGATAAACCAGCACCAGTCAAAGATTACGATTGGCCATGACGCTGCCTTTAAATGAAAACCTGCAGCAATGGCATCAACTTGCAGTATGAGAAACCTTAGGTAAGATTGGTACTGGAGATATTTTTCCCAACTCAAGAGACAGTTTGGCTGAATTCCCAGGAAACTGAGATGATTATGTGCAGTGCAGATACGAGGCATGTGGCCAAGCTTTTGCTGAGCTGAGAAGCACCTGCCAACAGGTGGGTGCTACTTTATGATTAGTACAAACAAAGAAAAACAGCTAAACGTTGATCTTCCTTTGTGCATCGAACACAGCTGAAAGAAGAGATACTTGCCAAAATCCCAGAAGTGGAGGGCTTCGAAAAGGAAAGAGCTTTGGCTTGCCCACAAGGGGAAAAGTGAGAGTAGCTCTTGCCATGGCATGCGACTGCAATGATGCACCAATCGTGGCCAAAGCAGCCAAGGTATTGAGAGCAGATGCTTAAAGAAGAAAGAGAATTTTATGGAGCCTTAACAACAGACACTATTATATGATCAGTGTAATCAAGTTTGCTGGAATTTGTAAGTAGGCTGCAAAACGGTGTGGGTATAAAATTCCAATTTAAACACAATTCATGTAGAGCCACTGCCTGTCCAACATCGTTTCCAGACACACTTTAACTATACAATCAAACTATTGAGGCTAGAGTGCTGCAATTTAGTATATTTGATGACTAGATGGTGAAGGATCAACATACCAATTTACAGACTTCTAGGCTCAGTAGTGTTTAAGATCTAAGGACGGACAGAAAAAGTGCGGATGGACAGACAAAGCCGGCATAATAGTTTTCGTTTCAGAAAACTAAATGCATGAAAAAAGCTTTTCAGACTCCTATCCTCGTAAGTAGAGAGGAGCTGAAGAGTACCCGAGAAATAGGGGAATGAAATATAGTAAATTGAAAGTAACAACAGTTTATATTTGAAAATTAAAACATACTTCCCTAGTCTCAATGCTATTATTATATATATATATATATATATATATTATATATATATATATATATATATATATATATGTATATATAGTATATATATATATTATATATAAATATATATATATATATAATATATAATATATAAATACATATATATAGATATATATATATATATATATATATATATATCATATATCTATATATATATATATATATATAATATGATAGATATATGATATATACATAAATATATCTATATATATATATATATATATATATACTATATATATATATACACACACACATATATATATATATATATATATATATATATAATATATATATATACATATATATATATATATATTATATATATATATATATGATATATATACATACATGCTGAAGGAATAAGGGAAACGAAGACCTCCCATTCTTACAAATTTATTGCCGACGTTTCATGACACATAGTCACATTTTGAAGGCTAAAAAAAGAAATTAATTTGCACTATAGATAGAATTGAGGTATTAAAAATAAAAAACAAATACCATATATATATATGATATATTATATATATATATATATATATATATATATATATATATTTAATAAATACATTATTTGAAACAGATAATTATATATCTGTAAATAGAATCCATTGGTGAATTAGGAGCGTCCTACGTGACTATCACAAATCTAGATCACGCTGTGCAATGCTTGCAGTAGCCTGGTTTACGTTTGTTTGGAAACATCATCATTCTTTAAAATTGTTAACTACTCACAACACCTTCCATGGGAAGCGGTTGACCTGTTAACCTGCGCCGGAAACTTGTAACTTCCGAGCCGGCGGACTACTTATGTCTTTTGATATGAATCACTGAGATAGCTAGTGTTTCGCTATCGACACGATGCTTTGAGAATTTAGTTCATTTCAAGTTATCAAATGGAACGGTCTCCTGACCGAACCATCTCTCTTGTGATGGAGTTGAGAAATAAAGTTGTTTTACAGTTATCAACTTCTCCGTTTGAATCATCTCCCTTATTCTAAGAAGAATCACTTTACTAAGATACAACGTAGGAGAGAAGAAAAGAAGAACCAGTAATGCTTACGAACAACAGTCGTAAGAAAAGACAAACAGTCTTTCGCCAAAGCGGAAGAACTTACAATGGTGGCAGCAAGGCCCAACTTTAACAAGAACCATATCAGCCTACCGAAGTATTTCAATCATCGGGGCCCAGCTATAAGTCAATAATAAACTGAGGAAACGGGATCTTCAATCAACGCAACTGTAAACATTCTATGAAGACGAAGATATGTCCTTCATCGAGAAGAATACAAGCATCAACATCGACGTTTTAGTGACTGTTATCACATATCTCCAATAATCAAAACCGGACGCGGAGCAGCATCGAACATCAACAGAAAGAAGAAACGAATATAGGAAACAACGCGCGATCAAAAGCAAGGACGTGGAGAGTAGGCCAAGAGGAAGCTACGCGAGGAAGAGAGGGAGGCTGTGACGTCATCACGACTTTGACTTCTTCCGACGCGAGAGAAAGAGAGAGAGGCTGTGACGTCATCGGATGTCAACAATCTTTCCCCATATAAACCAGAGCTAAGTAGAACTTTATCTATTCAGGTTTTTTCTCAGTGAAGTGTTGTTCATCAAGAGTCGATCGTCCAGTATCCTGGGGGTTAGTTATTTAGTCTTAATCTTCATTCATTACAGGAATCAATCTTCAACTACGAGTTCTCGCCCGCAGACTTTTTTTTTCTCGTTGTTGCTAATCACTTTTTTCTTCCAGGAGTTCTCCATATAATATCTTTATCAAATTACCTGTATTAATAGTATCTTTTTGGGGGATTTTCCTATTATTTGCAACACATTTATACTGTATATTGCATATGCGTTTACGTAGTGGTCGAGTGTACTCTTATAGATATTTTGATAGGGTCGCAAGGAATAGGAGTGATAAGAAAAAAGTAAAAGTGAACATGGCAACTACTGCGGCTGGCAACCCGAATGTTGTGACGCTCGTCAGCGCGAGGTCAGCAATTGTCCCTTTTCAAGGTCGGGTCAATGGGTTCCTGCCTCAAAACGTTGAGGCATGGATCTCATCTGTAGACGCTCATTTAAATGCAAAAAGCATCACAGACCCAGCTGTACAATTACAGGATGCCAAAAGCTTCATAGACTTTGCTAAAGGAGACGCAAGTGCATATCTAAGAGGTGTTTCTTTCCAAGAGGCGGCTACATGGGATGAGTTCAAAGTTAGGTTACGTGCCGTGTATGGCGGTGAAGAGGCTCTAGACGTAGTACTAGCTTTAAGAAATATCCTTAACCAAGCCTCTATGACTCAGCTAAATGTTGTCAAGCGGGCGGCGCTAATCGCCGACTGGCTAAATGAATATCAAGTAAATTTAAGTAACTCCGGGTGGGTTACAAGTTCCAGAATCGCCGTGAAAGATTTTATCCGTCTCATTTACCTCACGAGCATTACAGCCATGTTGCCTGAAGCTTTAGTGCGGTGTTTTGACAAAAAGCTGCAGCCCAACAGTACGGAATTAGATGTGTATAAACAAATCAAAAAACACATGTCTAAATGTACTGACCTTGATCCCTCGCTTACTCAAGTTTTTGCAAAAAATGAGAATAAACCACAACAAGTAAACGTGGTCCATAATAATAATCAAGCTGCAGGGATGGTTTGTTATAACTGTAAACGACCAGGTCACATGATTTCAGACTGTCGGACGCGTTTTTGTTCAATACATAATAGTTCCAATCATTCCGTAATAATCGTTGCTTCTCGCGGAATCAACAGCAGAATCCTAAAAACACGCAAACAGTTGCCAATGAAAACAAAAAGAAGGGTCCTCAGTACTATAAAAAGAAACAAGCAAACAGTAGTGCTGCTCAACAGCAGAAACAAACAAATCGTGCTTCAGGTACCTCTGTTCCTGGGCCGTCTAGCCAGAACTTTCAAGGTCAAGCGAATTTTCAAGGAGTGCAAAACAAAGCAAATACCACGTAGTTAGCTCCAGGGGGGAGAGGACGATGTTGGGTCATCCATATCAACATCTTTGTATCAAATAATCAGTTTCAATCATTTATCAGATCATTGTGAGGCAATCGATTTTCCTATGAAACACACGGCCGAATCCAAAAAATCTGTGCAGGTTCCCGTAGATTTGCAACAAATTCACGCAATTATAAGTCAAGATGAGTTACGACCAACCTTACATGCAGTAAATTTGGACCATAAGTCATTTACTTTGTTCTTTGATTCTGGTAGTCCACGTAATATCATGGATTTGAGGACTCATCATTTACTCTTTTCAAACTTCCCTATAGAGAAGTCCAGAGTAAGACTCTCGGGTGGGATTAGGAAATAATGAATTAAATGTGGTAGGAGTAACTCATGTTCAGTACAAGGTCGGTAAGCACACGTTTGCCGATACCTTTATCGTTGTACAAACAAGTTATATGTATCCCGCAGTAATTATCAGATACCCGTCTATGGGCACTCAAAATATTACCTTAGCCCCTGCAAAACACGGCGTGTATATCAAAGGAAAATTCTATAAGTCTTCTAATACCCTAGAATCAGTTTTAGATAATAAGGAGACAGAAAATAGAGTAGTAACATATATTGAAGAACCAATCACTTGTCTCATGAACCAAGAAATAATCCACGCGACCCAACAGAATTCTCGCTCACCCGCAATATCAGCTTGCAAGCAAACCTTCTCGAGCTCCGAACGTAACTTCGAACATATTAGTGAGTGTAAAGAAAACCTTGCCGGGATCTGAAATGTTAATCCTTTCCGACACTCTGAAAACTCACGGATTATCCGTCACACAAGCCATTTATACAGTCGGCTCACAACAACAATGTAACATCGAAGTCTGTAATCATTTGAATACCACTTTAGTAATCCACAAAAATCAACATATCTTGGATGTGGAAGTTTATAAACATCGCATTCTTACCGTAGCTGAGATCAATCACGCTCAATCAGTTGCGGATGAATCCCTTTTGCAATCTATAAAAAATAAAATCAATAAAGACATTCAAGAAGAAGAAATTCAGCAGAAATTTTGAATCTTTTAACTGAATATCATGATGTTTTTTCCACTACGGATGGAACCTTAGGAAAACGGATGTCATCGAGCATCAAATAAGGTTAAAGGACAAACAGAAAGTTATCTATGTACCTTCATACAGACTTCCTATGAAATTCCAGAATGATAAATGAGGAAGTAGGTTAAATGCTAAAAGAAGGAGTCATTAGGAAATCAAAACAGCCCTTATAATTTTCCGTTCATAGTAGTACCGAAAAAAGATCGAACTTGGCGGATATGCGTCGATTTTCGTCGCTTAAATGAGGAAACAATCCCTGACCGATTCCCAGTGCCATGTACTGACGATATTCTATCTTTACTAGGTCAGAACAATATTTTACCAGTTTGGACTTACTAAAAGGCTTCCATCAGATTCCGTTGGAAGAAGAGAGTATCCCATACACTGCCTTCAGCACAGCCAGGGGACATTATGAATTTTTGCGTATGCTTTTGGTTTACGTTGTGCTCCCATAACTTTTACTAGAATGATAAACATTGTGTTTGGAGACTTGTTAGGAGATATCCTACATGCCTATATAGACGACCTAGTAATTTTTTCTAATACCTTAGAAGAACATTTACGTAAATTAGAGTTAGCGCTACAAAGACTAGGCAGCATAACCTAAGGGTAAAGATAAGTAAGTGTGAATTTTTTATTTTTTAAAACAGAACTAGTCTATTTAGGTTTCACGGTGTCTAGTCAAGGTCTTAAAGTAGTCCATGATAAGGTATCAGCTATCCGTAACTTTCCGATACCTACTAACGTCAAGGGAATACAGCAATTTCTAGGATGTAGTGGCTATTATCGCCGCTTTATACGCAACTACTCAATCATAGCCGCTCCCCTAACCGATCTTATAAAGAAGGGCGTAGATTTCATATGGTCTGAAAAACATCAACAGGCGTTCGATACTTGAAAGATGACTGTGTAGTTCTCCTATCTTGAAATTTCCTGACTTCGGTAAGGAATTCTTTATTGCAACAGACGCCTCAGACCTAGGAGTAGGTGGTGTATTGCTTCAACAATATGATAAACAGTTTTTCCCTATAGCTTTTTATTCACGTAAACTGAGACCTTCCGAAAGTAAATATGCAGTAATAGACAAGGATGGGCTCGCTATTGTTAATTCACTAGTGCATTTTGAGTTCATAATATACGGTTCTCCCGTCAAGGTTCTCACTGATCATAAGCCCCTAACCGACTTCTTTAAAGGCTTTAGTCACAGCCCTAAGCGAACTCGGTGGCATATGATCATCCAAGACTTTGGCGCGAGGATCAGGTATTTACCTGGGAAAGCAAATATCATTGCTGACGCATTATCACGCAACCCCTCGTCATCTTGTACGGAGCCATTGGCTGAATTAATAGATATCTCAACCTCCACGCCCATTGTTAAAACTATATCTGAACAGGAAGATCTGGGCTGGAGTGCTGAACTATTACAGACGGAACAAAGAAAAGATCAGCAAATAGAAAAAATCATAAATGCGTTAAACGGAAATCTGAAGGAAAAAGAATATATAAAGTATAAGCAGCAGAATTATATAATCAAAGACAATATCCTGTGTAGATCCGTGACGAGGAAAACCCGCAACACACCACAGTTGAATAACTACCAGGTGGTGGTACCCATCTCACTCATACCCACTGTCTTAAAATGGTTGCATGAAAATCCACTGCATGGACACTCAGGTTTTTCCATTATGTCACAGAAAGCCAAATCTTTATTTTATTGGCATACGATGCTTACAGATATAAAATAGCACATAGCTAATTGTCGCACTTGTCAAGAATACAAAGGGCACACAAAGACACCTGTCAGCCTAGGGGCTTATCCCGTGCCAAATCAACCCTTTGAAAGAGTGCACTTAGATTTATTAACAGGGTTTTACGAGTCAGACTGAAGGAAATAAGCACCTCCTAGTAATCATAGATGCCTTGACTCGATATACAGAACTGATAGCGCTTAAAACAAAAACCGCAGTCGAGTGCGCTAGGAAGTTTTACGAGTGCTACATTTGTAAACATGGAATTCCACACACAATCATATCAGACTCGGGCGGGGAGTTCAATAATCATTTCCTTAACTCCTTGTGTGAATTCCTTTGCATAAAGAAAATCAATACCATGATCTATCACCCAGAGTCTAATGGGCTAGTGGAAAGGGCAAATCGTAAGGTTTTAAAAATTTTAAGGGTCACCTTAGGAGGGACAGACCCCAACTGGGACATTGCCATACCTGCGGTACTAAGCACACTTAATCACTCATATCATGTGTCTATTAAAATGACACCGCACGAGGCACTGTACGGTATCCCAGCTAGAACACCTTTCCATGTATTAACGCCTACAACCAATTTATCAAATCCTCTAAAGGATGTTATGGATGCAAGCATAAGTCGATATAATATACTTCGTAAGAATCTAGAAGAAGCACAAATTATAATGAAAAGAAATCATGATAAATTAGCTAAGCCAACTAGAGCATATGCCGTGGGCGATAAGGTATGCATACAAGTATACGTACGTAAGGGTTTAAATTATAAACTGACACCTAAGTTCGAAGGCCCATTTAACATTTTAGAAACATTAACGGCCAATAGATTTAGGGTTCAAAACGTATCCCAACCCACTGATATGAGAATCGTTCCATTGGCACATATCAGAAATTAAAGAAGGGTAGATGGAGTGAGGGAAAAATGGTTGTATTTATGAAACTTGTATAATAATTTATATATATATATAAATCTATCATATTTGTATGTAAACATATTCTTTAACATGAGTTATTACATATATTTTACTCATTACAGGTTTCCAAAATGAATCTGTTATTGTTAGGAGTGATATTGTTCGTTCAGACATCTTTGTCGTGTGGGAAGAGCGCTAAAACGAAAGAAATAGAATTTAATCATGGCACTATTATCGAAAGAACAGAAGACATTTTCATTACATCGAGTAATATAGTCATAGAAGTGGACATGCAGGCGATATTTTTGCCCGAGGATGACGTCTTTAACCTAAAGAATGACCTGTTGAGGTTTGCTGTTTCGTTAAGGGAAATGCACCAACGTTATTTTCATGCTAACTCAGAGATTTCGCTAGCTCAAACCCTAAGCGTCGCGGAAATGTTATCTTACGACTTGCAAAATAAAACCGCTGAGGCAGAGGAACTTGCTCGGGACTTGCTGATGTGGTCTGTGCGGCACAATACTCTCGAACGTCGCAACCCGCTTATTTTTGTTGGACTAAACATCTTGGGATCTGTTGCAAGTTTAGGCTTAGGAATTTCAAATCGCCTTAAGATAAATAATCAAAATAAAAGAATTGAGTTTTTGCAACACAAAACCGAATTAGCTTTGTCCGAACTTCGCAGCCAGTTATCCTCAATCAATCAAATAATGAGTTTGGTGAACGAACATTCTAGTAATATCGATCAGATTATGGAAGTTCAACACTTGCTGGCTACGTTAGCTTATTATAGTTCGAAAATAGATCATATTCGTGTCAAAATATCACATTTTATTGAGAATCAAGGACTATGTTAAGCTATTACGTAGCAACAAAGGGTGGGTTATCTCCACACCTTATGCCTATTAAGGACCTGACTTTAACTTTGGAGAACGGACGGGAGAAACTAGGTTATATTCCTTTATTAGACGCCCATAAAATAGAGTTTTATTATAGCCTAATATCAGTCAGCGTTGAAAATTATAGGATTATGATCACTATCCCTTTTGATTCTTCCGATGCTTGGCAATCATACAAAATAGCACCGTTTCCCACTTT
This sequence comes from Macrobrachium nipponense, assembly GCF_015104395.2. Taxonomy (NCBI): domain Eukaryota; kingdom Metazoa; phylum Arthropoda; class Malacostraca; order Decapoda; family Palaemonidae; genus Macrobrachium; species Macrobrachium nipponense. Next base: position 55,471,466 of record NC_087210.1, on the reverse strand, counting down.
CATGACGAATAACTCAAATCCAGTAATATCCAATTTGACGGGGCAGGTATTGATTTCCCCTGATAGGAAATCATTTACAGTCATTAAAGACTTAGATAAACTCACTCACTGTTCAGAAGCCATGAATAATAAAGTTTGTACAGCTGACTCTTTTGAATTCCATCCTATATCAATGGATTCATGTGAGTTAGGCATAGTGCTAAACGGTTATCTCTCCCATACACGCGAAGGTTGTCTGAAGAAAATTTATCCCTTTTACAGTAATAAGTTCAATTACAGAATGAACAACGGCTCCTGGATCCGATACGACAAAGATGGTTTTCAAGTGTCATGCCCGGACGGGACCACAGCCCACTCCCAGTCTTTGTAGCAGCTGATGGCTGTACAGGGACATCTACAAACTACACGGTCAGAGGGATCAACACGATAATATGTGAGAGGTCCTTCTTTGCGAACTACACCTGGGCGACTACAATTATCCCATCACTACCTCTCCCATACAACGCGCGGTGGGTGCTCATCGTGACGCATTAACTGGCTGAGCATTGACCACGCGTTACCGGGGAGACTTATGCAGGAGGAGAAAATCTTCGTTACTACGTGCTGCTGGCCGTGTTTGGCGTTACGGCAATATTGATTATCGCCGTTAACATCTTTGCTTGGCGTAGGTTGAGGCGAACACAGAAGGATCTTCAAGGGAACGTTTTGCCGCGTCCAGACGAAACTCCTGTTGCGTTAAAAGCGTATACATTCAGGGCCGTCTGAAACTGGCCATTTCACCTGGTGCCTAGAAAAATTGTCTGGAATTATGTTGTGTGTGAAAAGCTGTCTGTACGCTGGCAATGTGTAGGACAAGAAAGACTCCAAGCCTTTGCATTTTGAACAGTTAAAAGTATCTTTCGGGCACCTGATAAAATATTGTAGCCCAATAAATATATATTAATATACTCATAAAAGCATTTTTCGGGCACCTAATAAAATATTGAAGCCCTATGTATTAAACTATTGGTGCGTGTACGTACCTGGAATCTATATCTGTGCACACTTATACTATTATACAATTGTACAATTATATATTACAAAGAGTGACAAGTACTCTTTAACAATTATCCATGATCATGTTTTGTATTTTACTAAGTAACCGCTATTCTTAATCAGGTTACCTATTACCATAATCTTCATGTATACATGTTAACCTTTTGATTTTTTTTGGTACCTAATAATCATTATTATCAAACATGGATCTATATTTTCCATGCATTTCTCTTTATTTATGAATATGTCCAAAAGGGGTATGTAACAAAACCTTTTTATGCATTTAATCACTTGTTATGATTATATCTAAATATATGTTACGAGCACACTCCTAAGAAACCATGTTTAAAGTAACTTTTGTTATTCAAGGCTTGAATGGTAGCTGTCCGAGCCTAATGTAATAAATACATTATTTGAAACAGATAATTACATATCTGTAAATAGAATCCATGACCTGAGGGGTCATTGGTGAATTAGGAGCGTCCTACGTGACTATCACAAATCTAGATCACGCTGTGCAATGCTTGCAGTAGCCTGGTTTACGTTTGTTTGGAAACATCATCATTCTTTAAAATTGTTAACTACTCACAACACCTTCCATGGGAAGCGGTTGACCTGTTAACCTGCGCCGGAAACTTGTAACTTCCGAGCCGGCGGACTACTTATGTCTTTTTATGTGAATCGCTGAGATAGCTAGTGTTTCGCTATCGACACGATGCTTTGAGAATTTAGTTCATTTCAAGTTATCAAATGGAACGGTCTCCTGACCGAACCATCTCTCTTGTGATGGAGTTGAGAAATAAAGTTGTTTTACAGTTATCAACTTCTCCGTTTGAATCATCTCCCTTATTCTAAGAAGAATCACTTTACTAAGATACAACGTAGGAGAGAAGAAAAGAAGAACCAGTAATGCTTACGAACAACAGTCGTAAGAAAAGACAAACAGTCTTTCGCCAAAGCGGAAGAACTTACATATATATATATATATATATATTATATATAATATATATATATAATATATATTATATATATGTATATATATATATATATATATATATATTTGTATATATATATATATATGTATATATATATATATGTATATATATAATATATTATAATATATTTATAATATATATATAATATATATATATATATGAAGAGAAAAAAGGGCAGCAGACACAGACTGGTACATAAAACATCTTCATATGGAGCCGACCGTTTCAAGAATAAAAATCTCAATTTCAAAGCTGTAATAAAAGAATAAATATGGTGGATTATAAATACGAATAAATTATACAATAATCTCTTTAAAACCAAATGTACATAAGGATAGATTAGTCACTGCTGGAGGTACCAACCTACTATATAGGAGGGAGAAGGAGGGCGACTGGAATGAGGATTGAGGGTAGGTGAAAAGCAAAGCAGCCGGTATCCGTTTGATAGTCAGTGATTCCAGAATAGATAATGCTAGCTCGGGAGAGGCCCTTGTAATGATTTTAAATTGATTATATTCAATGTTACTACCACATTCTTTTTTATTCGAGATTACCCAATTTATTGCCCGTTCGATAACAGACACCTCTGTGAGCGTCGACGCTTTTCTTGAGAAGTCTTTGGGTGCATCCCACGGAAGTTTCTCGAGAACACCGAAGACAATCGTATTTACATATCACCCCGACGTCATAAGGTCGCTTAAACGGTCTTGTGTATTAAATAAAGATCCAATCTTCAGAGGATTCTTTGGAATAAGATTAATTTTAACTGCTCCATAATGTTTCGAAATAATCTGGGAATGCTTTTCGTAAAAACTTTTATCGTGCAAAATTGGAACACGGGAACACATTAGTACCATTGTTGAATGCCCAAATCTCTTCCGGCCCTTTCTACCTGTCGTAACCGGCTTCTGTGCTTTTCACCTACTCTCAATCCTCATTCCAGTCGCCATCCTCCTCCCTTCTATATGGGCTGGTACCTTCAGCAATGACTAATCTGAGACATTGTCAAGGAACGAATGAAATACAGTTGGAAAGAAAGTTAACAGGTAAACAACAAAATCAAGAGAGATATTCCAGGATTATCGGATATCACACGGTCACAAACCTAAATATAGATTTGACCGTTGGATTTCTGCTTATCATATTCCTATGGTATTCGCTTTCTATATTATATTATAGTATATATTATATATATATATTATATATTTGATATATATATATAATATAAGAAGCGAATACCACAGGAAAATTGAATAGGCTGTAAATCCAATAGTTTATATCTATAATATATATTATATATATAATATCTATTAATTAATATATATATATACATAATATAAATGTAATATATAATATATATATATATATATATATATATATTATATATATATATTATGATATAATATATATATGGATATATATATATATATGTATATATTAATATATATATACTCTTATATATATATATAATATATATATATAAATATATATTATGAGCGAATAACCACAGCAAATGATAGGCTGTAAATCCATATTATATATATATATATATATATAGATATATATATATATCTATTCTGATATATAATATATATATATATAATATCATATATATATTATATATTATATATATACTATATATCATATATTATATCCATATATATATGCATATAAATATATACATTTATTATATTATTTTTTTGTATGTTGGTATATGGTATTGTATCTGTTTTGGATATATTTTTTTTTTTGGTTTATATATATATATATATATTCCACATAGATATATAATATTACTATATAGAAAAAATATATATATATATATATATATATTACATATTATATATATATTACATTCTATACATATATATATATAGATATATTATATCATAGTTTATATACATATCACTATAATATATATATATATATAAATACATATTTTGTGTTTTTTACAAAAATATATATATATATATATACTATATATATATTTTTATGTATATAATATATATATACATATATATATATATATAGATATATATATATAATATATATTATATATATAATATATAAATATATATATAATATCTATCTATCTATATATATATATATATATATATATATATATATAGGTATATAATATATATATATATATATATATATATATATATATATAGTATATATATATATCTATATATATATATATATACTATATATATCATATATATATATATAATATATATATATAATATCTATATAAGAGATATATATATTTATATATATAATAATATATATATATATATAATATATATAATATGATTATATATATATATATTATATATAAGCGAATACCACAAGAAAATGATAGGCTGAAATACAAGTGTCATATCTATGTTAGGTTTGTGACCGTGTGATATCCGATAATCCTGGATTATTAATGTAATTTTTAACCTTTTGACAATTAACCATCTAGTATTCTTGATCTTGTTGTTTACCTGATAACTTTCTTTCCAACTGTATTTCATTCGTTCCTTGACAGTGTCTTAGAAAAGACGAAAAAAAAAAGTCAGTTTCTTGATAACCTCAGAAATTTCAGATATAAAAAAATTCAGGTTCTTGATAACCTCAGAATTTCGGATATAAAAAAAGTCAGGTTCTTGATAACCTCAGAAATTTCGGATATAAGAAAAAGTCAGTTTCTTGATAACCTCAGAAATTTCGGATATAAAAAAAGTCAGGTTCTAGATAACCTCAGAAATTTCGGATATAAAAAGAGTCAGTTTCTTGATAACCTCAGAAATTTCGGATATAAAAAATTTCAGGTTCTTGATAACCTCAGAAATTTCGGATATAAAAAAAGTCGGGTTCTTGATAACCTCAGAAATTTCGGGTATGAAAAAAGTCAATTTCTTGATAACCTCAGAAATTTCGGATATAAAAAAAGTCGGGTTCTTGATAACCTCAAAAATTTCGGATATAAGAAAAAGTCAGGTTCTTGATAACCTCAGAAATTTCAGATATAAAAAAAGTCAGTTTCTTGATAACCTCAGAAATTTCGGATATAAGAAAAAGTCAGGTTCTTGATAACCTCAAAAATTTCGGATATAAGAAAAAGTCAGGATCTTGATAACCTCAGAAATTTCGGATATAAAAAAAGTCAGGATCTTGATAACCTCAGAAATTTCGGATATAAGAAAAAAGTCAGGATCTTGATAACCTCAGAAATTTCGGATATAAAAAAAAGTCAGGTTCTTGATAACCTCAAAAATTTCGGATATAAAAAAAGTCAGTTTCTTGATAACCTCAGAAATTTCGGATATAAAAAAAGTCAGGTTCTTGATAACCTCAAAAATTTTGGATATAAAAAAAGTCAGGTTCTTGATAAAACAAAAATTTCGGATTATAAAAAAGTCAGGATCTTGATAACCTCGAAATTTCGGATATAAAAAAGTCAGGTTCTTGATAACCTCAGAAATTTCGGATATAAAAAAAGTCAGGTTCTTGATAACCTCAGAAATTTCGGATATAAAAAAAGTCAGGTTCTTGATAACCTCAAAAATTTCGGATATAAAAAAAGTCAGGTTCTTGATAACCTCAGAAATTTCGGATATAAAAAAAGTCAGGATCTTGATAACCTCAAAAATTTCGGATATAAAAAAAGTCAGGATTCTTGATAACCCTTCCAAAATTTCGGATAAAAAAAAGTCGGTTTCTTGATAACCTCGAAATTTCGGATATAAAAAAAGTCAGGTTCTTGGCAACCTCAGAAATTTCGGATATAAAAAAAGTCATTTTCTTAATAACCACAAAAATTTCGGATATAAAAAAAGTCAGGATCTTGAATAACCTCAAAAATTTCGGATATAAAAAAAATTTCCAATTTCTTGGATAAAAAAAACTTGTTCAGAAATTTTCGGAATATAAAACAAAGTCGGGTTTCTTGAAATAAACCTCAGAAAAATTTCGGATTATAAACAAAGGGTTCAGGTTTTCTTGATAACCTAAGAAATTTCGGATATAAAAAAAGTCGTTTCTTTTTTGGGATAACCTCAAAAATTTCGGAATAAAAATTACGAAAAGGTTCCGGTTCTTGATACCCTCAAAGGAAAAAATTTCTTTGATAACCTCAGAAATTTCGATATAAAAAAAGTCAGGTTCTTGATAACCCTCAAAAGAAATTTCGGATTAACCCTTAAAAGGAAAGTCAGGTTTCTTTTGAATAAAAAACCTTCGAAATTTTCGGATATAAAAAAAAGTCAGGTTCTTGATAACCTCAAAAATTTCGGATATAAAAACAAAAAGTCAGGATCTTGATAACCTCAAAAAAACAAAATTTCGGAATAATAAAAACAAAAAAAGTCATTTCTTGATAACCTCAAAAAAAGATTTCGGATATAAAAAAAGTTCGGGTTCTTGAACCTCAGAAATTTTCGGATATAAAACAAAAAAAGTCATTTCTTGAAACCTCAGAATTTTCGGATAAATAGTTTTCAGGTTTCTTTGATAAACCTCAAAAAAAATTTCGGATTAAATAAAAAAAAAGTCAGGTTCTTGAAAAAATACCTGAAAAAATTTCGGGGAATAAAAAAATAAAAAAGTCAGGAAAAATTTCTTGGATAAACTCAGAAAAATTTCGGATATAAAAAAAGTCATGTTCTTGATAACCTCAGAAATTTTCGGAAAATATAAGCAAAAGTCAGGAAAAATTTCTTGATAAACAAAAAAAATTCAAAAATTTTGGATATAAAAAAAGTCAGGAATCTTGATAACCTCAGAAATTTCGGATATAAAAAAAAAAGTCAGTTTCTTGATAAAAAAACCTTCCAACAAATTTCGGATATAAAAAAAAGTCATTGTTTCTTGACACCTCAAAATTTCGGGATATAAAAAAAGTCAAGGAGATCTTGATAACCTCAGAAATTTCGGATATAAAAAAAGTCAGTTCTTGATAACCTCAAAATTTTTCGGATATAAAAAAAGTCAGTTTCTGATAACTCAGAAAATTTCGGAAAATTTATAAAAAAACAGTCAGTTCAAAAAATGATAACCTCAAAAATATTTCGGATATAAAGAAAAAAAGTCAGGATCTTGATAACCTCAGAAATTTCGGTATAAAAAAAGTCAGGTTCTTGATAACCTCAGAAAAATTTCGGATATAAAAAAAGTCAGGTTTTCTTGAATAAACCTCAAAAAGAAATTCCGATATAAAAACAAAAAAAGTCAGGTTCTTAATTTAACCTCAAATAAAATTTCGGATATAAAAAAAGTCGGATCTTGATAACCTCAGAAATTTCTTTGGATATAAAAAAGAAAATCAGGTTTCTGATACCTCAGAAATTTCGGATATAAAAAAAGTCAGATTCTTGGATAACTTGATAAACCCTCAGAAATTTCGTTATATCAAAAAAAGTCAGTTCTTGATAACCTCAGAAATTTCGGATATAAGAAAAGTCAGGATCTTGATAACCTCGGAAAATTTTTCGATAAAAAATAAAAAAGTCGGATCTTGATAACTCAGAAAAAATTTCGGATATAAAAAAAAAGTCAGGTTCCTTGATAACCTCAAAAATTTCGGATTAAAAAAAGTCAGGATTTTGATAAACCTCAAAAAATCGGAATTTGGTAAAAAAAATCAGGTCTTGATACCTCAGAAAATTTCGGATATAAAAAAAGTCAGATTTTCTTGATAACCTCAGAAATTTTCGGCTATAAAAAAGTCAGGTTCTTGGATAAGCTCAAAAATTTCAAAAATTTTCGATATAAAAAAGTCATTTTCTTGTAGCTCAGAATTTCGAAATTTATAAAAAAACCGTCAGGTTCTTGATAAAAAAAACCCTCAAAAATTTCGATAAAAAAAAGGTCGTTCTTGATAACCTCAGGAAAAAAATTTCGATATAAAAAAACAAAAAAATTCAGGTTCTTGATAACCTCAGAAATTTTCGGATATTTCAAAAAAGTCAAGGTCTTGATAACCCAGAAATTTCGGATATAAAAAGTCAGGTTTCTTGATAACCTCAAAAATTTCGGATATAAGAAAAAGTCAGTTCTTGATAACCTCTAATTTTTCCGATATAAAAAAAGTCGGTTCTTGATAAAACCTCAGAAATTTCGGATATAAAAAAGTCAGAGGATCTTGATAACTCGAATTTCGGATATAAAAAAAGTCAGGTTCTTGATAACCTCAGAATTTCGGATATAAAAAAAGTCGTTCCTTGATACCTCAAAAATTTACGATGATAAAAAAGTCGGTTCTGTAACCTCAGAATTTCGGATATAAAAAGTCAGTTTCTTGATAACCTCAAAATTTCGGATATAAAAAAAGTCAGGTTCTTGATAACCTCAAAAATTTCGATAAAAAAAAGTCAGGATCTTGGATAACCTCATAAGTTCGGTATAAAAAAAATTCAAAAAAGGTTCTTGGGATAAACCTCAGAATTCGGATATAAAAAGTCAAGGTTCCTTGAAAAATTTAACCCAGGAAATTTCGGTATAAAAAAAGTTCAGGTTCTTGGATAACTCAAAATTTCGGCTATAAAAAAGTCAAAAGGTTCCTGAATAACCTAAAAAATTTCGGATATAAAAAAGGTCAGGTTCTTGATAACCTCAAAAAAAGAAATTTCGGATATAAAAAGTCGGATCTTGATAAACTCCTAGAAATTCGGAATAAAAAAAAAGTCAAAGGTTTCTTGGATATGCCTCAGAATTTCGTTAAAAAATCAAAAGTCAGGTTCTTGGATACCTCAAAAATTTCGGATATAAAAGTTCAGTTCTTGAGAAACCTCAGAATTTCGGATATAAAAAAAGTCAAAAAAAGGTTCTTGGATAACCTTCAAAATTTCGGATATAACCAAATCAAAAAGGTTTCTTGGATAACCTCAGAAAAAAATTTCGATATAAAACAAAGTCGGATTTCTTGATAACCTCAAAAATTTTTCCGGATATAAAAAAAGTCAGAAAATTTCTTGGATAACCTCAGAAAAAAATTTTCGGATATAAAAAAAATCATGATTTCTTGATAACCTCCGAAATTTCGGATATAAAAAAAGTTTCAGGATCTTGAGAACCTCAAAAAAAGAATTCGGATATAAAAAAAGTCAGGGTTTCTTGATAAACCTCAAAAATTTCGTATAGTCAGGTTTCTTGATAACTTTCTCAAGAAATCGGATAATAAAGGATGTCAGGTCTTGATAACATCCGGAAATTTCGGTATAAAAAAAGTCAGAAATTTCTTGATAAACCTCAGAAAAATTTCGGATTAAAAAAAGTCCGGGTTCTTGATTAACCTCAAAATTTCGGATAAAAAATAAAAAAAGTTCAAAAAAGATTCTTATAACCTCAAAAAGTTCGGATATCAAAAAAGATCAGGTTGTTTGCTGATAACCTCAAAAATTTCGGATTAAAAAAAGTCAAAGTTTCTTGGAAATAAACTCAGAAATTTCGGATATTAAAAAAAAAGTCCAGGATTCTTGGATAACCTCAAAAATTTTCGGATATTAAAAAAAGTCAGGTTTCTTTCTTGATAAACCTCCAGAAATTTCGATATAAAAAAAGTCAAAGTTTCTTGGATAACCTCAAAAATTTCTGGGAAAAAAGGTTCGGATATAAAAAAGGTCATTTCCTTAGGGAATACCTCCAGAAATTTCGGATAAATTTACAAAAAAAGGTCAGGTTCCTTGATAACCCAAAAAAATTTCTGATATAAAAAAAGGTCAGGTTCCTTGATAACCCTCAGAAATTTCGGATAATAAAAAAAAGTCCAGGATCTTGATAACCTCGAAAAATTTCGGATAGTAAAAAAAGTCAGGATCCTTGATAACCGCATAAATTTCGGATATAAAAAAATCAGGAAAAAAATCTTGATAACCTCAGGAATTTCTTGGGGGGATAACAAAAAAAGTCAGGAAAAATTTCTGGATAACCTCTAAAATTTCGGATATAAAAAGGTCAGGTTTCTTGGATAACCTCAAAATTTCCGGATAATAAAAAAGTCAAAAAAGTTTCTTTGATAACCTCAAAATTTTTCGGATATAAGAAAATGTCAGGTTCTTGATAACCTCAGAATTTCGGATATAAAAAAAGTCAGGATCTTGATAACCTCAGAAATTTGCGGATATAAAAAAGTCAGGTTCTTGTAAACCTCAAAATTTCGGATATAAAAAAAGTCAGGATCTTGATAACTCAAAATTTCGGATATAAAAAAGTCAGGATCTTTGATAACTCAGAAATTTCGGAATATAAAAAAGTCAGGATCTTGATAACCTCAGAAATTTCGGATATAAAAAAAGTCAGGTTCTTCATAACCTCAAAAATTTCGGATATAAAAAAAGTCAGTTTCTTGATAACCTCAGAAATTTCGGATATAAAAAAAGTCAGGTTCTTGATAACCTCCAACAAAAAAATTTCGGATTATAAAAAAAGTCAGGTTCTTGATAACCTCAGAAATTTCGGATATAAAAAAATCAGGACTCTTTGCTAACCTCAAAAATTCGGATATAAAAAAGTCAGGATCTTGATAACCTCAGAAATTTCGGATATAAAAAAAGTCAGGTTCTTGATAACCTCAGAAATTTCGGATATAAAAAAAGTCAGGTTCTTGATAACCTCAGAAATTTCGGATATAAAAAAAGTCAGGTTCTTGATAACCTCAAAAATTTTGGATATAAAAAAAGTCAGTTTCTTGATAACCTCAGAAATTTCGGATATAAAAAAAGTCAAGTTCTTGATAACCTCAAAAATTTCGGATATAAAAAAACGTCTTCAGGTTCTTGATACCTCCAAGAATTTCGGATATAAAAAAAGTCAGGTTCTTGATAACCTCAAAAATTTCGGATATAAAAAAAGTCAGGATCTTGATAACCTCAGAAATTTCGGATATAAAAAAGTCAGGTTCTTGATAACCTCAGAATTTTCGGATATAAAAAAAGGCAGGTTCTTGATAACCTCAAAAATTTCGGATATAAAAAAAGTCAGGATCTTGATAACCTCAGAAATTTCGGATATAAAAAAGTCAGGATCTTGATAACCTCAGAATTTTCGGTATATAAAAAAAAAAGGCAGGTTCTTGATAAACCTCAAAAATTTCGGATATAAAAAAAGTCAGGATCTTGATACCCAGAAATTTCGGGATATAAAAAAGTCAGGATCTTGATAACCTCAGAATTTTCGGATATAAAAAAAGTCAGGTTCTTGATAACCTCAAAAATTTCGGATATAAAAAAAGTCAGGATCTTGATAACCTCAGAAATTTCGGATATAAAAAAAGTCAGGATCTTGATAACCTCAGAATTTTCGGATATAAAAAAAGGCAGGTTCTTGATAACCTCAACAAATTTCGGATATAAAAAAAAGTCAGGATCTTGATAACCTCAGAAATTTCGGATATAAAAAAGTCGGATCTTGATAACCTCAAAAAAAGGAATTTTGTTCGGGGATATAGTCCGGTCTTGATAACCTCAAAATTTCGGATATAAAAAAAGTCAGGATCTTGTAACCTCAGAATTTCGGATATAAAAAAAGTCCAGGATCTGGATACCTTCAAATTTTCGGATAAAAAAAAGGCAAGGTTCTTGATAAACCTCAGAATTTTAGGATATAAAAAAACAAAGTCAGGTTCTTGAGACCTCAGAATTTTCGGATATAAAAAAAAGACGTTTCTTGATAACTCGAATTTTCGGATATAACAAAAAAGTCAGGTTCTTGATAACCTCTAATTTTTCGGATATAAACAAAGTTCCGGATCTTGATAACCGCAGAATTTCGGATATATAGAAAAAGTCAGGATCTTGAATAACCTCAGAAATTTCGGATATAAAAAAGTCAAGGATCTTGATAACCTCAAAAATTTCGGATATAAAAAAAGTCATGATCTTGATAACCTCTCGAGAAATGTCGGATATAAAAAAATTGTCAAAAAAGGTTCTTGATAACCTCATTTCGGAATTATAAAACAAAAAGAGGTCGGTTTCTTAGAACCTCAAAAAGGAAAAAAAATTTTTCCGGGATTATAAAAAAAGTCAGTTTCTCGATAACCTCAAAAATTTTGGATATAAAAAAAATGTCAGTTTATTCTTGATAACCTCATTTTGATTTCGGATATAAAAAAAGTCTTTCTTGATAACCTTTCAAAAAATCGGATAAAATAGGTTTTTCAGGGTTCTTGATAACCTCAGATAAAAAAGTTACGGATAATAAAAAAAGTTTCAGGAATTTCTTGATAACTCATTTCGAATAATAAAAAAGTCGGATCTTGGATAACATCAGAAATTTCGGAATTAGTTTTCAGGTTCTTGATGGAACTCAGAATTTCGGATATAAAAAAAGGCAGGTTCTTGAGGAACCTCAAAAAAAATTCCGGATTATAACCAAAAGGTCAGAAAAAAATCTTTTTGGATAACCTCATTCGATAATAAAGTCAGGAATTTTCTTGATAACCTCAGAATTCGGATATAAAAAAGTCAGGTTATTTGATAAGCCTCATTTCGATATAAAAAAAGTCAGAATCTTTGGAATAAAAAAACCCCCATCGGATATAAAAAAACGTCATTGGATCTTGATAACCTCGACAAATTTTCGAATATAAAAAAAGTCGGTTCCTTATACTCATCGGAAAAAAATAAAAAAAGTCAAAGGATCTTTTGAATAACAGGAAAAAATTTCGGATATATCAGGATTTCTTGAGCACTCAGAATTTCGGATATCAAAAAAGGCAGGTTTCTTTGATAAAAAAACCTCAAAAATCGGTTTATCTGGATCTTGATAACCTCAGAATTTTCGGATATAAAAAAAGTCAAGGATGGCTTGATACTCAGGAATTTTCTTTTGGATAAAAATAAAAACAGTCAGGTTTCTTTGGAGGACCTCATAAGAAAAAAAGATATAAAAAAAATCAGGATCTTGATAACCTCAGAAATTTTTTCGGATATAAAAACAAAAAAAGTTCAGGATCTTGATAACCTCGAAATTTCGGATATAAAAAAAGCAGGTTTCTTGAATAACCTCAGAAAATTTTGGTTAGGTATAAAAAAGTCAGTTTCCGGTTGGATAACCTCAGAATTTTTTCGATATAGAAAAAGGAAAAAAACCGGTTTTCTTGATAACAGAAGTTTTCGGCATATAAAAAAAGTCAGTGGTTCTTGATACCTCAGAATTCGGAAATATAAACCAAAAAAGTCAGGATCTTGATAACCTTTTCAGGAAATTCGGATAATATAAGAAAAAAGTCAGGATCTTGATAACTCGATGAAATTTCGGATATAAAAAAAGTCAGGATCGGTTGATAACCGGTCAGGAAATTCGGATATAAAAAAAAGTCAGGCAGGATCTTGATAACAATCGATTGAAATTTCGGATATAAGTAAGTCATGGTTCTTCATACACCTCATAAATTTTCGATTTCGGATATAAAAAAAGTCAGGTTCTTGATAACCTCAGAAATTTCGGATATAAGAAAAAGTTAGGTTTTTGATAATCTCAGAAATTTCGGATAAAAAATAAAAGTCAGGTTCTTGATGACCATAGAAATTTGAGATATAAAAAAAACGTCAGTTTCTTGATGACCTCAGAAATTTTGGATATAAAAAGATGAATTTCTTGACGACCTCAGAAATGTCAGTTATAAACAAAAACCAGTTTCTAGATGACCTTAGAAATGTTGATTAAAAAAAAATTAAAAAAGTAAGTTTCTAGATGACCTTATTATTGTTGATAAAAAAAGGAAAAAAAAGTCATTCATAGCTAAAAGTTACCCCTATACTTAGTTTTCTCAATAATGGGATAACATTTGAGTAATATTATCGATAAGGTAGGCAAAATAAGTCGTTTACCGAACCCTTTTCCCTTGACTGGCTAATGGCCATTATAAAGGATTTTGATTTTATTCAATTCATTTTCCAAAAAAATATTTACGATGGCAGAGATTAGTATCAAACTTCTGTTGCGGTCAATGTTATCCAGAAAAATCTTCTTTCTATTCAGTTTGTTTTTGTTTGCTTGTTTGTGTGTATGGTGTTTTTACGTTGCATAGAACCAGTGGTTATTCAGCAACGGAACCAACGGCTTTACGTGACTTCCGAACCACGTCGAGAATGAACTTCTATCACCAGAAATACACATCTCTCACTCCTCTATTCAGGATACATGGGGTGGGGGGGGGGGAATACAGACGACTTTATATTTTCAGAATGCCTGAATAGAAACAAACCTATGATAAGTTGTTGGGAGGCTTCCTCAATGTATAACATTCAAATTTCCTAGGTTTAACAAGCAAAACGTCTTAAGGATGCTGTCATTATCTGCTATATCTGGAGTCAATTTTATGGACGGTACTAATGGGTTAACGATAACAAGAAAACCTTCGTCACTAATTTCCGTCAGGATTCCGAAGACATCGTTCACGAAGCGATATCAAATTATATTACAGAGCCAAACTGAAGAGATCAACTTTGTTTGTTTGTTTTTTAAAACATCCAAGTCATCAACAGGAGTTTTGTTGAATAATGGGAACCTCAAAACTGACTGATTGATGTCATCTAGTAAATGACCCCACGGGAAGGTTATTTTCTAAATAATATACAGGCAGGTCCAAACGTTCACTTTCACATTGAGATTGTACAAAGATTGTGTGAAATGAATTTCTCTTTTCGTGAAAACAAGAAATGATCGGGCGGTGAATGCATACGTAATAGTGGACATCAATGAAATTGACTGAAGCCGAAGTTTTGATTCATCACTAAATCATCCGCAGACGTCAGTCAGCTCATGTGTAACATTTCGCACTGTCAGTCATCAACGAATTGTCCTTAAATCTTTCTCGTGTCACGCAGAAAAGCTGTATCCTGATGTCAGTCATCTAGCAAATGAAATTCGCCGCCGCATCATTACGCTTCTTCTTCTGCAACTTTCCCAGTTCTATGTTACGAGTAATATTTGAGCTATTGATTTAGTGCGTCAACTGTTGTCAGAATAACAAAGGTCAAAGCATATTTCATTCAATGATATCTGGAACCTCATTTTCCTTACCTTTATCTCTTATTCATTTAAGAACGCAGAACTCTTGATGAATTCTGTGAAATGTGAATTGCCTCGTCATCTTACCTGCAAAGAAAAGAAAAACCATTGTGAAAGTGACCCCATCAGACTGAATAATGCTTTTACTAGCACGGGAGGCCTACGTTTCCTTCGTCTTCATTTTTGTGTGATTTTACAATGCAACAGCACTCAAGTAAGTGATCGAAGGAAAGGGCCTAACATCATGGCCAAGAACATTATAATGTGTGTGTGTGTGTGTGTGTGTGTAACCTACAAATGTTGTTTAACTTCGAATTGGTGCTACTTCAAGAATATCACCAAAGGAAATTTTATAAGTGATAACTGGAATGGTACTGAAGTGTTCGAAACACTTCAGTACCATTCCATATACCACTTAAAAAATTCCCCTTCTGGTATATTCATATGTATATTTGGGTACACATATTTCGCAATCCCTAGTGGTAATGAGATACAAAAATTACATAAAGTTATTATAAACAATATATATAATACACACACACACACACACACATATATATATATATATATATATATATATATATATATATATATATATATATATATATATATATATATATATAGTGTATGCGAAAATAAAAACAAATGAGCCAGAACTTATGTAATAATGACATTGTAAAGGTCATGACATGCTCAGAGGACGAACGTTGAAGATTCGGAAGAGCAGGAGGGCGACGTCATAAATTGGGAGACGGGTGTCCCCTCACTTCCAGTCAGCCTCCAGAGCCTCACGGGGAGAGACGAAGACCTTTCTGCCTCTCTCAAGACTAGATCAGCTGGTGTTAGCAAACTCATTCCGTGAAGAAGGTAAGATAGCAAGTCATCACACTACTCTACCTTCTTCTGATTTTGTTTCCGAGTTTTTTCCCTCTCATATGTCTGTTCGTTTATAAGCGGTGTGAGTCTGTCATTGTGTTCCTACATTTCACGGCTATTTCATTGCCTATGATCCCTTCTAAGGCAAATAAAAGCAAGTTTAAGACCTATAAGAAAACTGCATCGTGGCGTTGATTTCCACTTACAATAAACAGAAACTTGGCCAGTTACAATGACATACTGAACTGGAATAATCACTCTTCAAATCAGCCTCAAGCTCTCAACTCGAGTAGGCGCTATGTTGGCAACAGGGAATTTAGGGTAATAGACCCAAAAGAAAATTCATATCAGGGGAGAGATTACAAAACAGGCGCATAAAGGAAGATTGTTGAAGATTGTGGAAGGATTTCTCCACTCTTCAAACGAGTTTCTTGCGAATAAGAAAGAATGCATCTTGCACACTCATTCCAAAGTGACGAGGTTGCATACCTTACACTGCTTTGCTGAGATACTTGTAAGAGAAGCCAATACAACATCAAGCGAAAAATACCTTAAGCCAAAGACCAGTTCCTAAAATCTGCCTGGAAATTCCCTTCCCTTTCCATTTGTCCGCCTGGAATTCACGACTACTTTTCGCTTTCCTTCTTATAACCTTCCCTCCTTCAGAGACAGAAAAGTCGAACCACTATCCTGCCTCCCATCCTTTCCTTCGAGTTTCATTCAGGGCTGCTAAATATATTGGACGCCTTTTCCATCCCACTAGCTTTTACTCTGCGAGAGGTCAAGAGTTTATCAGCAGAACCACAATCGGAGATATAATGCCTACAGTTTCTTTGATCTTCTTGAACTCCAAATCTAATTCCACTTTCGTTTTATTTCAGGCGCAACTCTCCACCTTGTGAAAACATGAATTTGATGACAGGTAAAGCTTCTTATACGAGGAAGTTGTTCCATCATAACAGTACGTCATAATGAACAATGCACACTTCCTTAGAAATTATGGATTCCAAGTTTTCAAGGTGTAGTATGCACTACATACGCATAAAGATCGACACATTATCTATAGTTTTTTTATAGACTGAAATAACGTGACAGAAGGGATGAGTAACTCTTTGATTTATGCATTCTCAATCTTCGGTGTTTTCTAGTTCGAGTTTTAATGATCATCATGTCAACGGGATCAGTGATTGTTGTCTACGGCAGTATGGATACCCAAACCCCGAAAAGACTGGGTCAGCGGGTCGCAGAGAAAATGACTTCTTTTCAGAAACAAAGGTTAAGTGAATTTCAGAGTCCTGAAATACCGTTTGTCCTTGGGACATCAGTTATTTGATTTCCTATATTTAATTATGTGGTTGTTCAAGTATGTGCAGTTTTTCCAAGGTGTCTTATTTTCTTCATTCTTTATTTTCTATCAGAAATGTTGCTTCCAAAGATTTGTTAATGATACTGAGGACCATAAAAGACCTTAAAGACCGGAATCTCCAGTTTATTCACAGTCCCGAGTATGAAGGTGAGTTGAGCAAAGAGATATAAGAATAATAATGATGATGATGATACGGTAGAAATATATCACAGATACACAATTAACATAAAATACAAGTTATTCTGGGATCGTAGCAGTTCAGTTTTGTTTCTTTATTTCTTTCTTTTTTCATCCTGTCGCAATAACATTTGAATGTACGAGTTTGCTTCCGTTCCAATATCTTTCCTTGACAGTGGCGCCAATGTCGAGTCTTTCACACGCATTAACGCGTAAACTACTAGTGGCCCTTCATTAGTTCACTGACTGGTGAGCTTCCAAAACGGCAGCGAAATTCGAGATACGAAAACTGCAGCCACAGCAAGAACGCCGCCAGACTCGAAAGTCAGTCAGTCAGTCGCGTCAGTCTTTCCCAGGATTTCCTCTCAGAAGAAGAACTCTTCCTTCACTGTTTGCAAAATCATTCTCGCTGCCTCTTTCTGTGGGCTAGCTTAGCTATTGCTGACATATTAAAGTCTATGATCATTAGTCTTTTCTCTGTGAAAAATATATCTCTATATGTCAGTTTAATGACTGGTCGGCGCTGTTGACACAAAAAATAAAGACTATTTGTAAATGCTGCCGGAGCACAACGTTCCCTCGTCGTCAAGAATTACTGTCCGTTACTGGTCATACTGATGACACATTGTGGAGCAGACTGTGCCCAGCTCAGAAAACCGTAGTACTAACTGATCATTCAGCGCTGAAATGGAAATTGACAGCAATAAGTTTTGAAAAGTGTACCATAAGGAAAAGCTCTAAGCAGTTGCACCATGAATCAAGTGTTCGAAGAGACTGGAAAGTCAGACGGAAGAAAGAGGAAATGAACCGAAGTACAATCAATGGAACGTAAAGGGGGTGCAGTTAGGGACCGAAGAAACGCTGCAAAGAACCTTAAGTAACGCCTACAGTGCACCGCGTGAGGTGCACAGACGGCACTACCTCGTAAGAGGCTGATCTATCATTGGTCTGCTCCTCAAAATAAAGCTAATCATCTCGGCTGTGATAACACCTCTGGAAACCCCAACACGCACAGTAACTTGATCCGGCCGTCAAGTTAAAATCATATTCCGCACAAATAATGACAATTATCCACTCCCCTCCACCAACCACCCTCCCCTCTCTTTCAAAACGAAACTGGGTAAACCGAATAATATACGTAACAAAATTTGAATCAAATGGAAGAAACTCTCGTCATTTCAGACTTGAATTCGAATGGAGAAACTTCCGCGAGTTTCATGAAAGACACTTCAACCAAATATCTCCCAAGCCACCTAATCCTGCAATCCCCAAACTAACCTAACCAAACATATATATCTTTTAGAACATTCTTCTCTCGAGAATGCACTCTTCAGATGAGTAATTGAATATACTGAAAATTAATGCTAGTCAACATCCAAACCTCCAATGTTTCTGAACGAAGTCTCATTAGTTACGTTCATTCCCGTAAAACAAACGCGAAGGAAACAATTTACAAATTACCTCTCTAAAGAAAGGTAGCGCTGAAAATATAAAAACATCTATCTACAACGTCAAGTTGTCTTCCCAACTTGACAACAATCCGTGGATAGCGCTTGAAGATGTGGTATGTGATTTTCATATCAAAGTGGAGGAGGTAATTGGCCTTACTCCACGAAGAAACGCCACTTTGAATTTTTTTTTTAATAACTCGAGTTCTTCATTTTTTTTCCTCTGTTGCACGAAATCTAATGTGCCTAACATTTCTCGGAATAACGAGATTAATTTTGTGGGTAAACGGATGCATCCTTCACCCCATCTACACCCAACTCAAGGGACAATATCTGCCCACAGATAAGTTGAAACACGCCATGAAAAACCTGTCCAGTGACTTCATTGGGTTGATGGCCGTCAGTAACGACCGCACAGCCCCAACGCTGAAGCAACTGCTCGGTGCATCTTCGATCAAGTCCATCGTAGTGCTTATGAACTCGCCACAAGAAGTCATCAAAATTTTCAGAAAGGTGAGGACAATCGTCTCGTATCAGTGACCTCTGTAGCGAATTTCGAAAATATAGGATTGAATTCTGCGGGTCAAAAGACAGCCTTTTCTTCTGTAGCCTTTGGTTCCATTTGAGGATGAGGGAGGGGTTTGGGCCACGCACACTCCAATTAAACAAGTAATGACATATGAATTTACCCTAGAAATCACGGTTTTCAGTTCAGATAGCAATTTTCGCAGGTTGTGAAGTTCTATCAATCTTTTCTACTGGATGCTCTCAAGGACTGGGTTGGAAAAAACAAAAGTTCATCAAGTAATACGACATCCTTCGACTTAGAGAAACCATATGAATTAAATGCTTCGTCATTTCTGAGGTCTGGCAAATACTCTCAAGCATCAAACCTATGTTTTCCCATATACCAAGTTCTTTTCTAAAATGATATTGAATAAAATCTTATCGTGGACAGCAGTATACATATGAAGCGAATTATAACAATTATATAAGTAATAAACAAGTAAAAGAACATTTTCTTCCTTCCACAGAGCATCTAAGCATAACTTACTATTTACCCGCACTGCTTTTTTAATAGTATTGACAGTGCATGTGTAACATCGGGTTTCAATCTTGGAATAACTCCGGTGTTATATCAAAAGAAGACGAGTAGTATTTCATCAAGGGATATGGTGAATTTTGCCAGGAAATATGGAGAGGTCAAATATACGAATTATATACATATATAATGTATATACGCACACTCATATATATATGTGTGTGTAGATATATCATAATTACTTACAATGTATGTACATAATGCATTAAGTAGTAATGGCATCATATTTCATTTTACTGTTCCCCAGATGAAGGAGCAAATGCTGAAATCCCACTTGGTAAACTGGCTTCTGATATTGGAAGGAGAAGAAGCGGAATCCAGTCTGGTGACTCTGGAGAATCTGATCGCAGAGGGAACTCGAGTTTTGATCTTCACGAAGGATTCCAGACAGGATCTGCACTTGTTTCGTCCTCAAGTTGATCAAGCCGGGGTTACGCGGTAAGTAAACAGGCCGGGGACCTTTCCTGACTTGCTCGTAAATATCAAGATATTATACATATGTTTAAGGAATATACTGTGCTCTAGTGTTATGAAACACTTGTACTTTGAAACGAGCGCAGCTTTCAGATATTATAAGCATTCTCGTCCTTTAGCTATGGTGAAATTTGACACCAAATGAAAAATGTTTTGCTTTCTCCCGAGCTCTTAATAATTGGCTAATGAAGTCCCTTAGAGTCCAGACCAAGCTGGGTCATTCTCTCTCTCTCTGGTATTCGTGGTATTTAGTCAGCTGATTTATCACAGCACCAATAAAGATAAATTAAAATTTGATAGTCTCCTGAAAATGCAGCGTAGTCCCTCAAAGATACTTTGACTACCCGAAATGCTCCTTACGCACATGCCCAGTCTAAGACGGAGTACTGCCTCTTGTCAGGAATCCATGAGCCGGTTACCGATGATCCAATGAGCACATCGTATCAGTTATTTGTAGGAAAAAATCTACGATCTTTGTGGTAAAAACTGCACACCTATGATCATTACACAAATAACCTGCAACAGTGAATGTGCACTGATCTCAGGAGCATTATAAATTTGATAGATTCAAACTTGGGAGTGTTAGGTGCTCTTTTAGGGCGACGTAGTAGCGGTTGAATTTGAAAATGGGATAGTATGAAGTTCAGAGGTGTATCTCTTGTTTCACCTCCCGCACTCCCCACAACCGCCACCCCGAACATCTCAGTGCTTTGTCGTCCCAAAGATGCAGTCAAGTAGAAAGTTGTTGCACAGTCATGAGCCTCACTGAACTCGAGCGAAACAAAGATTTATCGATCTTTCACCTGCTCCCATACCATGTAGCGGCAACTGTACTTAATGACTCTGAATACTTAACAACACTAACTTTGCACTATCTTCGATGGCAAGCCTTAAAAGGACAGCGTGTAATGAATCCACAACAGAGTTATCATTCTATGCTTCGCGTCTTTGGACCTGTCAAAGAAATATTGTCCTCGTTTTGCATTTTTTTCCCCAATTTTTTTTATCATATTTCACATAATCAATCTCTCCGTTCGTGTAAATCTATATTGTAAATGAACACTCTTCTTGGATTATCACATGTGAATCTCTTTCTTTTTCTTTCTTCTTCTCCCCAGCTTTATCCCTATTCTGGGGTCGCCGTTTTTAGCGAGTCTCTTCCATCTACCTCTGTCCTGTCATTTCCTCCCGTACTCCCTTCTCCTTCATATTATCTCTAATGCAGTCTCTCCACCTGGTCTGAGGTCTTCCTCTCATTCGTGCATATACTAAATCAATAACTACAAGGATTATATAATGGTAAAAAGACTATTATAGCTCTTAAATAGTGCCAATTACTTCTCTATCAAATAACCAGCGGTAATGAATGTTACATAGCTATATTAAATATTCAAAGAGTGGAGCGCCGTATGAAAAAACTTAAGCATAGCAGAAAAATATACAATATTTAGAGACCTTTAGAAACAAAGCATTAGACGAACGAGGAAAGAACGCACTAAAGGGCCAAGGAACACTCATTATTGATCTAATTATTCGACTTCACTGGAATGGATACAAACTTGAAATAACTATGAAATCAGTGCACTAGGCTTCAAGGCCTTGTGACATTCTTTTCACTCTACACCATTAATGATTATTGATGAAATAAAAAAAAGGACAATAAGCCATCTTCGGTAATGTTCATGTTCAAGAAGTATCGATCAAAGTAATGCAGGGTTATTTGCAGTCCTAGCGGTAGTAAAAAAACGATTCACAGAATTTTCCGTGAGCTAGCGAAGAAAAATGAAAAATTTGTTTTAATATTAACTGTGCATAATGAGTATGACGATCTTTAATAATGCTACTGGCCCAGGTTTCATATTTACATGGGCCAACACTGTTGTGTTGGATGGGAAACTCTTCAACCAGCAGAACGGTTGTCTTCAATTAGCCCTACGGAAGCGATGAAACACTACGGTGCCACATTGCTTTTTTCCCTTTGGTTAACTTTTATAAGAATAATATTCTACTGCAAGAAAATTATGCCTTTCTGCACATTATATTTTGAAATATTATTGTTCTGAGCACTATTGGA
The DNA here is from genome assembly GCF_015104395.2 of Macrobrachium nipponense. NCBI lineage: Eukaryota > Metazoa > Arthropoda > Malacostraca > Decapoda > Palaemonidae > Macrobrachium > Macrobrachium nipponense. The sequence continues at coordinate 55,448,917 of NC_087210.1, read as the reverse complement.
TTTGAAGTGAAGAATTTTCAATTCTAATCTGTATATATCTCAATATTAGAAATTCAAATACAATCTGTAAAGAAAAAATTTATCTTACCAATAAGTCAGTCATAAACAACACACACGATATATATATATATTATATATATATATATATATATATATATATATATATATATATATATATATACATGTGTGTGTGTGTGTGTGTGTGTGTGTGTGTGTGTGTGTGTGTGTGTGTAGAATCTACTGGTCACTACTGGGCATTGTGGCTAATACAGTTGCATATATGTATATGTACGTGGTATATATTATATATATATATATATATATCTATATATATATATATATATACACACCTACATATATATACAAAATATATATATATATATATTATATATATATATATATAAACTGAATAGATAAAAATTCCTATACACCCCCAAATTCTGTGGTATAGCAAAGAATCCGCGATGTAATATTAGATATATAGAATTTAAATATACAATTTAAAAATCTGCAACACAGTGAGAATGCGATGAGTGAACCGCGATATATATATTGCACGGTGGTCCTTCGCCATATCGCGGTTCACTCATCGCAGTCTCACTGTGTTGCAGATTTTTGAATTGTATATTTAAATTCTATATATCTAATATTACATCGCGGATTCTTTGCTATACCACAGAATTTGGGGGTATATAGGAATTTTTATCTATTCAGTTTTATTTTTGCCTAAAAATAATTAAGACAATATTTACGTTCTCCCTTTGTTTTTTACGATCTCTGCTTCTGTTAGCAGATAAACTGCTCATTTTCCAGTGTTTTTCCTGATTCAATACACATTTGATAAAGTTATGTGCTGATCTTAACTTGACGTAATGGGGTGAATTTGAAACCCTAAACTGTAGG
>NC_087210.1:55388014-55438014 GCF_015104395.2 Macrobrachium nipponense | reverse complement strand
ACAGAGGAAATTCGAGGTGGCCTTAGCCCAGTAGATACTGAATGACAAACGTTGCTAGAACAGCCCAATCACAAACTTGCCATAGAAAAGCTCTGCTATAACAACGCCATGGTGATGGCTAAGTAATGAGTGGATAACCTCAGTCATATGTCCTCTCCCTCCATTTTTTTAATATACACCTGTTAATCCAACCCTGGTCCGATGAAGAACCTGAGGCCTGGTTGGATCACATTAAAGGGTGTGAGAGCACTTCTCTCTCATTGAAAATGAGCTTTGTTCCTGTACAGACATATGCAGGGGAAGGGAATAATAGTCCTTGGTACTCTGTTTTTGGCGGAGCAGGGAAATTTGACTGCCATAAGGAATGCATTCTCCAAGACATTTGCGATCATCCCAGAGAAATGGAGACAGTGCTGTCAAAGTCTCCCCAAAAAAGTATACCTGACTTATACAGATTAGGCCTACTATAAGGATCAGAACCTCAGACGGTAGCAAGGCCCACTCTACTCAGATGCTCATATGGATGTCGTAGAGAAATTAAAGTTAGACTTCTTTTATTATGCCCTAGTGCTCTTGTTACCTACCTGCACGAAAGGCAGCCTCAGACCTTCAGGAATGCTTGATGATGAATGGGAAACCAATCACCCCCACCAGAGATCCTATGAGAAGATCTCTCCTCCTAGCCACATCGCTACCTCTGCACAACCTAGAAACAGTGCATCATCTAACCTAATCAAATGACATATTTCTCATGTAAGGAGTCAGGCCACAAAGCTAAGAACTGGCCCCAACAAGCTAAGTGTGACAGGCATATCCAAATCATAGTCCACTTGGAGTACTACCTCCATCACTGTCACTTCAACTAGCCCTGCAGGTGCAGCACACAAGAGGGATTATAACAATGCCACCCTCAGGGATTGCAATTAGAAGGGGCACCTATCAGCACTTATGTGCATTGCCCGCAGTATAACTCACAAGGCGAGGCCCAGGCAACCAGGGCCATCCTTGCACTAGGAATCCCGTCTTCAAAGCTTTGCCCTACTGCTAAGGGCCCTTCTACGTAGCACCTCCAAACAACCAATCTCATGCACACCAGGTCCGGGCATTTGAGGACACTGGCACGCAAATCTCAATCATACGAAAGGACAAAGTACCCTATGGGGTGGAAATAGACAGCCATGGACTTGTAAACATCAAGGGTGCTGGCAAGATGAAACAAATTCTCCCTACAGTCCAACTACGAATCACTACACCTCATGCATCCGCGACTTATGTTGGCAGTTACCCTGACTATCCCAGGTGGCTACAACCTCCTGCTGGGTCAGGATTACATGGCATCAACTAAATCAAGACATCATAGGAGGTCCGATCTCATGCCATCACTGGCAAAATTAGCCAACACTAGAAGGCACTGTCCACTCGCTCCGGCAGTGCCACCTGCAGGCACTGTGTAGTACCACATCCTGTAGCAGACCTAGGATAATCCAGGACCCTTCTCTGAATGTGGCCAGGTTCCGCTCCCACTGCCGAACAAAGCACTGACCCATGGTACACTCAACAAGAAAACTGAAGATACAGTTTTCATTTGTTTTTACTGAAAAGACATAATATCACTAAACTTAATCTAGAATATGAAAATACACTGCAAATTATATCATATTAGTTAAAACTGCAAAACAAAACCGTTCAGATACTTAAAAACACGATATATATGTCCAAAGTAATTGGAATTTCTCAGATAGATTCGTTCATAGAGATCTGGTAGATAGAATGTGAATTTCTGATTGTAGTACTATGTATCACGACGACAATATATACTCGTTTTCCTTCATGAACGGGGATATTATTGCATCATTGTAAGTGGTGAATGCAATTATTTTTAGCTTCTACAAACTCATGTTTGTATTCCAAAGCGTTTAATGTTAGCTGACGTCAATGGCAGCCAATGTTGCTAAGGCTAAGGTAGGTTGAGCAAATCTAGTTGCATCCGCAAGAGCGTTTTCTATGATGTGGAGGAGCACTAAAACTTCGAGCGGGGAAGCGCAAGTCACTGGATACTGGCTTACGTAACGGATTTCACACTTTGATTACTTCGACGTTGACATGGATCGAATGCTAGTTGCTGTTTACAAAGCTTCCGTCTTTAAACATAAATCTTTATCAATGTTAAAGTAGCATGTCAGCTCAAAGATGTTCTGGCTATATGCTCCCATTACAAAGCAGTTCGTAGTAGCCTACAGCCCTACACGACTGCATTTCTTTGCTGCGAGGCTGAAAGATCTCCCAACACATCAGCATTATTTGCACGATATAAAACTTTAATTGCCTGTGCAGTACATATTGGGTTATTTGTAGTAATAACTATTTTTACTTAGCACAGCTTTTTTTCGGGAATTATTTGTGGATGAAACCCGATTTTCAAAAGTACAGATTATAACAAGAGAGCAAGAATGACCGCAGCCTGCGTCTAAAATTTTCCACGTCTTTTAACAATCTTTGAATGTTAAGGCAACTGTCGAATGAAATCAAGATTAGGGTATGAATTTCTAAGAGAATTTACTTGAATATTATGATCCTTCAAATTTTATCTAGCATAGTGCAGCACGATCTTGGCCAGTCATATCATCCCGCTTCCCAGGTATCTGTGCACCGACTCACCGCTCTTTCTTCTGCCTTTCCCCGTCACAAGTCCGTCACCAATATCATAATTTCTCTCTCTCTCCTCTCTCTCTCTCTCTCTCTCTCTACTTCTAAAACATACTTTAAAAATATATATTACCACTCAATCTCCCAAAGAAAATATAATGAATTTAAGTAGTTATAAATAGGCCTAAGCTTTCACGTAAGCAGATTTTGTTCTCTCTCTCTCTCTCTCTCTCTCTCTCTCTCTCTCTCTCTCTCTCTCTCTTTTAAAACACATTTGAAACAATATTATCACTCAATCTTTCAAAGTAAATATAATGAATTAAGTATCTCTACAGATAGGCCTTTGCTTGTGCGCGCTCTCTCTCTCTCTCTCTTCTTCACTTCCAAGTTTCTCTCTCTCTCTCTCTCTCTCTCTCTCTCTCTCTCTCTCTCTCTCTCTCTCTCTCTCTCTCTCTCCACTTTTGAAACATTTGAAAAAAATATTGTCACTTAATCTCTCAAAGTAAATATAATGAATAAAGTATCTCTATTGATAGGCGTATGTTTGCGCGCGCTCTCTCTATCGTCATAATATTTCATTCTTTACTGTATTGTTCCTCACGATTTCCACAAGTACTGACCAAATTTTAAAACACTTTCTCTCATTGTTTAAGATCCGTCTTCAATTACGCGTGAATGTTACGTCAGTTGAGTGTCAAACATTACTTATAAATAAGGTTTCACAGTAGGTTTTAAAGAAGGATGATCGATATTCTACCCTGAACTGACGTTACTAACCAACATTGACGAATAATATAGAGCATGTTTCTACATTCAAGTATAAATTATTAAAGGACCTCTACGGAATCTTTATGGTGTAAAGTTAATGGAAATCTAGAAAGCAACAAATGCTATGATTTTGAAGCTCCGCCCCCTTTCTAGAGTTGCCAGGTGTGGTATTATTGAACACTATATGTCCGAAGATTAAAAAAATGTATCTAAACATTCCTTGCCGAGTGTACACTAGGGTCCTTTCTGGATTCCCCTGACCCCAGCGAAAGCTCAAAACTAGACGTAGGCTGGTAACCTTTGTCTGAGCCAGTTATCAAAACCTGCAAGTGTATGTCACCCACCAAACCTTCTACTTCTGAGCAATAGCCTCCGCTGTGCTCAAGGACCTGCAACCACAAATGTCGGAATGAGTTTCAGCTGTCACTGCTTGCGTTGTTGCAGCAGGAGCAGTAAGCAGGCCATCATGTTCCTCAGAGATGGCCTCACCAACTCTGACTCTATATTCCATCCACCATTCCAAAAGAAAACCTCAGAAGATGAGACTGGAGCATGGACTGCCAAGGTACCCTGAGATGAATCTCGAGCTTGTGTGGCACAGTACCCCCTTTCCTGGAGGGCCTTAACTGTAATCTAGAGCTTTTGCTAAAGGAATGCCCTTTCTGTCATCCTATCCTAAAGGATTATAACTGGAAGATAGAATACATTACAAGTACAGATAACATCATAGCTGATGTCTTATCCAGACATTAGCCAGTCTCCAGGAAACCTTCGGTTTCTTTTTCTGAGTACTTAAACCTCAAATTCTGGAGGAAGGTTAAGTATTCCCTACTACTCCCTTGTTTAAGCTAACAGACTTTAACTGCCCTCCTACCAACTTTACCTACTTACATATCTCTACAAAACCTACATCTGCATTGTAGCTTGCTCGCTCAGTGCTTAGTACCACTTATGGCACCTCAATAACTAGTGACCTAGGTCACTGAAAAAGGGGATATTATCAATCTAATAAAGACTACCTATATGTATCTGTATTTAAGAATGGATAAAACTTAAAAGTCTGTAATAATGCATTTCATATTTCATTTTGAACAAAGAATTAAACTCAATTTGCACCCTTATTTTTAGTTTGCATACAAAATATTTAGTCTAATCTTCTAGTTTGTTTTAATTTTAAGTTTACATAGGCATATCTTTACCATATTTTGGGCTTACACATTGTAGAGCAGGTACTTTTCACTTCAAATTAAAATACAGTGTCTCTTCAGAACCTTCACCCCCGTAGGGCTGATAAACATCATCTCGTGGGGAGTTGTTGCATGCGTCATTTTATGTTGCTTGCATTTTTTTCTAACTTTTTTCTAATTATGACGCTTGCATTTTGTCTCATTATTTAATTCTTGATCAAAGTAGGAGTAAAATTAAAAGAGAAAAGCAAGAAGGGCTATTTATCAGTTCAAATTCAGGTCAAATCTTAGGTCAAATCGAGTATAATAGAACGCCATTAGGAGACTCCTCAAATGTCCTCGAGCTGTCATTCAGCAATGGTGTTTTGAACCATATGCCAAGTACATCATTCCCCAAGTGATCACAGTTAGGTTAGGTTAGGTTAGGTATCATATTTTACTGTATAAGAGTGGTGCATTTACCTGCTGTTCTGTGACAGACTCGTCAAAGGAAGTCCTACTTACTCTTAGGATGTGTTAATCTTAGAGGATAATTCTAATTATTTAGTTACATCAATTCGTTGCTGGTGTGGCACTTGTTAGTTTTAGGAACCATTTTTAACATAGTAGACAGTACCATGGGGTTCTATTGCAGCCTCTGTAATATCTTTACTTTTTAACCCTTATTGGACAGATACGTTCATATGAGTAGCAATAATAGGTTTTGGGTGGTGGACGAATAAACTCAAGGGAAGCATCAATATTATGCACCATCGATTTACAGGGATCGGGCAGGAAAAGGCTTCTTTACTTCTATTGCCCACATATTCAATAATGGCAACTTTTAGACTGGCTCAGTATATATATATATATATATATATATATATATATATATATATATATATATATATATATCATTCTAATAAAAGGAGCCCATAAAAAACACCAAAATAGAGAAAAAGTACTATATTTCAGAGACTGCTGTCTCCTCTTCAGGTAGATGAATGAGAAAAGTTCACAGAAAAGGTGGTATTTATACCACCCCTTTCTGTGAACTTTTCTCATTCATCTACCTGAAGAGGGAGACAGCAGTCTCTGAAATATAGTACTTTTTCTCTATTTTGGTGTTTTTATGGGCTCCTTTTATTAGATGGAACTCTGGTGTTACAGAAAAACATTTTTACCAGTCATATATATATATATATATATATATATATATATATATATATAGTATATATTCTAACTATATATCATATATAATATATATGTAAATATATATATATAGTACATGATAGATATATATATATATTATATATATATATATATATGTAATATATTATATATATATATATATATATATGTATATAGATATATATATATATAGATATATATATATATATATATATATATATATATAGTATATATATATATGTGTGTGTGTGTGTGTGTGTGTGTGTGTGTGTAAATACATATAGCTATCTACAGATATATTTATATAACATAATTATAGATATATACAGTATAGATAAATATATATATATATATATATATATATATATATATATATATAATCGAACTACTAATGTCCTTTAATATCTAATTCGCTCTACCTCGGAATTAATATATTTTCATATATGTTTAACCGAGGGGGGAATTTATTAAGCGGTGGCAGGGTTGTCTAAGGCTTCACTGCCAGTCCTGGAATTGAGAGGTCGATGGTTCGCCCCTGTCGGCCGCCAATTCTATTATCGCCTAATAAATTCCCCCTCGGTTAAACATATATGAAAATATATTAATTCCGAGGTAGAGCGAATTAGATATTAAAGGACATTTGTAGTTTGATATATGTATACGAATGACGGTAATGTGATAGACATATATATATATATATATATACACGTAGATATATATAAAGCTATAGATATAGATAAATATACATACATAGATATAGATATATGTAGATAGATATATATTGATATAATATATATAAAGATAGAGATATATATGTATGTGTGTGAGTGTATTTTCATGTGACAAGGTGGCTAGGATAAAGTAATTGAACGGCTATAATTTAGTCCTAAGCGCAAATTGCAACATGACTGAGTTCGCCCCCTACTAGTGGGTAGGAAGTGAGATCCTTGGTAGAATGTCCACTAAAATAGATATACGTAATTCACTAAAGGGAATAAGAAGATATATATATACAGGAGGTACAAAAGAGCTTCATGGCAGTATCAGTTACAGAAAAACAGGTAACAAGAAGTAAACTATAGCACTCTTCACACTGGGTTCCTGGAAATGTTTGACTGGATTGGCACTGGTAATGTTAATTAAGTGGCACCATTGATCTACTAGAGACACACACCCACGACACTCATGAATGAATCTGCAATGCAAGGATCGTCGTAACACACGAAGGAATGAAGAGTGCAATTGAAATGGGATGATACCAAAGCAAAATACTAACACTTCAGAGCATAAAACTCTACATGTGACATATCAGAAATTTATCACTGTAATAGCAAGTAATGTTACGATTACTGGTGTTTCCACAAATTTACATTAACGAATTTACCGGAGGTCGCACAGCAGGAATCTCGTAGGGAAGCTGCAAAAGTTAAGGGATCAGAGAACAGTAAAAAGGATGAGAAAGTGGTGACATGGTACAACTTCCATTCACTTTAACTTAGTCTGTGGATGAGACGTGTGGAGAAACAGAGCCAGTCTGCAGTGTGCAGAATCCTCAATGGAAATCGGTTGCAATCTGTCCCGACCCATGTAGAATGCAGCGAAAGAGATGCGCTTCTGGTTACAGTTTCATGCCGCTGAGGATCATCAACGATGGTATGCACGCCCAACTCACAACAAGGTGCATCGACGGGCGTCAGGTACAACAGACTTCTCCTCAAGTCCTAAGGTACCATCAGGTAACAGGTGCTTACGCAGACACAGTAACAACCAGCAACATTCTACCGACACAAGTCTGGTAGTGGGTTTTCTCTTTCCTTGACTCAAACTCATGCTACTACTGTGTCAGCAGTGATGCCCCACTTTATAACAGATGAGGGACAGTAGAGTCACTGTCATCTTGTTGTGATCGCATACGGCTTGTCCAATGTTTTGGGGTCCCATTAGGATGCTTCAGTTTTGACAGGTAATCTGGAATGGAAATGGACGAAGACCAGAACCACAATAGAAGGAAAGGAATACAGCGTGTACGTCTCTCGAGAGTAGAGCAACAATAGAGTATTATTATTATTATTTTAAGAATAGTTTAACCAGACCACTGAGCTGATTTTCAGCTCTCATAGGGCTGGCCCGAAGGATTTGATAAAATGCCAGGTCTAGGCCAAAGGCCAGGAACTGGGCCACAAATAGGTCATATAGTATAATACTTAATAAATTAAAATTAGGTAAAAAAAAAAAAATGCACAGAGGCATAGGCTTTCATACTAGAATACAAACAGGCATTAAATACATTTACTCACATTTCCATACATACTAAAAATGTTATTAAAATTAACAAATAGTCAGGAAACTTAAAAATTTGATCTAAAATTCATTAATTGCTCTGAGGTTTTTGTATATATACTTATTTTTATATTTTATCAATTAAATCAGTGTTTCTTAGAAACGTCATAATCGGAACGACTGAAAATGTGAAAGATTCAGACAAAATATCTTTTAATGCTTTACTTCCAAAAGTTGACAGTCTCTGCTGGTCATACTTTGGACAATGACACAATATATGTCTGACAGTTATCAATTCCTTGCACTCTGAGCACTCTGGAGCAGGGTCACGTGGGCTGCTCATTAAGTGCCTATGTGTCAGACGAGTGTGGCCTATACGTAAACGTGTCAGGATTACTTGTGTGTGTCTTTCTCTCTGATATATGGAGCCCCATTTCGTAATGTCAGGTTTTATTTGTTTTAATTTATTACTTTCAGGTTCTTCGTTCCATATATTTTGCCATTTATTTACAATTCTTGTTTTTAAATAAGCTACATTGTCACTAACAGGGATTTTTACATCTGTTCTCATCATGTGGACTGCCTCCTTTGCTGCTTTATCAGCTTCTTCGTTTCCTTTTATTCAGACATGGGCAGGGATCCAACATATTTCAATATTTTTTCCCTTTTTATATAAATTATAGAGTAAAAACTTTATCTGTTGCACAATATTATTTTTGGGATTATAACTATTAATGGCTTCTATAGCGCTTCTAGAGTCGCTATAAATCACGAAATTGTTAAGGGAGTGTTCTTTGATTATTCTTATGGCCAATGTTATTGCACATAACTCTGCTGTAAATACTGAAGCATTATTGGGAAGCGAGAACTGGCATGTTTTATCCTGGGACACTGCAGCATATCCCACTCCGTATTCTGACTCTGATCCATCTGTATATATTGCATAATGTGGACCTTTTTGGTTTATGTGCTCTATTGTATGTTGTTTCTGATGTTCTGGGGTATAGGAATACTTTTTTGATAGAAATTTTAATTTTGTGCAAATGTTTATTTTATTCATAATCCAAGGAGGAGGTAGTTTTACTATTGGAGGTAGTTGGATATTTATATTCAGCGACTCAAACAACCTTCTTGATCTAATTGGAAAAGGTGGTGAATGAATGTTAATAAATACATCCCTTAGTTCAAATAATTTTTTGGTTGGTGAATCACTTGACTGAATTCTTAGGGCACTTTTCATCGTTACTAACTCTCTATGGAGAGAGAGAGGTAGTTCACCACATTCTACCTGTAAAGAAGAGGTTGGTGATGATTTAAAAGCTCCTGTACATATTCTAAGTCCTTCATTATGAACTGGGTCCAAAATTTTCAGTACTGTGTTTGAAGCTGAGCCGTATATTTCACTTCCGTAGTCAATGATAGACAACACTGTTGCTTTATATAGTAATGTAAGGGTTTGTCTATCAGCTCCCCAATTAGTGTTTGATAATTTTCTAATTAGATTCAATGCTTTTTTACATTTTGACTTCACATATGTTATGTGGGCTTTCCAGTTCAAGTGAGTATCAAATACTAAACCTAAAAATTTTACAGTCTGGCCAATTTGTATACTTTTATTTCTGATTTTCAAATCTATTTCTTCACCTTTCTTCCATCTTTTATCTTTATAAAATATTACTGCTTGAGTTTTACTTGTGGACAATCTAAATCCTGATGAGGTCCTACCAGATGAGTCCATTCATCTATTTTTATTATAGATTTGTTAATGATGCGCTCTGCATGTTTAATGCGAGATGCTGAATATAGATGGCAAAATCATCCATATAAAGGTTGCTTTTAATTCCGGTGGGCAGATTTTTATTAATTTCATTAATTGCTAAGGTAAATAGTGTGCCACTAAGGACACTTCCTTGTGGAACACCATTTTCAAGTGGGAATGTTCTGGACAAAGCATCATCAATTTTCACCTGAAAACTTCGATTTGTTAGAAAACTTTGGATAAACATGGGTAAATGTCCACGAACGTTGTTGTTTTGTAATGCTTTTAAAATAGGATACCTCCATGTAGTGTCATAAGCCTTTTCTATGTCAAAAAAGACTGCCACAGTTATCTGTTTTCGTTCAAATCCTCTGCGTATATGGTCTTCTAGGATAGAGAGAGAATCCAATGTGGACCTGTTACACTGTGACCCAAACTGAGTGGGAGTTAAAATTTTGTTTTCTCGAATGTGCCATGTTAGTCGAGCATTTACCATCTTTTCAAGTAATTTGCATAAGCAACTTGTTAGAGATATTGGTCTGTAATTATTAATATTGCTAGGATCCTTTCCAGGTTTGGGGATAGGAATTACTATAGCTTTACGCCATTCATCAGGAAATAAATTTCTAAGCCATAAATGATTATAAAATTGTAATAAGTATGACTTTGCCAGCGGAGCTAAGTGGTCAATCATCTCAAAGCAAATATTGTCACCTCCAGGAGCAGATTTATTGCTGTTCGAGAGAGCATATTCCAACTCTTCCAATTAAATTTTCTATTGTAATATATATCTTCTTGTGTTTCAAAATTTATTGTTATTAGTTCTTCATTATTTTTCTTTGTGCGGAAGTGCTCATCTAAATTTTTATCGCTACTTACATTAGCTAAGTTTTCTCCTATTATATTACTTATTTCTTTTGGATCAAGTATTCTTTTTCCATCTTTCAATATGGCATGTCTAGGTGGTTTAATATGGGTACCATTTATTTTTCTGAATTTTTCCCATATTTTTTGTATGGGAGTATTATTAGAGAGATCTGATACATATTTCCTCCATGAAATTATTCTTCCTTGAATTACTTCCCTTTTAAATTTTGCAGATATTTTGTTGTATACAGGCTTTAATGTATCGATTTCTAATAATAATATAGTCATTTTTTGTGAAGTTCCTTCTAATATTGGCAATGTTTTATTTATTTTATTGAACGTTCTATTTAAATTATCTAGCCGTCTCCCTATTGAGTGTTTTATATTAATTAATTCTGTTAGTTTATCAGACCACCAAGGGACTTTGTGCTTTGTTGGATGGGGCTTTGACTTTGGTATTGCTTGATCAGCAGCCTTTTTAATGAAATCAACGAGAATTTTGTTAGTTTCATTATGGTCTTCTAAATATTCAAATGGTTGGATATTTCTCGAGTGCATTTCATATTTCTCCCAATCTGCTTTATTAATGTTGTAGTGAGGAACATGTTTTGCAGGATTATTATGTAATAAGGATATTAATATTGGGAAATGATCACTGGTGTGCAAGTCATCAACTATATTCCAATCTATTCTGTCAACTATATTTGTTGTACAAAGAGTAAGGTCTACTGAAGAAAATGTTCCATGTGTTTTTGAAAAATATGTACTAATTTCGTCATCATTTATACAGCACATGTCGTTTGACTCCATGAACTCTTCAATTTTACTCCCTGTTCTATTTGAGATTGTACAGTTACAGTCCCATATCGGGTTGTGAGCATTAAAATCCCCTACTATCAATGTAGGTTCTCTGGCATTGTCAAACAAATCCTTAAGTTTTTCTATGTCGTAATTTTTGTTAGGTTGGTTGTATATGTTATAAATTACATAGTTATAGTTTTTTATTCGTATTTTGATGCTTGATATTTGCAAGTCAGCAAAGTTTACAGGTACCCTGTCATAACATACTTTGTTATGTACATATATAGCAGTACCTAAATTTCCTTCTTCTTCTCTAGATGTAGATACTAAGGTATATTTACCAAATTGTTTGATACTGTTTTATTAACATGTTGTAAACATAATATCATTGGTTCGTATTCTTTCAGTAAGCGTTGTAATTCTCCCAAATGTAATCTGGTCTGGAGACCATTTATGTTCCATTGTATTATATAATTATTGAAAATATTATGTTAAGTGTGTTCAAGCATTACTTTCTTGTTGTGGTTTATCTATTTGCATTTTTTCTAAAATTTTATTTACGACATTTATTTGTTTTTCCTTATACGACATTAGATGTCCAATGCACATACAGCCTTTTTTGTGAGTCTCTAGACTAGTGGTTTCTTTACTTCTACATTTTATAAAATCGTATAGTGTTTGTTAAACTGTCTTTTGTTATGTTTCTGTCTTTGTTGCATAATTCGATGAAACATTCATTACATCCACATGTGTTTTTATGTGTCCTCCTTTTTTCATTTACTCTTAGTGCACCAATTACCGGTGATGGAGTAATCTCTTCTCCCTTCACATAATCATTTTTGTCTATGGTGTTCTCCTCTATAATTTCTTTATTGTTCTGGGTATTTCCATCCATTTCTTTTATTATTACTTTAGGAGACAAAGGTATGTTCTTATTTTCTGGTCTGTGCACTTTTTTTGGATCCTTGGTCTTTGCTTTAACAGATACCTCTCTAATAATTGTTGGCTTTTTGGTTTTGGGTGGAGTTCTCTCTAAAGGCCTTTTTTTATCTTTAGCTACCAGCTCATAACTATCTCGTGATGTTTCAGTGATACATGTATCATTTTCTTGTGTTTCCATTTCCCTTAATATCTCAAATGAATTTGAACATATATCTGCAAACGTTTCTTGGTTTCTTGCTATATTAGTTTCTTGTAAAGTTATTTTTTCTTCTGATTTATCTACTGGGGGTTTGTTACTTGCTTCCATTTTCGTTTCATTCCTTGAGTTCAATGCAGTAGAGAACATTTGCTTCCTAGCGGGATCATGCATCCCTCTAACTCTCAACTCTAGTTTGGCTTCTCTAATTGGCATTCCTGATCTCTCCTGAAGTAATTTTAATTCTGTGTTGTATATATAATACATACACTCCTTAGACCTAGCATGGTGATTTTGGCCACAGCTCACACATTTTGGTTCACCACACTTCCACTGTGTGGTGTGTTCGTCGGATCCACAATACGCACATATAGATTTATTTCTGCAATTTTTCCCTGTATGTCCATATTTACTACAGTTTTGGCACTGTAGTGGCTTTGGAACATACGGCCTCAGTTCTCTGTTTTGGCCCATGATTTTAATTTTGAAAGGTAGTTCTTGGCCTTCAAATTTTATTTTTGCTATTCTCAATGTATTTTCCTTATTTTGTCTACTGGTTAAACTATATATTTCGCAATCTTGCACGTTGTTGTACCTTTTTTGAAGGGAATCCAGCAAAATATTTTTTTCAATTGGTTCCTCACTTTTAGGAAGTACTACAGTACCCTGTACGCTGTTCATACTGTCATGTTTTCTGATGTTTACCTTTATATTATCAATGTTCTTTATAGTTAAATAGTTTTCAGATTGGTTTTTTGTAGTGGTTTCTATTAACCACACCTGGTCTTTTATTTGTCTAAATGACATTTCTGAGGTTGGGTGCCTACTTAACAAATAATTTTCCAATCGTAATGCAGATATTTTTCTATCAGTTTCCAAGGTCAAGAACCTTGACCAACTTCCACTCCCAAAAAGGGAGTCGAAGCGAGTCAAGGTTGGGTCAATTCTAAATTTGCTTTTTCTTTGCGGCTTGTATGGTATTAGAGTTTTAATACCAGCCTGTTCTTCATTACCTGGGTTTTCCTTAGAATAGTCCATTGCCATGCCAGAAGTCGTAGGGGTTTTTGTTTTGGTTTCCATATATATAAAGTTTAAATATTTCGTCCAGGATGAGATCCCTCTCACCAAGGAGGCCCAACTGAGGGAGGAGCAATACTGTTACGCTGTGGTAACTGCCCTGGGACACTCACCTGGATATACGCCATACACACAGTGCCTTAAGGGTCGTCAGTCCCATGAGATCGGACCCAGCACTGTGGGCATGGCTTGACATAAAAATTTCCCCTCGCTCGACCACGTCAGGTACTCTAGTTTTACGGGTGGAGTGGCATGCCGTCCAACTCCACCCTCCATCAGGTTAAAAGAGCAGTCAATTCAATATTCCAAAACCATGCCAGGGTCGTCAACGAAAGAAGAAGAAGGGAAAGGGGAAAATTTATAAGGAGGAGGAGTAAAGGAGTTAAAGGTCCCAATGTTCAGTTGGATCCACAGCAGAGAGTGTAGGCGTAAAGGGGCATACTCTCTCTGCAGTGGATCCCTAAGCCCCCCACCTCGTCAAGGAGTTGGGATCAGGGGGAACAATAGAGTAAATTAGCAGGGGAACTAACCGGAGAATTACAAGGATCAGGTCAGAGGGAAGCTAATTTCAAGGATGCACGGTAAAGGTGTGGACAGGTAAGGTCACTCCCTAATAGACTTATTGATGCATCTGAAGCAACTGCTTTTAACAAAAATATATATATATATATATATATATATATATATATATATATATATATATATATATATATATATATATATATATATATATATATATATATATATATACATAATATATATATATATATATATATTATATATATATATATATATATACTATACATAATAATATATAATATATATAATATATATGTTATTATATTAATATAATAATATAATATATATATATATATATATATATATATATATATATATAGATAGTAAATAATGTATATAATTTTGCAGCATAAATCAATGTTTTTGCTTTTACTGTTACAAAAATTTAGAAAGTTTAATTTTATATACGTATATATATGTGTGTTTGTAGTACATATGTATCTAGTAAATATATATATATATATATATATTATATATATATATATATATATATATATATATATATATATATATATAGATTCCTACGTCTGATAAAAATCGAAATTGCCTTTTTTACAGTAGACTATACAGTTATTTCTTTATAGGTATATAGATTACTCATCATTCAATCATTTGAATATATGTTTAAAGGAAGTATTTGGTTTTACAGTTTTCTATCTATATTTAGATTCAAATTGGTATTTTTTTTATGCAAATCTCTTAACTTTTTATAAATCTGGGTATTTTTGTTAAAGACATATATATAAAATTAATAATTATCACATCACCGTGATTCATATTAATCATTCGAGTTATAAATGTCCTTTAATATCTAATTCGCTATACCTCGGAAATTATATATTTTTCATATATGTAAACCGAAAGGGTAGTTGATAATAATTTCGTTCCCTCATGGGATCGAACCACCGTCCAGCGGACAGGCATGAAATCAGGACGACATTGACGTTACCGATATATATATATAATACATAAGGTAAATGACCGGACAGGAGGGATATAGCCGCCACTGATCCCGGAATGCGGCCACCTTCCCGAAAAAGTACTTGAATTCGCTGCCATGAAAGTCAGTCAAGAGTTGTGGCCCATCTAGGCAGCACACAGAGACCTCTATGCTCCTTTCGAAGTAAGTGTTTTCTTCTAAATTACGGAATAATGGCATAATTCAAGGGCTTTTTCAGGAAGTGGCCGCGTTCCGAGAGAGGTGGCCACCATGTCGCCGCTCGGTCATTTACCCTATAATGTGTCTACATGCATACATACAATCAAACATATATATCTATATATAAACTAGTGTTATATGCATATATATATATATATATATATATATATATATATATATATATATATATATATATATATATATATATATATATATATCTACACAGCTGCAGCCCTCATGCACCACTATAATAATAATAATACATAGCATTATAACGTATAAAATATTTACTAGGCCTATACCTATGCCAACCACGGACTTATAATAGCAAACAAGAAATAGCATCACAGTGAAGGCGATGTCACATTTGATTAACAAACTGAATCTTTTTAAGCATCGTCAGCTCATTTGGTATTTCAGAGCTTATGATTGACTTCCCACCATGGTCAGCCTTGTAGACAATCCAACCGTAGCATGGGCTAGCAAAGAAATTTATTTGCATTCTTAGGCTTTGGAGCCATGGAACTATAAACATGGAATGGACATGCTCAAAATCCCCGTGTGCAATGCCGCCACTTCAAAGGGTGAAGAGAGCTTTGTATCACAATGCCCACCTCTCCATATTAGAGTGTAATCTTTTAATTTTTCATGACAATATCTTCTGATCTATGAAATTTGTTGCATTATGTTAACGTAAATTTAGTTGTACACATTATTCAATCTAGTAATTTCTCTTTACATGGTAATACATTTAAAATAAGACCTAAAATTATTAGTATTAATAAGACTGACATTAATAAGTGATCTGTAAAAATAAATTATTTATATCAACAAGTGTTTCTTTTTGTATTAATGACTGATATAAGTAAGCAATAAGCATAAGTCAACATAATTACAATTTAAGACCATTGTGTCATGGTGATATGGTTAATCCCTAGGTGACACAGACTGGATAGCAAGGTGATAAGACCTAGGTAGTGCATAAAATGCAAAGTAGAGTATAAAGACTTTGATATTTAGAAGGACATTAAATATAAGGGATTCAAGAGGCTTTAGTGGTAAAATTTATTACATAACCCCAGCAAAGCCATGAAAACAGTCTCAGCACATGGTATGCATGATTATTTCTATTGTATGAGACATGTGCGTGCTTCATTGAATTCATAGGAAAGTGCTTTTCAAGAGTTTTTAACGGAAGTTAAATTTGTTAAAATTTTTATTTAAAAATTTGGAACAGTAGAGTAAAAAGGCGTACCCAGGTAAATTGCATATCTGGATATCTTTACTTAAATCACTGCCTAAATATATGCATTTAAAAGGGATTTTCACGAGCTTTCCAATGAGCCTATATTTATTAAAATCGGTGGAAAAATAAGGACGACAGAGTGAAAAAGAGTCAGCAAGACTATGCTTTAATAGCTTAATTCGGCGTCATCACCCTTTTCAATGGCGTCGCGCTGCGACAATCAGCGTCAATACATTTATAAGAGCACGTCAATTCCATGTTTATAGTTCCATGTTTGGAGCTATATTAGTTTGAAAGAACTGTTGGACAATCTCTGCCATAAGCTAGTAATTTTGACCTATTGAGAATGAAACTGTTTCTACAAGGACAAAACAAAAATACTGACCGAAACAATTGACATAGGTCTAGGAATTGCATGGATGAGATTTTTTTACCTTTGTCACCATTCTTTCATGCTACTTTTCCCATACCATGATAATACGAAAAATTTTACTATGTCTTTCCATATGTTTGAAAAGCTGTACTTAGAATAGGGTTTAAATTATATAAAACCATATTATACAAGAAGTTTGCGGGGCTACTCAATTTCATTTTCCTGCAAATCACCGAAATCCGATGTGCTAGTACTAAACACAGGGGGAGCTTAAAGGGACGCCTTGTTTACATAATTTGTCAGACAATCAATATAAAAACGGGGTATATAATACTTTTATCCTCGTGGGGTTAATACTTAACACGGTGTCCCATTGAGCTTCCGCCTTGTTTAAACTAGCCTAGCACCTCGGAGGTGACTTGTAGATAACAAGCCGAAATAGCTCCAAATGCTCAAGCTTGGTTCAGCAACTTTAAAAGTGCTATTACATGTCTAAGCTTCAAAAGCTGCTGTCAGATACAATATGCTATAGGCCTACACACTGCAAAGAATTCCTGATGACTGAAAATATACAGCACGAGCCTACATGCCTCACAGTGACATCATGAAATACGAGACTTGTTTACATAGCTTATAACCTACTATAGGCCATTAGGCTATACTATTAGGCATTTGTTTAATAACGAGCAAGATTTCTTTTTATTAGGCATATAAACGATCAGTGACATCTGATGTCAAAACTGGAACAGCCACTGAACATATTCGACAGCAAACGGCGGAAGTGTAGGCTACCTCCTGCTAACAAAGGAACTTCCACAAAATTCAGAATGCTTTGCTTACCTGTGAAATTGTGGAATCCCAATTTCTCTTAAAGACTCCCTGTGCCAATTTCTGCAGCCGTAAAAACTGCATAACGTTCCATTATGATGACAACGAACGAAAAACTCGCACTACACACCAACATAGCACATACTAATTTTCACGATTCCCGACTAATGAATACGACCGGCGTAGAGTAGACGTGGAGGTATGACTATACTCTGTTTTTTTCATCTGTCCACCCGCCTGTGGTGTTTGCGTATGGTAATACTGTATCCTGGGCTTTAGATAGTTACGTTATATGTAAGTTTTAGGTAAATAAAAGGATATCTGGGTGTACATTTGCAACTGAAAAGTGTTTTAATAATTTACTGTATGCGAACTACACCGTTAATATTCGAGATAAGATGTTATTATTATCGTTGAATGTAACCTGAATGCAACTATCTAAAGCACGGGACGCAGTGTTACCATACGCAAACACCACAGGCAGATGGAAAAAAACAAAGTATAGGGTAGGGTGACAGGCTGACAGCCGACAGGGTCTCGAAGTCGAGGCTGCATGCAGAGCCGATCTGGTGGCGACGCGGTACACCAAAATACATAATACTAGCAGACCTTATGTAGGTAATATATTAACCTCTTAGAGCAGCGGTTCCCAAATGAGGGTAAATTGCCCCACGGGGTAATTTCGCATTTGAACGGAGTAATGACAGTTTTCATTTTGACTTGTGCCGTAATATATATATATATATATATATATATATATATATATATATATATATATATATATATATATATATATATATATATATATGTGTGTGGTGTGTGTGTGTGTGTGTATATATATATATATATATATATATATATATATATATATACATATATAGCATATATATACACATATGTATTATTAAAAAATATTAAAAATTTAAATCAGCGAACGTCCGGCATCTCTCGCCGGCAATTAGTTGTAACCACAGAGGAGGGAGGAGATAGGAGAGTAGGGGGGAGGGCTGCCGCATGTGACGGTTATTTTTCATATCCGGTCCGAGGTCACGGAAGACGGACGCATTATTATACAAAGAATCCATTGCTATTTTTAACCAATATATATATTTTTCCACTTATTTTCAACTGAAGGTGTGATTATTTACATGAAATTATTTTATTTATTTCCAGCAGAAGTATTTATTGATTTATTTGTCATTTTTCACCCTGATGAACATTATCTCAATTATATATTCTCTCCATTTATTTTTAACCTTATTACAAGTATACATTTCAACCAACTGAAAGAGTTTGTTTTACATTAATCATGTATAAAGTAATAGATATGGTGTGGGGGGTAACGAGCTTGCTGCTAGCCAGGATTTTGGAAAAAGTGGGGTAATGACCAAAAGTAATTGGGAACCGCTGTCTTAGAGTACAACATTAAGATACTAGTATGTCGTGTTATTACAACTAAATACTATTTTCTATTCACAGATTCACAAGATGTAAAGGTTATATAAACGAGAATCAAACATTGGACTGGGGTGTTCAAGAGCATTCGCAGCATTCCTACTTCTCCGGACGCCTTATGATAGTGGCAGTAAAGGAGGCTATGCTATCCTTGGAAATTAGTCAAACTTATTCCGACGGGAGCGTTGAGTTGAAATCAGGAGTGGACGTAACTTTATTAAACGCCTTAAGTTCATCGCTAAATTTTACGTAAGAAAATCTGAAAAATAGTTTAGGGTAAACTTTGAGGGCTCGTTCTTATGTATGTTTGTGCACGTTTGTGTGGGAGAGTGTTCGTGGTATAGTTGCTTGTGTTCAAAAGATTTTGAGACTTACGTAGTAGAATTTCGGGAATCTAATAACACTGGACTTTAAACTTATTATGAAGGATATATTTTGTTTTACGTTTGTGCAATATATGGAGCATATGCCGGTGTAGTATTTTTCTGGATGACATTTCCTTCCTTAGAGCCCGCAAATGTTATAGGTGTTAGTTTATGGACAAATTTAAAATTCCTTATTCACTTGGAATATCTAACTCAGTGTAGTCTTTTAATTGTTTATGCGTCATGTGACGAACATTTTGTCGCTCATCGAATTAAAAAAAAACGTAAAACTAATCGGAATATAAACATATTCATAAATATTTATGGGTATCACATATTCTGTTACATAATGACATTCACAGGAATTGCAAAGGGTTATGTATAGTGTACGGGCAATGACGAAAGGCTGGGATTTCAGAATGTGTAGGTATGTCTCGAATGGCATTGCATTCGGGTAGCTCAATATGCCTAAAATTAATGTTAGGTATAACGGCTAAATTGGTCTAGCTCATTTCGGTGGAAACGTGTTCTTTGCCTCAGGTATAAAGCGGTTTTGCCTCAGGATGGTGTTTGGGGAAATCCACAAGAAGATGGAACAGTTACAGGAATCATTGGAATGATCGCCAGAAGGGAAGTTACTTTCGGAGTCTCAGCGCTGGCCATTACAGGTAGCTATTATTTTTCTTAACTAATGAAAAGGAGTACTTTTACCACATATTTTATGTTCTGTTCTAGAGAGTGACTGCTGCACATATTGATTGCCCAGTGAGTTTATGACAGAAAGAGGGAGGCCGACAAATTAACATCCTGGGATTTACTTTAGCATGTTTCAAGGTTTCAGAGGATCAGTACTGCCTATCGATATTCAAATCTTTCTCTCACTCGCACTCTCTTTCTCTTCCTCTTCCCACAAACGCGGTCTTTATCTAGACTGTAAAACATCTACCTCAGTTTCTTATATCATTTGTATGTAAATGGTATAATGAGTCTCCTTCTTCTTACAGAAAGTCGGGTGGAAGTGATTGACTTCACCGCCCCCTACTTCTTCTCAAGGTTGCTGATGTTCTCAAGATCTCCCAAAGAAAAGAATAAAGCACTCGCGATTCTCAGCCCGTTCAATCAACAGGTATAAAATTAGCACACACACACACACACACACACACACATATATATATATATATATATATATATATATATATATATATATATCAAATCAGAAGGCGTTGAAGAGGACAGCATAATCATTTGACACTTTATTCGTATCGCGACATTGGTCTCGAAACGTCGCGATACAAAAAAAAAAAAAATGACACATGGTTAATGCTGTCTTCTTCAACGGCTTCTGATTATATATATATATATATATTATATATATCTATATTGATATATATATATATATATATATATAGTATATACATATATATATATATATATATATATATATATATATATAGTTTAATGGAAAAAACTAACACATGAGCACGTGTTTCACAGAAATTCGTGTTCACGCTGAAACCACGTAAACGAATAAACGGTACAGGGAGACAGGTCTCTCCTTCAAAAAATTACCATTAAGGGGATATCTGCTCTTCCTGTCGACCTAAATTCCTGTGGTGCTTATTACTGACCATCATATCTCTTACTTGCATACAATTGGATAACCTAACTGGAGTATACTTCAGGGTTTCATATAATCTTAAGAAATGTTATCCATTATTGACCCGACCAGGATTTTGTATTTTAATGAATGAACACGGTAGCTATACCATTTACATTTAGAAATCGTAAAAAATAGTTATATATATATATATATATATATATATATATATATATATATATATATGTATGTGTGTATATATATATATATATATGTGTGTGTGTGTGTATACTATAACATATTATATATACATATATATATATATATATATATATATATATATATATATATGTGTGTGTGTGTGTGTGTGCGTGTGTGTATAGCTATACATATATATATATATATATATATATATATATATATATTATATATATATATATGTTACCCATCCGCTACCCACCAAACTATTACCAGCGAAGGTATTTAACATTTTGGTATGCGTTTAGCCATTGCGCTAAGGCGAACTGGTTACACTCAATCTCTCCCCCCCCCATCTCTCTCTCTCTCTCAAGGTGATCACTGGCATAGCCTTCTCTCTCCTCTCTCTCTCTCTCTCTCTCTCGTCTCTCTCTTCTCTCTCTCCATTCCATCAGTCATTAAATTAGAGTCGGAGTTACAAAAATACATACGTTTATTCAAAGTAAAGCATTAGTTGAATAATTCAAGTTCTTACAAGATCATCAATGGAAAGATAATAGTTCAAGTCTCACAGACAACTAACCTAGATAACCCCCCGGTATTTAAATGTCATAATCAGTAATTAGTCACACCAATTATCTCTTCTCCAAAATACAGTCCCCTCACTAGGACACTCGGCCCCCTCACTAGAACACTCGGTCCCCTCACTAGAACCGCTTGTTTAAAAGACAGGAGAACACACTAGTGAGCACACACAATTGTAAAGACAAAGTAAAAAAATGGAACATCTTTACAAGATATCAAACAAGCCATCCCTTTGGCTAAATTATAATAACTCACCCATTGCAGCCTGGAAAATCAACACTTTAATAAAACAGACTTTTGCAGAGCTATCCCAGCATTCTGCCTTTTCTCCCGTAGCTGTCTCCCTAGTTTCTGCCTAAAACTACCCATTATGAACAGACATAGTTCGTACACGTACACACGAATTCACACTTCGTCAACCGGTGGTAACCAGTTTTCAAAGGCACCTTGAACAAGCCCTCATGAACTCACATAACCACAGAACGAACATTGACCTGCCCAATTAAGCATCTTCGTATCACACCATCCCAGAAAGAGGTGTCAGCTTTCTCAGGTCATCGCTTCGGACTCTGTCTCTATGGGAAGTTAAAAGTGACCAGTCTTTACATTCCAAGAAATGTCACAACGATACATATTATCAGTCTTTATTTATGACAGTAGCTCGGCCACTTCCCTGGCTAGCCCCTGCCTAGCCATAGGTCACATAAAACAGCTTATATATATAAAATACATTGGCCGGTTTAAAACAAAATATAGTAATAACTGCACGTCTCTGGCATTATAAAGTAAATAACACTTGGCGTATAAATTATCACAGTTTGGACTTCTTGAATATCCCTCTTTCCCTGCAACTTCCTGCACAGACGTAGCAAGCTGTAGGAAGGCGGAATGCTTCCCTGTGAAAACATCTAACGGCTTCTGTAGACCCAAAAGCGCTGTAGAACTCTGTAGACTCGTAGAAACTCTCGTAAGTACCCTGGACAAATGACAGCAACATCTCTGCACGGCTGGTGGGCGTCTTGCTAGCGTCGGGGAACGACGATTATGGTGTTTGTAAGTATGTCAGTCAAGTCATCAGTCAATCAAAAAGGAAAATTAACCCCAGACATACTACTTCTATCAAATAATGACCTCAAAAATTCAGAAATACTAACTGAACGTCCCCCAATTAACTCCATTTAATATGACTACTAAATCATAAGTCATTATCACAACTCGCAAGGAAAAAAAATAGTAAGTTCTCTAACTTAATTCTCCAAATTCACACATCACCACACACAATCCAAAACTCACAGCAACTCCACGGACTTCTGCACTCACATTTCAAACTCGAAGTTCTCACAAGTAAAAAATAAAAAAAAAATAAAAAAAAGGTAATGAGCCCAAGAAAAAAAAAATCATGTAACAAGCCCAGACCCAAAATCAAAAATGTTCTCTCAAGCTCTGATATTTCAACAACCCACAAAATCAGTAAAAATCTCTAATGTTTAACAGCAAAAACCCCTTACTGCTCACATAATTAATTACAATGAGACTCAATGTCAAACGCCCATTTATGTAAATCACAACCCCGATAAATTACATCTCCCGTCCAAAAAGAAATGCTATTTAAAGCTGAATCCCCAATTACATCTCTCGTAGGAAAAGGAAAAAAGAAAAAGAAAAAAAATAATAATAATAGCAATAATAATATGTGAATTCTCCCCATCACAAAGCACATAATATATGCATAATATACATAATCCCGCATTTTCCCCCAACAAATGGAATGTGTATAGTTACGGAATTTTTGACATCACAACTTTTCATTGACCGGACACGGCCAGAAAGCAACCCATTACACATGCACTTTCATGAAATGCTATTGTCAACATTTCCAGATATTGCAAAACTCTGAGCAATCACCACTAGAGGAAGAGAGTCATCACACCGGACTCATCACAGCACTGTCAGCAAAAAAATCCACCTGAGGACACGTGTGCTCGAACAGCAGCATAAAAATTGTATAGTCAGACTCGCAAGTTCAGAAACTCATGATTCCCAAAAAAAGGTTCTATACTGACACTAAGTAAGCACTTTTCACAAAATTATCTCCAGGATATGACTAAGATGCTCAAAATTTGTCTCGAAGATGTATCTCTCACACGTTACTCCCCAATTATATAAAAAAATTATCACCTATTCGGGATAAAAAACTACGATAAACTCGTAATTCAGCAATGATATGCCTCCAAAAATAACAGCTCCATAGGACCACAATGCAGTAATGCCACTCGCCTCCAAACAGTCATGAAACCAAAAAGAACCACAGAACTCTTCTCTGGGCTCAAAAAACCTCCAGGAATTCGACTCAAGAAAAAATCATAACCACAAAAAAGGTCACCCGCCAAAGATTAATGCCATCTCCATATATATAAATATAAGTCACCGTCCTAATAATAAAACCACTCCAGTGATAAAAATATTTCCTCCATTTAATTAATAACCACACCACACCATATTCCATCTTATTTCCCCAATAACCCTGTGTTAATAAAAACCACCACTCCAGCAATAAAAAATATTTACCTCTATTTCGGCAAATAAAAAATTCTTACCTCTATTTCACCAATAACTCCATGTGGAATAAAAGAAGTCTCCAAAAAATATATCTCCAAGCAGGATAATCAAAAATGAAATCCCATCTCCAAAAAATACACTCAAAGCATCCAGCTGACACATTAAAAAAAATATTGCCTCTATCTCCTCAAAAAAGTGTCTCCATTTGCAACAAAGATGGCTGCAAAATAATTGAACTAAACATAGCTCTCATCACCATAAGCAAATATCAAATGGCCAAAATATTATATCTCCAATATATTATATCTCAAATTATATCTCCAAAATAATATACCTCCAGTTCTCCAGAGAATAACTCAATGTTATAGTCAAAAACTATAAACTCTCTCCTTAGCATAACTGCTGAAAAAAGGCAAAAACTCGGCAAATAAAATTGTCCAGGAAATTCTAGGAAAAATCACCAATGTGCCACAACTCATTAGAACAAAACCCCAAATTCAAAGTGTCTAAGTCAAGACTTCTCCATATGCACTACGACATAGGCCACTAGAAACTTAGCCAAGTTTCCTATCTCTGACAAAATTGTCACAAATACAACAAATTTATGGTGCAAGAAACCCACAACTTCTGGAACATAAACCAGAAGAAAAAAAATGTAGTGCTATTACGTATGCATTCAAAAATAATGCAAAAATTCTCCCATAAATCTCTTTGCAGCATCAAACAGCTGAATTTCATAAACACGTCACATTCCCGAACAATGACTCTAAGTCACGAACTGATATATTAAAAAATTCACACAAACTGGAGAAAACATAAACTCAAATTCACCCATGATAAAAAAAAAACCTGTGTCAGCGATGGCTAACTTCCAAAAAGGGAAAAAAGAAAAATCAACGGCACTGTTAACTAACCCCATGACTCATGTAGATGTCAAGCAATTCTCTGCTGAACTCATAAAAAAGAAAAAAAAAATGTGTCGTTAGTTCCTCCCAAATTCAAAAAAGATTTCACCACCCTCGACAGCATTACAGCACCCATGTATTAGTATATAAAAAAAATCACCAGTATCACAAGTATCATTATCAGCAGTATCACCAAGATTGCTATCATCAAAATCACCAGTATTAGTATAAAAACATCACCAATGTTAATGCTTGCCCATTCACCAAAAATTCAGCACAAAATTTACCAGAAGTTCAGCAAAATTCAGCACAATTCACCAAAAGTTCAGCCAGATTCATAAAGATTCAGCCAGATTCATCACCCGTGAACGACTGACATATTCTCCAAAGTTATAAAAACTCAATAAATAATTAACCACAAGACTTCTCCAATAATTCATTGTAATAATTCTCCATAATATAATTATCTGTAATAATTATAAAATAATCCCCCATGAAATATCTCAAATCTCTCTTAAAATATGTCTAATATTGCAATTCCCCCAGTATACACCAAATACAACACGAGGCACCCATCCACCACCAGGCACATACAACCCCATTACCACTCCCGGGTATCATCATCTATCATCATCAGTCATCACTCATCACCAGTCAGCACCACAGGGCATCACCAATTGACAACATCAGTCATCACCACCCATCACCACACAGCACCATTTTAAAGTAATCTCTCCAACAAAATAAAAAAAATAATAATCTCTGTCTCCCCATTATAACTAAGCCTTCCAAAGCATAAGGAAAACTTACACCACATCCAATGCATTTCATTTCCTTTTCTCTTCACTCAAGAGAAAGAAAATCTCTTTCTAAAAAAGACCCTACGGGCATCTCACATCATCAACCAATCATTATCAGCTGATGTCCTGTGGCATTGGAAATTCATTATCAAGGGCAAACTCATCCCTGATGCCCCGACACAAAGAAAAAAATTAAGGAGTTCACCCCCGCTAAAAAAAAGTGTTTCACCCTCCACTGAGCGTTATAACACCGCCCCCCACCCCCCCCCCCCCGAACAGTGTTTGAGTACCCCCACCCCCCCGAGGCAGATCACTAGTACCCTCCCCTTGCAATACCCCTGTGGGTCGGATCAGCAGAAATGTGCTGAGCATGTAAGAACGAGTGGGCTCTCTTTGTTTCAGCAAAAAATGCAATTCAAGCACAGTTTTGCATGTATGAAAACTATTCATATACACGCATATATCAACACAAAGATGAATGTGTCTCTTCTAAACATGCGCCAATAAAAAAACACGTTACTTTCTGCTACTATGGGAAAAAAATGTGGTATCCCAAACCAATCCCACAATTCACAAAATTATTCAAAAAAAACCTAGGACTCAAAAAAAGACTTCATAACACTCCATTCCATCAGGTCATTAAATTAGACTTGGAGCTACAAAAAATACATACATTTATTCAAAGTAAAGCATTAGTTGAATAATTCAAGTTCTTACAAGATCATCAATAGAAAGATAATAGTTCAAGTCTCACAGACAACTAACTCAGATAACCTCCCGGTATTTAAATGTCTTAATCAGTAATTAGTCACACCAATTATCTCTTCTCCTAAATACAGTCCCCTCACTAGGACACTCGGTCCCTAGGACACTCGGCCCCCTCACTAAAACACTCGGTCCCCTCACTAGAACCGCCTGTTTAAAAGACAGGAGAACACACTAGTGAGCACACACAATTGTAAAGACAAAGTAAAAAAATGGAACATCTTTACAAGATATCAAACAAGCCATCCCTTTGGCTAAATTATAATAACTCACCCATTGCAGCCTGGAAAATCAACACTTTAATATAATAGACTTTCGCAGAGCTATCCCAGCATTCTGCCTTTTCTCCCGTAGCTGTCTCCCTAGTTTCTGCCTAAAACTACCCGTTATGAACAGACAGTTCGTACACGTACACACGAATTCACACTTCGTCAACCGGTGGTAACCAGTTTTCAAAGGCACCTTGAACAAGCCCTCATGAACTCACATAACCACAGAACGAACATTGACCCGCCCAATTAAGCATCTTCGTATCACACCATCCCAGAAAGAGATGTCAGCTTTCTCAGGTCATCGCTTCGGACTCTGTCTCTATGGGAAGTTAAAAGTGATCAGTCTTTACATTCATAGAAATGTCACAACGATACATGTTATCAGTCTTTATTTATGACATATATATATATATATATATATATATATATATATATATGATAGATAGATAGATATATATATGAGTAGGATAATACTGGGTGTCGCCAACCGAAGTGATAAAGCAACTTTTGTACAGAAGCCAAAGGAAGGTAAACATTAAAACGAAACACAGAAGAGAAATACTGAGTAGATTCAGTTCCTATAGTATTTTTAGGGGCACTGCTTCTTTGCTGTTTAAGCTCGAAAACTTTTATTGTTATTCCGACACCTGCTGTTAATGTCATTTCAGCCAGTCTAATAAAAAGGTTGGTAAAAATTTCCTATCTTGCAATCGAAGTATCTTGACAACGCCTCACAGGCAAATGAATGAAGACTTGATAAATATGTGACGCATAAAATGAAAATGAAGTTGATTTATTTTTTTTAACGATTCACAATTCGCAATCTGTCTTGAACAGGTTTGGCTTTCCTTGTGCGCAACTGTGCTGCTAATGGGCCCCGTTATGTACCTCATTTCGTATCTCATGGGAGATCTTGAGAAACGTGACGCCAGGTACTACAGTCTGCAGAGCTGCGCTTTCAATGTGTTCCGCAGCTTCGTCAATCAGGGCAACTTCTTCCCTGGAGGAAGTTTTTCTGAGAGGTGGATTCTCCTTCTGTGGTTTCTCTTCTGCCTCGTCTTCTCCGGTAAGTCTAAACCACAAATGTAAGTCTTTTTAAGTGAATAATGCAGCCTCTGCTATCGAAATTTCCACTCTTTCAATTCTTGATCGTTTTGCACCGATAAGCCATCTTCCCAGAGATTTGCGAACTTCAGAAGAAAACAACTAGCACTTACTAACATATTCGCTGTTCTGCCAAAGACATAATTAATGATTCATGGACTGTTTATAAAATTTAGGTCTTGAAGACCAAAATTTCATAATCAATCAATCAATAAGTACTTGGTAGAACAGCAAATATGTTAGTAAGTGGTTCCTGTACGAAAATACTGATTCATTGTCAAGCGTAGTACATGTAATGCACATCAACCACAATGGCTCTCATTGTCCGTAACGTTCCCTACAATAAACTGCATCCACGCAGGTGGCCATTCAGCAGGGTCAAGCGACAGGCACAAGTTTATATACATAAAAAGAGGTTAAGATTCCATCCTAAGATTAGACTCCTCATTTTCAGCTTTATACTCTGGAATGCTGACAGCTGTGCTGGCCATCCCAACATACGAGACTCCAGTGGATTCCTTGCAAGATCTCCCCAGGGTCATCAAGGAGGGGTTCACTTTGGGCATTACGAGAGGAACCAGTTATGAACACTATTTTAAGGTATTTTAAGCTGCATATCTGGTGAACAAAAAAAAAAAAGGATTATAATGAACTCATCGTTCCTGTCAGTGAGGGGGACTAAACTGAAATAGGAAACGTGTTATTTCCTTGTTTTTTTGTGGGGGGGTGTGTGTGTATATATTTGTTGAACAGATTCTTAATGAGATTATCTTCTTAACTAGTCTTCGCTAACTCTCGTTTTGGGTTGATGAACCTGAAAATGTGTACCATGTAGGCCTATGCATTTCAGTTAAATTCGCTTTAAAGACTGTTTTCTTTCAGACAGCTACTGAAGGTATTTTGAAACAGACTTGGGAACTATTCAACCATAAAGAGCCTTCGAAAAGTTTCGTTTCTAACTCTTGGTTAGGTATAGTAAGGGTAAGTGTTTTCGTTTATAGTTTTCTGTAAAAGAAAACTATTGAGATGGCTATTTGTGTTTGTCCGCACTTTTTCTGTCCTCCCTCAGATCTTATAAATTACTGAGGCTGAGGGCTGCAAATTGGTATGTTGCAGATCTCTAGCCTCAATACTTTTTTATTTTATTTAAGGTTAAAGTTAGCCACGATCGTGCGTCTACCACCGCTATAGGTATCAACAAAACAGGCCACCACAGGGCCGTGGCTGAAAGTTTCATAGGCCGCGGCTGAGAGTTTCATAGTATACGCAGGACAGAAAACTCTATTCCTTCGGCGCATTTTCCTTTTTTTTTTTTTTTTTTTTTTTGGTTCTGTCTCTAAGAATTGGCAAAAGCTCCGCAGCTGATTCGAGAAAACATTTACACCTTATTGCGTTACCGCTTGCATAGCACATACGGGCTCAGTTGCCATGAAGAATCTGACTAAGATAAGGAATGTAGGGCATTTGTCACGGTGGGAGCGCACCCTTTTTAATTGTAGAAAATATAGCAGATACGAAGATATGGCAATGCATGTTAAAAATGACATAACTGGTAGGGTTCTTAAAAGGAGCTTTACCTTGCAAAAATTTCCGTCAACTTTGGCAATGCTTTGAAAACTTTTAAAGGAAAAACTTTTAAAGAAATGCAGTAAAAAATATTAAATTTAAGGTGTTCAATTGGTTACATCTAAAGTTAGCACCAGAGCCTCATTCATGATTGGTTAAGGGGGAAAATCAACAAAACAAATCATCAAAAGGCATAGAAATACACCATAAAACCCTATTTCAACCGGGATACAGCTTAACCTAAACTTACCTAACCTAACTTACCCTGGGGCTCTGGGTCCTAACTTGGCCGGGAGCTTTAGGCCTCCCTCAGAAACCCATCCCAAGCAAACCACATGGCTGAGCAAGTATCCGTGTCACTGATGTTAGTTCATAACTTCATTCTTATCTCTCTCAGAGATGATTTGCGAGACTAAAGATGTAAGAGACACCTTTCTCAAAACTTTCTTCAGTTCATATTCCACTACATATCAGTTGTGTGTACCAACAATATTTAACTAATACATGAGGAAAACAAAACAAAAAAATCCCTTTGTCTATGAGCAGATATCCTTCTTCCGTAGGTTCTTGAAGAGAAATTTGTCTACATCGGCGACAATGCCTATGTCGAACTCGCTGGTCGCCGACTGGGGAAGAAGAAGTTCCACTTCAGCCGAGATACCTTCATGCCCATGTCTGTGGGAATCGGGTGCCAGTTGGGCTCTCCACTTAGGAACGCACTATCTCAAATGTGAGCATGTCCTTTTTCCTGAAAATAACATATAAGAACATCTAAAGCAATCAAGTATTCTGGTACTAAGTCTATCATTAGTAATAATTCATCTGCCCTTGCTATTTCTTTTGCAGTTTTCGTCTGATACACTAGAAGCCACATTACTTGCATTCGTGTGCAGCGTGAAATTGGAAGGTGAGGTACAAATAAGAGTGCAGTCTGAGGCTTACTAATTTATTCATACAACTTTCACAAAGAATAGCTCATGCAAGCCGCAAAGTAGTCCCGATCTCTCGACAGATCGAGGAAGGGACTGAATCTGAGCATTATGTCTCTCCACAGATGCAAGTTGACATATACCTAAATGTCATATATTTGAATACAAAATAGACATACATAATTGAACAGCTGGTACAACTCAATCTCGATCGTGAGAACTTGTGTATACTCTCGACCGCATGGCGACCACATAACTGCTCTCATGCGGAGAAAGTTGATTCTGCAGATAGGCCTACCATATGGGCAGTAATGGGATTCACCCAGTTCGCGCTGGTTCGTGCGACCGTCGCAAGGAATTTATGAGTTTGGCTAACCAGCTAAATGATAGATATACTCCAAATAATATCTTTACTTTCTACTGCTCTTCAAGCCAGTTTAACTTTGACAGGAGCTGAAAAGCTAATGAATAGGACCATAGGGCCTTTGAAATGCGCAAAGAAAGTAAAGGAACCTATGAAAGGGAAATTGATGTCAGAGGTGCTTCAGATGCTCTTAAGGATATTCAGTGTTGAAAACAACAGTCATCAGCCTTCCTCGTCAAAAGCTACGCGAGACAGTAATTGAAAATAAGAACAAACAGGTTGATTAACTGTGATAGTTTAATAGCAAAGATCAATGAACAAGATGACGAAATTCATGGGCTCATCAATTTGCTCGAGCCAAATTCGCTGAATATTGAGGAAGAAGTTGTATCTTGGAGAACTGCTGAAGAAAAACTGAGGGAATTTAGTAAAGTTTTTCATCATGAAATCAGTATCAATGATTTTCGGGACTACGTGGAAAATGTCTCACAAAATTCTAACAAGTCCCTGCGAAGCCTGAGGTTCTTCAAAGTATACAGACAGCTAAAAATATGATCAAAGCTATCCTTGTCAGTTCTGCTGAGGCAGAAAGAGGGTTTCCAAGAAGGAACATCATATATTGGGTTTGTTTGTTCGTTTGTATGGAGTTTTTACGTTGCATGGAACCAGTAGTTATTCAGCAACAGGACCAACGGCTTTACGTGGCTTCCGAACCACGCCGAGAGTGAACTTCAATCACCAGAATACACACCTCTGACCCTCAGTGGAATGCTCGATAATCGAACTCGCGGACACCGAGGTGACAGGCAAAGACCATACCAACCCCGCCACTGAGTCGCTATCATATATTGGGATAAGAGGAGTCGCTTTACCGCTGAGAATGTGGCTAATTTTATGGTAATTAATCTGATTGGCCACTCCTGTCAAGAAGCGGCTCAGAGGAAACCACTCTGCTGATGACAACAGGACAAAGGGAAATAAAGATAAAGACTGATGACACTCAAATCGTTAATTGGAAATATTTAAAATAAATTATTCCAAAATTTATGCTAAAAGATTCCAGTAAAGGTCTGGTTTATTTTTTTTCTTTTACAAAGGTTTGGTTTATTAGTTTTTCTTTTACAGAAAAACAGTTTAATGCCAATACAGCAAACTCTACAGTAAAGTATTTTATTTTAACCTTCCGAGGAATAAGCATAATCATAAAATCTATAAACAGTAATATACTTATGATTTATAAGAATAGTAATGATGATTAAAAAAACAACATTCAAACGTGTGTATATTGGTAAATTGATATATCTTCATGTTATTTAGTTCATTACTTCTACATAGAGTCTAGTAATATAGACAATCTTCAATATCATTATAATGATGCTTAATTATAATCGATCATTTTATTTGCTAGCATCCAAGATCAACGTTTGAACCTAAGTGGGGCAAATTTGACGCTTTTTGTGATAGAACCGGTTGACAAAATATTTGAATCCCACTACCGCATGGGCGTTACAAATTCAGTGTCGCTAATAACCAAGCTAGAAGTAAAGCTCTATCAGTAAGTAGGCTGTTTCTTAAAACTTCCAGAATAATCCGCATTCAAGAGACGGGTGTTCTTGCAAAATGGATAGGAGACGAATACAGGAAAATTGGCGAAGACCCTTCAGCTCGAGATGAGGAACGAAAGAATTACTCAGTTACTCTTACGCAGCTTCAGGTTAGTCCTTTTTTATTCTTACATTATATGCCCTGTGTACCCAGGCACATTGATAAGTGAAAAACTTGTCAATGAGAATTAACTAGAAATGTCTTTGATATTTGTAGTTGATGTGCACTATATCAATCCATCCTCGTATATACTTAAATTCAAAAAAATTTCTCTGATGAATTACTATGCATTTTTTCTATTCTCATGCCCTACTTCTCAATTCTTCAAGTTATTTCTTTTGTCACTCGTGGGTGTTCTCTTCTTTGGGAGCTAGCCTCGCAAGTCACTGATTTGAGGATTATTAGATATGAATATTAGCAGATTTGGACAAATAAATGGTGGATGATTTGAATTTTTACGGTGATGGAGTTTTCAAATGCCAATGATTTAGGAACAGTTTCTGTTGGTCACTACTAAACACACACACACACGCCTACACACAAACACACACACACGTGCGTACGCACACGCATGCACAAACACATATATTATACATGTTCACGAGTATCGTTTATATCCATTTACTATACTTCGGAAATAACTACACCGAAGGCTCTCTTGATGGCTCTAAGGTCATTGTTTCTGAACCTGACAGCAGTTTGAACCCCTGTTCTGAATTACTTTTGTTTTTGTCCATATCAATTTTAGTTTATGCTGTAGAGGGGGGGGGGCTGTAATTTTGAAACACCCTGTACATACTACCTTTTTTCAGGATAGACTGAAGAAAGCGAATTTTCCATAAAGTTTCCATTCTTTTTCGTCTGACAGAGACGAAAGCATTTTCTTAAGTGTTTTTTTCCCTTCGAGTGGTATATGATGAATACTTTTGATGGAGAACGAGAGATTTTTGAAAATAAGTTTTAAATCTTTGATTGGTGTTTAATGAATAGGCCTATCTTTGATGGAGGGGAGATTACATTCGGCTTGCTTTTCTTTCCTTTATCAGAACCCAGTGAATACCATTGACGGAGAAGGAGAAGGTTTCAATGATACTTGTATTTTCCCCTTCGTTCAGTATCTAAGAATACATTTGATTTGGAAGTATTTTACTCATATTGGCCTAATCCCCAATTTCCTTTTCTTATAACAGTGGAGTTTATTGTTGCAAAACCCATAAATAAACATCATAGTATCTGCATATTCCACATATTGTTCACAAAATGAATAAGGAATCTGACACTTGTAGCTCAGACACGCTCTTGGCGGAAAAGTGAAGCTGTTCAGAATAACAAGTGAAATGATCAGTCCCACCCCCCAAAGCCGTGCATACTCCGACATTCCGCGCACGCCATCTTACTTGGCCATTCAATGATAATGGTTATTTTAAAACTTCACTTCACCGACAAACGATGCCTTAAAATGCATATGTTTATTGAACATTTTCTGCTCAGATTGACTTTTTCTTTCATTTCCCAAAATATTTGCATAAACTCGTGTTACACCCTCTATATATAGACATTCTTTCTTTCAGGCTGCGTTCTACGTGCTTATCTTGGGAATGGTTATTGCAACAATTGTATTGAGTTTAGAAAATGTCGTATTTGTCTTTAATCTGGAGAAGCTTCCTGGTTAACCTTTCCCCTCATTCTTCCACTCATTTCCGGGGACACTGAACAAGATTCAACGGAAAGATAAAGAAGGCCCCCTGAACCTGAACTAATAAACTTGGGAAGGAAGATATTGTTTCATTCATCTATTCAACGTGCTTTGGGACAACCGGAAATGAAATGAAAGTCTAGTGAAAAAATGTAAATAACTTTGTAATTTTGTATATATATACATACATATACTATATATATATATAGATATATATATATATATATATATATATATAGATATATATAGATATATATATATAATACGATATAGTAATCATAATAATAAAATCTCGAGTGGCTTTTTCTTGTTAGTCCACCCCAGGTGTGGACGGAGTAGGTAGGGGATGGGGGAAGGTAAGGGAGATATGACGCATCCACCTTTCTCATGCAAACCTGTTTGTCCGGCCCGGATGGAGTCTAGGTAGGTAGGGGATCGGGAGGGTAAGGGGAGACATGACCGGCAGCACCAGGTTCCAGCACAGAGTAGCGTGTGCCACCAAGGTCGGTTATATATATATATATATATATATATATATATATATATATATATTAGATAGATATAGATATATGCATATATAAATTATACAAACATATATATATATATATATATATATATATATATATATATATATATATATATATATACATATATATATAGTATATATGCACATGTACCACAGGCAAAATGAAATGCTGTGTGTCAATCCTAACAGGTTTCAAATTTATATCTAAGACCTTTTCAGAGAACGGATGCATAGTGGTACAAATCTTCAATATGTATTTGCTAGAGGGACGGTACAAACGAATAAAAAGACCGTATGAAAGCAAATTTCCAAACCTGACAGGTGGGAAGAGAGAGAGAGAGAGAGAGAATCCGTAAACTCGTCAGGGTTTGAGGTCAAGATCTCTTTCTTACAATTCTGCTTATCATTGTTGATGGTCTCACACTTTTCTTCCGCGTCCCATTTCCACCTACCTTCCTTCAAATCTGCACATTTACATATGTATTTTAACTTAATGGATAGAGTTTATACATGCGTTGGCTGATATTTATGATTCTTATGAAAAAATGTTTTTTTTTTATTAATATATCAGTTCGAAATCCTGCTTGAATAGCTGAAAATACGTATTAAAGAGTGAAGACTCAAACATGCAGAGACCTGGTTCACCCGGTTTCACTGAGTGATACGATCTTGGTGGGGAAAATTTGAATTCACTTGCATATACATGATGTACACTGATTTTATTAGCATGCGTCCCTCGTTTTAGCACAGGTCTTTGAAAGATATGCACATCTTATACAATCAAATGGTTCAAGTCTTGTGAATTGTTTTTACCGCGACTGCAGGCTGAATTGAGCACCTGTGGACATTGTCTTCACGTTGCTTGCTTTGTCTGCAGGCCCCATTTGCATTCAGATTGGTTGTCTGGTCTTAAAGATGACAATCAGTGTCGACTTTTTTCAGTTTTAATAACAGTAATCATTGTCATTAATTAATTTCGATGTCATAAGTTACGTAACGAGTGCGTTCGAAACCTTTTCTCTGAGTAAGTTGGCCCGTCTTCAAAAAAGGTCACTTTTACATTATAAGTACCAAATTTATTCAACCTACGTAGTGCAGAATACATTCAAAATGTATGTGTTGATATAATATGTGTTCTGAATAAGCGTTATATTTATGAAATGCATAGATAAAAAGTTATTGCGAAAAAACCGTGTTACAGAGGCCCTGAATCTCATAGTAGAAAGGCAGAAGTAACTGTATGAGTTTACACGACGTAACCCTTAGCATACTGGCTTTTTCTCTTATTTTTCTCATACGTAATCATTTTAAAGTTATTTTATGCCCAAACACACGCTAGGACACAAACATACATACACACACAAATATAGAAAGATAGATATGTAAGTATATGTGTGTGTGTGAGTATGTGTGTGGGGCGTGGTAAAGTATACCGTTAAACGAATGATAATAAAGTCCTCTCAGAATTTTTCATATGCATGGTCATCTAGGACATCTAGAAGATATGATATCATCACACTGCAGCAAGCGATAAATGGCTTCTGTTCTTGATGTCTCTTGCGTGAATGCCGTAAAAATACTCCCAAAGTAAATAGGCAAGGTTCAAGATTGAAGACCTTATCAGAGTGGTGCATTTACCTTCGCCCTATTTAACTTTTAAAAGACAGGGACACATTTCTGTTCTAGGAATTCCTTTCCATTAGAAAGTCTCAGAATAGGATTCTTTGCACATAAGCATCAATGAACAAATCCTTATGCTTCTGAATTACCTTGAAGGGTCAAGTTATCCTGGAATTTGCAATTTGTTCTTCATGTGACCTCCACTACAGAGTCTTAGA
Source organism: Macrobrachium nipponense (assembly GCF_015104395.2). Classification (NCBI taxonomy): domain Eukaryota; kingdom Metazoa; phylum Arthropoda; class Malacostraca; order Decapoda; family Palaemonidae; genus Macrobrachium; species Macrobrachium nipponense. The sequence continues at coordinate 55,401,007 of NC_087210.1, read as the reverse complement.
AAATTAGTATTATCATATTATCACAAAGACGTAGACCTTTTTCAATAGAATGGCATCTTCTCAATTTTCCGTACAATTATTTCATCTTCTACCTTAATATAATTTACAATGATTGGCCATTGCTCATAGTTTGGTAGTTAGAAACACATCGACAGCGTGTGCAGCAGATTGTATTAGCTGTACAACGGAGCAGGGAGTAAAATACAGGTGGTAATCCCACAGAGTCCCATAAGTAGCTTCCGGCAGATGGGTTCCAGAGCCGCAGTTCAGGTATTCCTCTTGGTGCTTTTCTTATCGCGGACGTTTCGACCAGCTAGATGATCATTCGCTAGACAGGTGAAAGAGTCGGGAGACAAGGGAAGTGATTGGCGTTATTTTTATGGAAGCAATGCTGAATTTTCATTGGCAACTGAAGGATTATTGTGCCTGAGCAAAGCCTTCTCCCAAACACGATGTTTGTACCTTTTCCCCTGTGTGACCATTGGAGAGTTGGGGATGGGGTGGGAGTGGTAGTACTGGGAGAATTGCTGCTAGTGGATGAAGGATTCTGACTGGTTGCTTCCCTCAGGCGCCGGTTGACAGCATTGCATTGATAGTCACTATATTTGGTGAGGGCTCAGCCAGGAAGAGGGTGTTGGAGGACGTCAGTTGTTTGTAGGGTGCCTTGATTCTCATACCAGCCATGAAACTAAGAGAACATGAGTATATCACCATGTATAAAGAGGATACAACCACTGCCTATGTCCTCGTCGCTACCGAAGAATACCACCATAAGCTGGGTTAGATCCGGGCATGAATTATTTTACCTATAACCGAAAACCATACAACATCAGGTGTGAAGCCAACAGAATTATCAGCACAATGAAAGCTACTTTAACACTTCCCACTTGCCAGTGATTGTGGGCGACTAAAATCTGGACCACACAGAAATGTGAAAACACACAAGCAGAACAACCTATTATTATTTCCCCGCCCCATCACAAGCGCGCCAAGAGGTTTAACACTATCCTGACCCCATAAGTTCTTGGTGACTACAGCCTGAAGTCTTCTGCAGAGTTCCTGGAAGCCCTTAAAGCAACACCCCTGAAGGAGTCCTTCTTCACAAAAGTACCTGTCAACAAAATACTCCAAATAATTTACGGGAAACCTATCACTTCATCCTTAAGAGCATCATGCCATTTATGCTGTCCTAGAAATATGCACCTAAGGGCCCCTTTTACCTTCCATAGAGCCCCACACGTATGACCAAATAGACAGAACAGTGGTGAGTTTTTCCTTTGGTGTTCTCCTCACTAATTTCTGTACGGGAACTATTGAGCAGAGTATTCACCAGCATAGAAAAGCTGCTACTGTCCACACAGTATATTGATGACACCATTGTTAGCACCAGCACTGAAGAAAAGATGAAGTGCCTACGAGACTCCTTCCATACCCACAATTATCTCAGTTTTATGATTGAGTACAGCCATGATTGTTGACTCCCTTTCCTTGACATCCTTGTTAAGCAATGGGAAAAGCACTTCATTACGATGGTGTACATGAAATCCACGAATCTGGGCACTATATGACTGGAGAGAGTGAATGCCCATCAGCACCTTCGTCAGAAGATCTCCCAGGAGGGACACACATACACGCAGTGCTGGAACGAGTTGCCCAGGTTCTTAACAATAATGGGCATATATAAATCATGACATAGACTAGTGCATTAGAAGAATAATAAATAGATTGTACCATAAGGAACTTCACCCTACCATCCCTGATGACATCAAGTGTTTCTACAGGAGTATTCCACAATGAACATAAAGATGATTGCAACCTCAAGTCCACCATTGAAGGAAACGTCAACCCATTCAACACAAAGAAAAAGATCAAGCTTGTTAAATAATATCGAAATATGGAAACTAGCACCAGGGTGGTGAAGAATAACTCGGCCCCCGCTATGCAGGATCCCCTGAAGAGAACCAACGTGGTCCCATATGAGAGTACCTCGGTGTATAGTACATCAGTGTGACTACCATACACTTCTCCAAGAGGATCTCCTTCCATGCTCAGGAATATGGCAAATATGACTGAGCAAGGACTGCTCATACCATCAGGATAAATAGATATATCATCCGAAATGTCGAAATCATTGATCTTACAACCGACCATCGCCGACTACGCCTCCTGGAAGCCCTACATATTTGGAGAGAGAAGCCCATTCTAAACATAATGCACAAAGGGCTCAGCTCACCAGCATCCTTGGAGAGTGAACCAACCAGGAGCCTCCATCCACTGGCAGTACTCCTCCAGGTACCACCACTCCCACCCCGTCCCCAAATCTCCAATTTTCACGCAGAGGAAAGGGTGCAAACATCGTGTCTGGAAGACGGCTTTGCACAAGCACAATAAACCCATAGAAGCCAAAGAGAATTCAGCATTGCTCCCACGTGCAATGCTGGGCCCCTACGTATATAACGCCACCCACACCACTTGTCTCCGATTCGTCTCACCCGTCTAGCAATGACTATCTGGTTGATCGAAAGGTCCGCGATAAGAAAAGCACCAAAAGGAACACCTGAACTATGACTCTGAAACCCATCTGACGGAAATCACTTTCGGAACTCTACGGGATTACCATCCGTATTTTACTACCTTCTCAGTTGCTGCTGAGCTTTTAATCCTCTCTACCACCACTTGGGTAATTATTGTCCAATACTAACGTAGAATGGGAAAGAATTGTACGGAAAATTAAGAAGACTCAGTGCATGGTTAACCCGAGTGATGCAGCCATCCTATTCGACAGGATATTATTATTATTATTATTATTATTATTATTATTATTATTATTATTATTATTATTATTATTATTATTATTATTATTATTATTATTATTATTATTACTGGCCAAGATTTAACCCGAACAAAACAAAAAAAAGGAAAATTCTTAAACCCAACAATGGAAACACCCCATCTTTAAACAAGAAATAAATAAAAACTCAGCTTATAAGAGAAGTAACAAAGAAACACAAATCGGGTAAAATAATTAAACTCACACAAATCTACTCAATAAAAAGGAGCAAAGCCTTTGAACCCAAATTGACCCTCTGAAAATAACAAATGCAATCACGTTAATATGAAGATCCTTCTATAATTCAATCCCATGTGAAACTATAGAGCTAAACCTCACAAAAGAAAAAGTAAGAAGTAGATTATTTACTACTGCTATTCTAATACAGTGTGGTGGATCGTAGTCTTGGAAGATCTGAATACATAATTATGAAAAGTTTTGAATAAGCATGACTTGAAAAAATAAAAGACTTACGCTTGTGTGAAAACGTCTCTGAAAGGGGATCCCTTCTGACAGGCGATTCCTGGAAGCACAGGCAAGAACTTCTCTCGCCCCATATGAAAGTTGTGTTGTCCATACTTCCATGCGTATACGTGGCCATATGCCTCTCCAGTGATGAAAACGAATTTCTCCTCTAAAACCTAGTAAGAATGTTATTCAGGTTGGTTATAAATTCTGCACAGTTCATCATTATATGATAACACGGCATGGAACGCTAGCAGTGCATAAAAATGGATAAAAGAAAAATTATGATGTCTGAAAAAAAAGGCTAAACGTTTACTTTGAATCTCTCTCTCTCTCTCTCTCGTGCAGTGCAAATGTTCAATGTGGATGTGAGAGAAAACATGAAACATAAGGCAAGAGCCGTCCTTGAAAATTATCTGTAGAGAAGCAGCCAGAAAGAGAAATAACGATGCAAGGATGGCGTACACAGCCAGGCGTAGAACAGGTCAGTTTTGTTTGGTAGGTAATTGAACCTCATTATCAATTAGAGGATGATTAAGACAAAGAGTCTTATCATTTTATTGCCGTCCCTTTGCTCTTCCATCTATCCCAGTTATATATATATATATATATATATATATATATATATATATATATATATATATATATAGTGTGTGTGTGTGTGTGTGTGTGTGTGTGTGTGTGTGTGTGTGTGTGTGTGTAATCAAGATTATCTTCCTTCCCTTGTTCACACAAAAAGAACAAATCTGAAAGCGTAAATAATAAAAACTAATACAAAAGATAGTATCCCACTTACTCTCCTCAGTCCAATATCGGGGGTTGCAACAAAGCTCTTACACCTTTCTTCGTGGTTAAAAAGCTCCCACGTCTGTTTCAAAACTCCTTCAGTGGCACTCTGCACAACAATAATTTCTACGTTAACTTTTATACTTTCTCTCGAACAGTATTTATTCAGTAATTTCTTCGTGCTTAGACAGCATGGAATAAACTTTCTGCAACTTAGTCAACTCAGAGATAAGAATATTTTTTGTAACTTCGGGTAATTCAGATATAAGAATCTTTTCTGCAACTTCAGTTAATTCAGAGATAAGAATCTTTTCTGCAACTTCTGTTAATTCAGAGATAAGAATCTTTTCTGCAAATTCAGTTAGTTCAGAGATAAGAATATTTTCTGCAACTTCAGTTAACTCAGAGATAAGAATCTAAAAGGCTGACTGTAAAAAAGGAGATTTTCCTTAACCTAAAGTAAACAATAATTTACTTACCTGAAAATAACAAGTAAAAGATGCACTGAAGTTTCTTCGGCACAAGCGTGTTTTCTGTACAGCATATAATCAAGGGCCATCGATAATGGATCTATCTTTCAGTGGTCTCAGTAGAATGATATGAGCCGTGACCCATGAAACTTTCACCAGGACACATTGGTGGCCTGTCCTATATCGTTGCCAGACGCATGAATATGGCTAACTTAACTTTAAATCAAATAAAAACTATTGAAGGTGAACGGCTGGAATTTGATGTGTTCGATAATTGGAGGGTGGATGATCTACATACCAATTTGCAGCCTTCTAGCCTCTAGTTTTTAAGAACTACTGGCGAACATAGAAAGAGCGGACAGAAAAAGTGCAGAAGGACATACAAAGCCATCTCAATAGTTTTCGTTTACAGAAAACTAAAAACAGCAGCACAAAACTGACCTTGAAATAGTACTCGGAGCTACTGTCTTCCAAGACGCCAAGGGTGAAGCCTTCCTCGACTCCTCTGGGGAGATCCAGCAATGAATCGATGGGGGTCTCGTAGGCCGGAGCAGCTAACACCGCAGTCAGCATTCCCGAATACGATGCTGAAAACAGAGTTTCTGGTCACCTTAAAAAAAAGTGGCAAGAGTCTTCAATACAGCAATGCAAGGGAAATATTCCTGTATACAGCTAAGCTGTACGTACACGTCTGAAAGGAAAATATTCTTAAGTGAAATTCAAAGAGCCTAGGAATGAAAGGACAATCTTAAGTAGGTAGTACATCGCTGAGAAGGATATAATATTAAGTTTAATGTTGACTCGTATTATGTAATGGATTACTAAGTTATTTACTGCAAAATGGAGTGAAAATGTTCTTCGGGTAATGCCAGTTTTATAAGCACACCAACATTTCCGTTGCACGTGTAATGACGTAATAAAATGAAACAAAGAGCAATAATAAAGGAAGCCATTTTTACTCCTTAACATAGTGAATTCATTTTAGGTAACAATAATGTGCTCTTATCTGTAGTAAATAACAGCTCAAGAAAACGGTTATACTTTGCCAAGAGTTGAAAACTGAAATTATTGTTTGATAGGACGTACTGGTGATGATCAAATATCAGTAAGAACCAATGCAAGTTTTGCAGTAAGGCTAGAATTCTATATAAAGGAAAATGGTAAAACTTATGCAGCATTTGAAATTGATAAAAATTTGACACTTGTTCGTCGAACTGAAGACAGGTGAGGTAACAGTATTAGTTCACTTATCCAGTAGAACCCTCATATTTTTGTCTAACGAATGTGTATTCTTTTATTGTAAATACAAACTTTACGGTTAATCAGCTGTTTTATGCTGCCTGGCAGAGTATGAGGACACGCTGCTTCTAAAAGGACAGTAATGGTGCGAGAGAAATTGCCGTTCAAAAGCAGGACATTTCTCCAATGATGTGGACCTTACCGGATATCCAGAGGCATCAACAGTAGGGACGAGAGATTCTCCAAGTCCCACAGAGATGATATCAGATTTAATCAAGACAGGTAAAAGATATGATTAGCTGACGGGGTTTTAATAAAACAGACACGACAATTTTCAAATAATGCAGTAGTGACACAAGAAGTTAAATGAGGGTAAAAAGTGTGGGAGCAATGCGTAGCCTTCTTTGGTTATTTGGTCTTCGAGGAAGCGTAGTACATCATGAACATTTCCCGAGAAAATTGTATTCGTGTAGAGGAGATAATATAGGAGTATGTGCCTGTAAAACTTTCACTTGCCTCATTTTCTTTTAAAGGGGCGAACATTTTCATGAAAGAGTCTGAGAATGGGTCCTTTTCGGACACCGTCACAAAGACACCCTTTGCATTTTCTGTACTTTGCAAAGGATATCTATCAGAACTATTTCTACTTGAAAGGTCATCTTTTAATTATAACTCGCACTGACACCCTCAACTCTTATTTACTCAGTGAGACGGAGTGTTTTCCACACTGATCTTCGGGACAGATTAATTAACGTAACGACATTACCAGACGCACATGTGCAAGTTTTACCTGAGAACACAATGCAGAAGAGGAACCAGGAAAAAAGAACGAATCTCTTGGGCCAAGCTTTAGTGCGAATGAGGTTGCCTTGAGAGACGATGCTGCGGAACGTATTGAAAGCGTACCACTGGATATCGCCTTTGACATCATCGTCATCTTTCCAGTAGGGGGCCCTTAGATAGGAGATGATGTAAATGACTGGCGACAGCATGAAAGCGGAAGCAGCGATGCTGATCCAAACCTGTTAGAAGAGTAAACAGTCATGTATCAGTCTCCACTGACCAATCCTTTTCGTTTGCAACGCTTTCCAGAAAATTGATTTCTTGCATTACTAATCCTCTGCTTTGTTGGCTAGTTTCCCAAAGAAAGAAGTTGCATCTTCATTTGCTAATAATAAACTACAAATTCTATGATTTAGCTAGGCTGCATTGCAGTCAAAGGTGACCGCGAGGTTTCACATTTAAAAAGAATCCATATTCTATTAGATTGGAAAAAAGGTGTCCTAACGAGCTTGCATTTGGCCAGTTGCGTAATTCATTGTTGAAGCAGCATTTCTACACGCAAAGTTACTCCAGGCTTCAGTAAGAGTATTAGAATTATAACTGAAATATCGAAGTTCTTTTTCCTGATCTATGTGCATTTTGCACAATCAGTAACCACTGGGAATTCGCAGCAGTAGCTGAGACAATGCAGATCTTGTTGGAACAAAGGACTTTTGTATACAACAGGATCATTGAGAAACTTGTAACTAATGAAATTTACTAGAATAATTCTGCTCCTGGTATTTATCAGCTACGATCCAGATCTCGACTTCGATCATTCAAAACTGTACCTAGTGCTCTAATATCCACTAATTTCCTTGGTTACCTTCAATAAAAATAGAAAAAAGTATCTTCATATTTATTCCAGACTAAATTCTACTGCAGTGACTTTTTTTATTTCAACAGAAGTCGGGGTTGTTGCCATATGCTCTGATAAATATTTTGCGTTTTACAGCTTAATATTTTAGCCCATGGAATGCTGCAAAAAATTGTATCTCAGTACTTTCTGGCGGGTTTTAAAATGTAACAATTTTTTTTCTGGTTGTAGCGTTATATTCATTAATTTAAAAGTTTTCAAATGTGAAGTTCACCTCCCCCTTTCCTTATGCATCTGAAAGGTAGTATTGAAAATAAGTCAGTCCATAGTAATGCCTTGGTTTCTTAGTGATATTGATTTAAGTCCTGTTTGTGCTGATGCTCTCTCTGGTAAGGTCTTCAAGAAGCTTGTAGTTCATTCTGAAGAACTGGCTAAATGAACAACTATATTTCATTGGTATGTAGATCATAAGTATGCTACAGCACTTGTGATGTCTGTGAATACTTTGTAATGTTAACGTATTCTTAGTCTGGCTCTGGACTGGATTCAACTTCTATATGGGGTTCTTGAGTGTGTCACATCTGAGAAGGAATTGAAAAGGATTCTCACCCTTGATTTAACTGAGATCATGATTCATTAATTGCCCCAAAGAGCATGATCAAATTCCACAGCATAGAATCCGAGTTTATTTGGCACTAGAAATAACAGGGAATGAACAGGAGACGCGAGTGCAGATTCGAAAATAATTCTACACCGAATAGATGTATATCCAGACTTAAGGGAAAATAATGAAGTATTTGGAGTTATTTTTATGTGAAAAAATGAGTTTGTAAAGAGGAATATATTTCCAGCGTTCTATCCTGATGTCTGAATACAATATCATTATCACTATACTCGGTTTTTTTCTATCTGTCCACCCGCCTGTGGTGTTTGCGTCCCGGGCTTTAGATAGTTACATTCAGCTTACATTCAACAATAATAACAATATCCTATTTCGAATATTAACGGTGTAATTCACATACAATAAATTATTAAAACACTTTTCAGTTGCAAATGTACACCCAGATTTCCTTTTTATTTACCTAAAACTTACTACACATACCGTAACTATCTAAAGCCCGGGACGCAGTGTTACCATACGCAAACACCACAGGCGGGTGGACAGATGGAAAAAAACAGAGTATAGGCTACAGGAAGAGCTAACCTAAAGACGTCAGATACCTGGCCCTGGCGGTCCAACTGCAGCTAGATTTGGACTCTGCCTTACTGAGATAGTATCAAAGGCTTGCGTACCAGCTATTCCTTTTCTTCTTTAGTCCCATTGGTGATAATTACCTTGAAATCAAGTGTTCTGAAGATTGCCAAGACCCTGGTCTTTTCCTTGGGGGACCGTGTAAGCAAAGCCATTCTTGAAAAGAAGTATGGAAAAGTAAAATCAGCCACTTTTCTTCGACTCTCTGTGAAAAGAGAACGCATATTATCATACCTATGATCATAGGAAATAAAGGAATTAGTGCTACTGATGTGCATTTTGTGCCATTCCACAATTAGATTACAGAAAGACAAAGACAGAGAAAATTGATTTCTTATTTTCAACATTCTTGTGCACGTGATTAAGATAGAAGTTTCGTGCAGAAGTTATTGTTACATTTTCCATGGTGTTTCTCAAACCTCGTCATTTTCACAGCTATGAATCGTGAGAGGTTCGTGGGGATCATTTCTCTGACAAAACGTTATCGAGTTCAGTTCCAGACTCTTTTCTTGTGAAACAAAGAAAGTTATAAGATAAGAAATGCAGACGATTTCCTTACACATACTTTCTCTTTCCACAGAAATGAAGCGTTACATCAAATGGAACTCTTGCAAAATATGCATGTACAAGATTTGGCCTCAAATGATGCAATATGAAAACATGCAGACTCAAAAATTTCCGCCAGGCATTGAAAGAACATTATCAATCATATTATCAATGACAACAAAAGTTCAATATATCTGAAATCTCCGTTTTTGCCTTCAGCTCCAAATTATTTGCAAAACAAAACGAGTTACTTTAGGTTTCACCTGTAAAAGCAAAAAACGTGGTTTCATTTGAAACTACAAAACAAGAAATAGTGTTGAAAAAGCTGACGAAAATTAAAGAGAGGCTCAGTATTCCCATAACCTGATCTGCAAATACTCATATTGTTTCACCGATATAACAGATACCTGTTCAGAGGATTACCTGTGATAACCAATATAGAAATTCCAAAACTAACTTCCCGATTGGCAATCATCCCAATAATCCCAGTCACCGATCCATCCGGACGAACGTTTCCCCACGCATCATCCGGGGATAGCACTGTTTTGTACCTGGGGCAGAAAAAGAATGGTCACTTCCTACACAGAGCATAAACTCGTTGTTCTGGGAGAAGATCACGGATACTTCGCGGTGATGTCGCCCCCGTTGCTAGAATTAGAGATTCTGCTAAGCTGAAGTATTATTTATATTTTGGTGCATTCAGGGAAACAAAAAAGCAAAAAGACAAAGAACAAAATGCATAGACGAAACAAATACAAAGCTACACACAACACAGCTGAATTAACGGGACAGCCAGCGGAAGAGCAGATGAATGTATAATAAATGTGCGGTAACGGATCACAAAAAAGCAAAAAGATACGTGACTAAGAAATCTCATAGACTGTTTTCCCCAAAACCTAATCTCTTATTACGAGTTACAAAGCCTCAATCTGGACCTCCGGTAAAGTTTCCGTGAAAATCTAGTCATGAACTTTCGTGCAATCCAGTCGACAAACAAACCGAACCAAAAACAATCTCCCTGATGAAAATATTTATTAAATTTGGTCACCAAATCTACAGTAATCTTGCGTCGGGTTTTGGTTTCTTAAGCTCACAAGGTTGAGAAGTCCCCCACCTGAAATGTCTCTTCTGCCAAGGGTGAACAGTCAACCCGCCACTAGAACGTCTTTCATTCCGGTCTGGAGCTCCCAAAATCTATTCACTTATTGTCAGTCTCGATGCCCCATTTTTGTAAAGTGTTTTGAAAAATGGCCACATAGTTTTGCACAATTCTGCTAAAAAACATCCAAAAAGTACGCACGCAAATAAAGCGAACTAAACGATTGACATTCTTGTCAGAGCTAATTGACTATAATCACAAAACTATGATTATAGTCAATTAGCTCTGACGATGAACTGAGAGCTTTTAGCACGGAGCAATCGAGACCTCCCTGAAGCTCCACACTGCCATCGGGGTAAACTTTGCCAATGGCGATAGACATCAGCGATTCCTTCACTCCCACAGTAGCATCTGACGTCCACTGACACTGTAGGTCTCGGGTTTTTCATAACCAAGCTGGCTCTTGGTTGTAGGAATCGTCCCTCTCCAGACGCCTCGTCTTTTGAATCTGCAATATTAAAGCTCTACAGTCATGAAATGAATCATATCAATAATAATAAGCAAAAGAAACCCACTGTTAACAAAAACCTTTCTACCCTCTTTGCCGTACTAAATCTTTACGTTATTCTTATGATTTCCTACCTGGGACACTGCTGCAATATTTGGTGTTCTTTTGTTTCCTCTCCGAATTCACTGGTCTTAACCGAAGGTACTTTCTCTCTCTCTCTCTCTCTCTCCTTGCAGCACTATTTCACCCTACTTGGTTTATGTAACAATGAAAGCTGAAGTGATGTGCGAAACCTTATTACCAACAGTTCGCCCTTTCATCTTGCGAAGATCTGCGGTCTCGGTAACTGTATTACCGTCAAACCAATGTTTAGCGGTTCCTCCAGTTTGGGCACTGTACTTTTTTCCACATTACTTTTAAGCATAGGCCTAGGCCTTTACTAAATGATGATTTAAAAACACTGTAATGAAATAAACATAGCGCTGTTTGATAATTATCTTTAACACTTTGTAGTTTCGATTTTATCAACATAGAATGTGGTACTGACCTCGTCACTCCCTTTGTGTCCACACGAGAATGAAAAACCCGAAAGGGTCCTGCGTCTTTCAGGAATATCGTGACTTCTGTTCCTTCGGTAACCAATTCCTCCAGGACGGCAAGACTGGCCTCGCCTTCGTCTCCTTCCATTACTAAAAGCCATCTAACTAAATGGCATTCCAACATCTGTTTTCTCATCTGAGGGGAAGATATTAGTTTTAACCACACACACACACACACAAATATATATATATAATATATATATATATATATATATATATATATATATATAAAAGTTATGATTGTTGATTGTTTAAACAATTGTCAATCATTACTTTACATTATATATATATATATATATATATATATATATATATATATATATATATATATATATATATATATATATATATATATATAATAATTTAAGTTATGATTGTTAATTGTTTAAACAATTGTCAATCATTACTTTACATTAGGTTCAAGATAAAATTCTGTCATAATTAAGATATCTGCAACCGTTCCATGACTATTTATAATAAATAATAAATAATAATAATAATAATATAATATAATAATAAAATAATCAATAATAATAATAATAATAATAATAATAATAATAATAATAAGAATAATGGGGAATAATAATAAATAATAATAATATAATAATTCATAATAATAATCCTAATCAATAATAAATAAGATAATAATAATAAATAATAAAAAGCAGAAACTGCATACGAGCTGAATTTACTGAGATTATCTGACGAAGTTTTTTTATTCTGCTGCTTTGCAAGATGATCAATCTCGCACCCAATTAAACTAATATATCAATCAAAAATAAAGTTGAAACTATTAGTGGAAGCTGTAAACTCTCTTTCCTAGACATAGAATCAAGCTAAAGACACGTGCGCCATGTTAAATGGTTTCAATAATAGAATTAACTCTTAAAGACGAAATAGGAACTTTTGTTGAGTTGAGTTGAATATAGAATTTAGGCCACAGGCCAAGCACTAGGACCTATGGGGTCATTCAGCGCTGAAACGGAAATTGATTGAAAGTCAAAAGTTTGAAAGGTGTAACAGGAGGAAAACCTCGCAGTTGCACTATAAATCAAGTGTTAGGAGAGGGTAGACAGTAAGATGAAGAAAGAGAATATGAATGGAGGTACAGTAAAAGGAACGAAAGTGGTTGCAGCTAGGGGCCGAAGGCACGCTGCAAAGAACCTTAAGCAATGCCTACAGTGAACCACATGAGGTCCACTGACGGCACAACCCCCCTACGGAGTAGGAACTTTTGCGATCTGCCGTTTGACATTACCGCTTTGAAAATGTAAATAACTTCGCCTGGGGACTCTAGAACGACGAGGAGTGTGCTTCCCGTTGCTAAACGGAGCATTCGATCCAGTGTTGAGTCGAGGCCGTCGTTCTCCATTATCGTCAGTTCGATATAGCCGTCGAACACAGGTTTGAAGCTGCCCACTGAATCTGTTGGAAAATGAAGCTCGAATCTGTCTCGTGTCTGTGACCGAGGAAAAACAGCAAATAATAATAATAAAGGCTTCGTTCAGAGAAAAACTAATGAACTTCTGAAGAAGAAAATAAGAAGAATTTTATGAACTT